>NC_046333.1:58724886-59040132 GCF_000738735.6 Corvus cornix cornix
ATGTCAAAAGAATTAAATATGCATTATTTAGTCAAAATTAAACAGGAAAGTTCCAGTCTTCTAAGAGGACTGGTTTCCTGCAGAAGATGCCATCATTGTGTTTAGACTGGTTTTACTTTTTATCTTGGAAAGACTGAGGAAAAGTTGGTTTTACTGGGGAAGTTTTGTTTCCAAGCAGGTGGTGTGTTGGAAGAATGCAGAATGAAGAGGTGGTTCAGATTGCTGATAGGAGAAAACAAAGATACTCAGAAGGTGGTCTGTAGTAAAGGGGCAGGCACCTCCTTCTGTAAGTGTGGTAATCAAAACCATTTGCCCATTTAAGTGTCTTGCTCTCTAAATTATTTTTCTTACTTTTACAGGTTTTCTGTTTCAACCTCCTCTTTTTTAAAAGCTTGACACACTGGTTCTAATCTCCCCTTCATCTACAATACTTCTGTTTAATAATGCTTGCCTTTTTATTAAATTTTCCATCCTGAGCTGTTGTTTTGTCCCTTAAGTATTAATCTAAATGTTACTGCTTTTTTTATTCTTGCAATGATCTTTTCTTCCCGTATGACATTGCGTCCTTCTGATCTGTGATGAAAATTCATTATTTCATCTCTTCGCAGAGGCAGCTGAAAATCCCATCTACCTTCCTAATGATACTCTCTGTCCAAGAATCTATGAGTTCTTCGGACCTGTGACACATTTGTGTCTGCAGTGCAACCTTCAAAAGTATGACATACTTGTAACATTTTAAGAATGCATAAGGAAGAATGCAAGGATCAAATTCAAAAGGAGCACCCATGTTGGGAAGACTGCTTTGTTCAGAGGAGATGCAGGGCAGTACTGAGAATAGCACTGATGAAATGAGAAAATTCAGGGAAAGGGGGTTCAGGAGTAACCTCATAATTGAGTTGAGATGGTCTTTTCTTTCATCAAAAGATGAATTCCTACTTCCTCTTTATGAAATGTTATCATCACACCAAAATAAATAATAGGATTTTATAAATCATTATAGTTATATATAGCTGATTTGTATAGACTGTGTATGGCTGCATCATGCACTCAGGCTCGACCTTCGGAAAAATGCAACCAGTGGTTGCTTTGGATCACTGAATTTATCTGGTTTTCCATATTTGAATGAAAATTCTTTGCCCTATAGAGGGTGTTGTAGTTCTTAAAATAGCTAGAATACTTCTACTGAGCTTAACTAAATTCGGTGAAAAAAAATCCTCAGCACATTCCTGTGGTTAAGAAATTAAGGGTCAGGGAATTTTGCTGTTTGATAGCAGCTGAACACCTGCTTTGGAATACATATAGTGAAGGATTCAAATTTACAGTTTCCCACAACAACCATGACTTGTCTCTGTTTTATATACTGTTGGCATTTTTACTGACAACTTTTATTCTTGAACATATAAACTGTGTTAGACTTTGGTTTGTTGTCTTGTTAGGTTTTTGTTCTTTTAAATTTCTCCCCGAACAAAATTATGCTGATATTTTTATTTTCTTTCCATTCTCTTATTTTTTAAAAAAACCAGAAGAACAAATACTAGTAAAATCGAATAACCTCTCTCCTGTCATTCTAAGTAGCGATTGATAGACATCAAAGCTTCAAGAGAAGACTGTGATCTAGAACTGTCTAGATTAATTAGGAACCTATCCTCAATACCACATTCCTCTTTCAGTTAAAAAACTGTGTAGATGAATAGGAGCATTTCCTCAACACTACACTCCTTTGTTACTTAAAACCATCTATTCCTGAAATAAAATACTTGGAATGATTCATAGTCCTTACAGACCACAACTGCAAGTATTAGAACGGTTTTGGGTTTTTTTAATTTTGCCATTAGATGGAAATAAACAAGTTTCCTTGTTTTGTACCAATTCAGTTTTCTTTGGGTTTTGTGAAACTAACAATTCCAGAAACTGAGCCTATGAAGAGGTGTTTTTTTCTTCTCTTCTTTCTTCCCTCCTGCCTCTTTGAAATATACTAAGCATCTTTAGGTATTACATGTTCTTAGAAAAAAATATATGAACACCTGAAAATTAAGGCTAAAAAGAAAACTGCTCATTCAGCACAACAGTGGGACTGCTGCTGCTAACACTGCTTTAAGAAAAAATAATCAGCAGATAAATTTAAAGTATTATGGCAACTCTCAAGATGGCTGGCTGTGGAAAAGAGAGGAGACAGTCTGATATTCAAGCATATTGTCACTTGACTCACTAGAAGTGGTTGAAGTTTAAATGCTTGTTATTAAATGGTATGAAACTGATAGTGTCAGAGCCTGTTCTGCAATTTGACATATGGTACATCCTTGCATAGTGTTTTACAAAACTTAGCATTACATGAAGTGTGTATGGATGGGTTTCAAAATCCATTTGCCTCTGCTATTGCCTCACTAATTTTTTTGCTTTAAAAATCTTCATAAGCATTCAGCATTAGTATATTTTCAGCAGCATCACCTATGTATGGTGAAATCCTAGTGCAGCTTTCCTCTTCTCTTTTTGATACCTTCATTCTGTAGCAGTGCAACTGAAAGCAAAATTCAGGAGCTCATCAGGAGATGTGAATGCAACTTAGTGCTGTGATGATTCACATGACGACAGAGAAACGTTTTTGGCTTGGAACATTTTTCATATGATATTGAAAAGAAAAATCAATGTGTGGCTTAGCATGGCAAAATTTTTAACAAGCTTCGTGTATTTTAGTGAAGAAATCTGTTCTTTTCAGGAAATGAGTGATAAGAACATATACTCTAAATCTTGCACTTCTGAGCTTCCAGTGTTGTTGCATTTGCGTGAGAATTTGCTACAACTGACAGAGAAAATGAAAATCCTGACTCCTTTTGAATTTCAGAGGTCATTGTGTTTACAGTGAGCAGAAGCCTTGGGGAAAGAGAAGTTTCCCAACAAAATTTCAGAGGAAAATGCAAGGCCAGCAGGTAACTAACTGGTTTTGGCTTCCCACATTTCTGGGTTTTTATTTTCTAGTTTGCACCCGTTGGAAACAGTTGCTGTGGAACTGCTTCCTATGACACTTCTCAGCTGTGATAAGCGTTCTTTACCTATATATCCTTTGTGCCATGTGGTCTAGGAGGGTCATCTGCCTTCTATTCTGTGATGAGATGACCAGCTAAGACATTAAGAGCAATGGATGTTGTGTTGCAAGGCCTTTAACAATCTACATAGTGCTCCTACAGCCAAACTGGTGAGCTGGATAAATAGACAGTATGATGGGCAGAAAATTATCTCAGCCACTGAGCTCTAAAGTAGTGATCGCTGGTACAGAGCTCACCTGGCAGCCAGGTATGAGTTGCTTGCCTTAGAGATTAATGCTAACCATGCTTGTTCTCAGTAACAGCTTGGATGATTGAATCAATTGCGTCCTTTGCTTGTTTGCAGATATATGAATTGGGAAGGGTGTTCAGTACACTGAGTGCAGGGCTGCTGTTTAAAGGAACTCTGTCAGGCTCCAAAAATGGGCTGTCAGGGATCTCAGGAAAATCGCCAAAGGCAAATAAGAAGTCCTACACCCAGGATGGAATAAACCCATGCAACAGCACAGGGCAGCACTGGCTGGCTGGGAAGCAGCTTTGTAGAAAAGGACCTGAGGTCCCTGTACGCATTGAGTTGCACTCAGTCAACAGTGAGCTGCACTTCTGGCAAAGAAGGGCGGTTGCATTGTGGGCTGTGCTAGGAGGAGTTTAATCAGCAGCTGGAGAGAAATGGTGGTTGTTTCCCTCTATCTGGCACTTGTGGGACCACATCTCTAGTGCTGTGTCCAGTTTTAGGCTCCCCAGTGCAGGAAAGACATTGACATAGTGGAGCAAATGCATCAGAGCCATATTGATGTTTAGAGGGCTGTACCATATGATGTACGAGGAGAGATGTGTTTGTTCTGTCCTAAAAGGAGAAGGCTGATGCTCCATATCCCTCCCTCACAGGAGAGTGTTGAGGGGACAGAGCTAGACTCTTCTCAGAGCAGCACAGTGGGAGAACAAGAGCCTGTGACCAGAAGTTAGAACATTCGAACCTTGGAAACCCATCCCGGTGCAAGGGGAAAAGCTTTGCCTTGAGTGGTCAAATGCTGCAACCGATTGCCTGCATAGATTGTGGAATCTCCACCCAAGGAGACACTTGACTCTCGACTAGCCACTGCCTTCAGTATTTGGATCTGAATGGACTTACACTGAGTAGGGTGTTGGTGTGTTTTCCAGTGGTTCCTTCCAACTGCCCTGATTCTGCCTAAGGAATTCGTTACATGGTAGTCATTGAATGCATATGGACTGATGCTAGTAAGAGAGATTTCTCTCTCTTCATTCATATTTTTGAAGTGACAGATACAGGTCAATGGAGTTTTGTTTTTCAGTGAGCAATATAAAAATGAAACCACTAAATTGAAAGGAGAAGAAATCAGTTGTAAATTTTCATTTGTATAGTATGTTACTTGAGTCTTAGAAGTGCGTGAACAGTATTACATGTATTTTACTTTCTCTATGTTGTCTTGATATTTCATTCAATAACTTCTCTCACAAGAACTTCCTAGTAATTGCATTCACTTTCATGTTGCAGATAATCACATCATGTAATTGTTTGCTTACACCAGTGGTGATCCAGCTGAAACCTAAAGTTTTTGCTTTTTCTGGTCTGGGCTTTTTTTTTTTCCTTTTTTAAAATTTCTGATTCCCAGGATAATCGTGATGATGATGATGATGACGATGTGTATTCATACTGCTGAGAGAAGTTTACTAGAAATTTGAAGTCTCATCTTCGATGGAGAGCTGGAGTAGTCTTATTGTAGCAACAACATACAGAGATAGTGTAAGTTGTATACCAAGTGCTTTGATTAACAGCTTAGCAGTTTCCTACTTGAAGTATCTTGGTGCTTTCCCACTAAATTACTAGCTAAAAAATTAAGAGGCTTTGAGATTTCTCCCACTGACAGTCCAGTATTTGAAAGCTTAAAAGAGAAATGTTTATATGCAAGGTAGTAATTAGTTATGGGATCATCTTTGTTCTCTCAGGCTAGTACTCCAGAGAGGAAAAGCACCAAGACAAAACTCGTGTGCAACGTATGCTCAGATCTAAAGTCTGACTTCAGATAGCTTGACTGTTGTACATTGATAATGGATCTGTTTCTAGCCTTTCTTGGTTTTCTCTCTTGTAACCAAAGTTACACATTTTGGTTATCCAATAATTTTATTCAGAAAAAAATGGTAGTTATAAAGACATTATAATCTCACTATGGAATTAAATACATGGGCAGTTCTGGGTGAAGTTGTATAAATCATAACTGTGTACTCCATCAACTTCCATTTTTATACCCATAAGATGGGGCATTAAGAACAGTTTTTACCTTGTAAAATGAAGAAAGAGAAACAATAAGAATTTATTACAGCTCATAAACAAAAGGAAAGAAAGGGAATAGAATTTAAGGAATAATGTGCTAACAAAACAATCCAGAGATTAATATTAAATATATAGGATATATATCTAAACTAATTCAGTGTAATAAATAACATGGAAAGAATGTTGTAAATCGTAGGACCTAGTTTAGTTTCCACACACTTTGTTTTATGTAATATCAACCAGGCCTTATAGGAAACCATAGAGCATAATTTTACAGTGCACTCCTTTGAACTGGGTTTGAGAATGTAAAGATTGTGAAATAATAATGTATCAAATGTTTCCCATGTTACCAAGTGTTACAGCAACCTTGCTGTTTGCCTATAGATCCTGCTATATCTGGGTCTTTTGGTCTCTTTGAGCTTCTTAATAGGCATGGTCTGCAGTATTGGATTTCTCTTCTTGACTCTAAGTTTTGATATGTCAAAATTAATATTTTAGATTACTGAATGGAATTAGGATTCAGTGCAAAAATGTCTTATTGACTTGGAAATTATGTCAGGCGTCTCCTGCAGTGTACTTTTGAAGCATTTTTAAAGTAAAACTGAAAATAAATTTTTAAAGTATTTTCAATAAGCACCTTACTAATATTTTTGCCAGTAAGGTTTTTGTAAGCATGAAAAATATATCATCCTCTTAATACATAATTCTTAGCATCCTCTTATATATAACTGTACATGGTAAAGAAATACAGTAATGCCAACTTATGTGGTCAGAATCTTAAGTCTAAAGAGGTCCAAATTTGGATGGATTTTCAAAAAATGGTTTTGAAGTGTTGCCATTCTTCTGTGCTTACCTATGACTTGACAACAAAGCTGTGTTACAGAGTGTCATTCCAGAACCAAAGCAAAACAGCTTTCATGGGGAAAGCTATTTAAAATTAGGTCCTATATATTCACTTTTTGTAGCAATCACACAACTACTGGTAGTAGTTCCCTAGATGAGAGATGGTCTCTTTCCTTTTTCAGAATAAATGATATAAAAATCTTGGTTAGGATGGTGTTGGAAATATTTTGATGTTGATTGCCAAGTGCTTTATAAAAGTCATCTTCAATACCCATCCAAATTTCTGTTAGTATGAAACTTGGCACAAATGCTGGTGCCAGACCTTCAACCTTGTGTCAGCTTAAGAGTCTGGCAGATTTGCCAGATGGTCTCCCAGCCGCTCACCTGGAACACTGAAGGTAATAGAAAGTCTATTAGGTCTTTTGAAATATAAATCCCATTCTCCATATCTCAGTATGGATTCCCAGTATTGAATGCTGTCTTCATCTATAGAGTTTTTGAATACAAATGCTTCTTCAGAATTATGAACAGTTGAAAAATGGGAGAGAGAGCTGTTTTGTTTCGGTTCTAAAGCTAACTGAGAAGCTTTACCAAAATAATTGATATATTCAGCTCCAGATAGCATATTTAAAAACTTCTATAAGCCATATTGTTATGGTAGACCTAAAAGGAAAAGCTTAAAGATCAATGACCCAAAAGATATAATCCCCCTAAAGTGGTTAATAAATGCCAATATCTGTTTTCAAGCTGGAGAAAACAATAAGCTACACAGCATTAGCTTCCTTAGGTATTTATATCATGTATGTTTCTAATGCAGAAATGGATAAAGAGTATAAGGTCCACTGTAAAATACAATACTCATTAAATCTCATTTTTCCAAGTTCCTTGCTAGGTGTGAGAGAAGCAGTTATGTAACTGTGGAATGGAAGAACCTGTGTTAAAATGTGAGTTGTTCCCAGAAGAACTGCTCTGGTGTGGGTCCCTTCCACAAGATGCAGTCCTTCAGGAACAGGCTGCTCCAGTGTTGGTCCCCCGTGGGGTCACAAGTCCTGCCAACAAGCCTGCTCCAGTGTGGGCTCCTGCCTTCTCCTGTCAGGAGCCTGCTCTAGTGTGGTCTTCCCACAGGGTGACAGACTCCTTCGGGCATCCACCTGCTCTGCTGTGAGGTCCAGCGTGGGCTGCAGGTGGATCTCTGCTCTGCCAAAGGGTCGAGCATGGACTGCAGGGGCACAGCTGCCTCACCATGGTCTGCACCACAGGCTGCAGGGGAATCTCTGCTCCAGCACCTGGAGAGCTTCCTCCTGCCACTCACTGACCTTAGTGTCTGCAGAGTTGTTTTTCTCACATATTTTCACTCGTCTCTTCTGGCTGCTGTTGTTTTGCAGCAGTTTTTTCCCCCCTTTTAAGTCTGTTATCCCAGAGGTGTTACCGCTGTCACTGATGGGCTCAGCCCTGGCCAGTGGTGGGTCTGTCTTGTACTTGACTGGCATTGGCTTTGTCACACGTAGGGAAGCTTCTGGCAGGTTCTCACAGCAGCCACCTCTGTAGCCCCCCCACTACCAAAACCTCGTCACGCAAACCCAATACAAATAGTTATGTCAACATATTCTGTAAATGTTTTAAAATGTATTCTTTCTTCCAGAGATCATACTTTTTTCTCTTTTTTTTCTCAACCTGTCTCATATGATTTAGGGTTGATAAGGCATTCCTCATCCCAGCCTGTAAAGAATCTATGAAGCAGGGCCATTGGGCATTTTAACAAGCGCTCTGGAGGCCCGGCACATCATCTGCAGCATCTGAAGTTTGCAGACTTGTTCCCTCTGCAGCAAACAGGCAGAAATCAAGCACCACAAATGTCAGGGGAAGCAGAAGTCTTTTCCAGTGACACTGAAGGGTCTCTGAATGCAATAAAGTACTGCTGTGGAAAGCCAAAAGGTAAAGATTGTTGTCATTGTGTATTTATATTGCTTTTTTAAAACTTGAATTCCTAAAGAAGCAAAGCATATGTAATTATTCTTTTGGCCTATCTGTACATCTTTCCTTCCAACTATCCCTCAAAACCTTTGAATCCTAAAACTAATTTCAAACAATATGGACAGGGTGGATCTGCCATCTTAAAAGTAATGAATTTTGAGAAGTTTTGTGAAAATTGGTGTTTGGATCACTAATATCTATGTCACTGAGGAAAAGACAAAAAAACTTATATGCATAAGTGCATGTGGAGCTAGTATGTGTGCTGAAACAGCTGGGCAGTCACCACGTGTTTGATACCAGCCAGCTATTCCACCTTTTGTCCAGACAGAAAGCTGGGATAAAAGCAGGAGCTGTGGCAGCAACCTCTGTGAGGGATGGAGTATGTAACCTACTAGGAGAAAAGGGTTCATTAACTCTTGTTCATGAAAAAATATTTATCTTGTATAATTCTTGTTATTTTTCAAAGTAAAATATTAATTGTCACAGTTGAAAATATTCATAGAAATGGACTAATAAATTTATTCCTTGCTTTGTAATTAATTTTAACTAATATGTTGTGTTGATACATATATTTTTGTTTTAAACAACTTTTAAAAAATACAGTGCTTACAATGGGATCCTGTCTGTGTCAGCTAAGCACTTTTAATAGCACAGAAAGACATCTTACTTTTTTTGTTTGCAAGTCATATGGTATCCTCCTTAAGTAAGTCATGCTTTCTTAAAGGGACAGTTTTGACCTGGGAGAATTAGATATTTTTTTTTCTAATCACTGAAAATAATGAAACTTCCTTCAAACATGAATAAATCCTCTCTCTGTTTTGTGCAAGGATTATTTTAAATCGATGTGTACATGATTTAGTTCTGTCGCTTGCTGTACTATATGCCACATAATGCTGTATTCTAGATCTTTCCTAGATATACAGTACATATCTAGGGTCAGTTTGAAGAATTTATTTGTCTAGAATAAAGGTAAAATATGGAAAGTTAGTGCAATTTGTTTATAAATTTTCTTACTCTTAAAAAAAATGGAAGAAAAAATCACGATGTTCTGCTGTCGCTATTCAAGTGATTAAGTAATTACACTGCAGCGATCCATTTCCAAACTTAAGCCCTCAAACAAACCCATTGTTTTGCAACACTGGGAGAGTACGTACATATCCTGGCTTCGTTCTATTTTGATGAAATGTGTCATTGATAAAAGAGAGTTCAAGCTTCCCTAAACCAATTAAAATGTTCTTGCCTCAGGTGGTAAATAAAAGCACATGATAGAACTAAAGCAGACTGGGAGAGTGGTAATCAGTACAGTGGTTTGGTATTGAACAATATTGAACACTGTAACAATAACACATAATAAATCATTTTGAAAGGTACATTGGATATATTTTTTTCAAGGACAAGTAAAGTATACTCACAAGGATCAAAAGGACACCTTAGTTATTTTTATGCTTTATTTTAGAAATTATTGACAGTTTCTTTTTATAGGAGCTTTACTTGCTTGACTGCAAAATGTTTATGAGAATACTTTTAGGTATTGGTCAGTTAGATATAAATATGTTTTATTGAAAGCTTTTTGCTTGATAACATCATGCAACTGTAATGTTTCATTTTTAAGAGCACTATCTAAGAGATTTTTATACATTAAAGATCTTGTAAATGTGAAATGTGTTCAACCCAGTTATACCATGCAAGCCAATTTGTTGTTACGGTACCATCTTTACCTTTATAGAACTGATTCACAAAAAAAACCCCCATAACTATTGGGAGAAAATATTTTTGTCTGTTCATAAGTATGCCACTGTGGAACTAAAAGCAGTGCTATACAAAGTGTTTCTATTTAGAAAGAAGCTAGAATGGGATAAATCCCCTCTCTCCTATGGGAAAATTTCCCTTTAGGCTAAAAGAATTTGACTGTTCTTTACTATCAAAAGTTTACCATAAAATGCCAGGCTATCCAGATCAAAATACAGCTGGGATGCTGAGGATGCCAGATTAGCTAAAAATGTGTTGAAGTTGATACGGAGTTACTTTACTGCGTCAGTATAGCCAGAGATCCTGTGGGAAATGTCTTTGGTTTGGATTAAGCTCTCAGTGTGCAGCTTCCTCATCAGAAGGCAACATAGATGGTGGAGATGGAAGTGAAAGTGAGTTTGATTAGCTTTTGCTACTGCATATCAAAGCTAAGACCAATTTCTCTCTCCTTCCTAAAGGACAGTCAAGGTCAAGGACAGTAAATAACTTGGAAGAGGGGAGTTTGAAGAAGTTCTTGGTACAGCACTTTAGTGTGTGGGATACCTGCTGCTAGCATGCATTAGTTGACCTCTCAAAATAAATATTTGCCTTAACAGAAAGAAAAGTGCAGCAACAAATGTATAATACATATCTTCTGCAGCTTTAAGATGAGCAAGATAATACCCTTTTTTTTTCTCTCTGGTTTTTTTTTAGTGCCACTGCTTGGAAACCTAAAAAGGGACAAAAGTTTCATTATTCTATGCATTTTATTAATAAATAGAGGAGACAAAACTCTCTTGTCCCAGAGAGTTTACCCGAAAATTGCTACATCATGCAAAATATGGCAAAAGACAGCAAATATGATAGATTCAAAAAACAGTAAAGTGAGAAAATTTTTGCACGAAGCTAAAAGACTTAAATTTATTAAATGATATCTGTATTTTAGCATAAGCCATGGTGCCTTCTGTATTTTTTTTCTTTTTACATCTCTGTTTTTTCTATAGACAATATAGAAGTTGATTAAGTGGTGAAAGAGAATGCCCAAATGATAGAAATTAGAGGTCTTGTTTCATCATTGTTATTCTCCAGTGTTCTGGACTTACTCTAAAGGACCTCCATTATATCAAAGCCATTACTGCCTTTCTGTGTCTATTTCAAACCCTTAAGATCATTGAGGGATTTCTTGTATTGGTACCGTATTTTTCCAGACTTTAACATCTTTGTTCTAGATAATTCTAGAAAACTGTTCTTTATATCCTTTAGATATCTGTTACAGCGGGGATTACTGCAACAAGTATATTTCAAACCAGGAGTCCTGTGGAAATGAAGTATATATGGACAGATTCGTGGTAGATGTTTCAGAGATGTTTATTTCTCCAGCCGCATGGCCGGGGCTCAGCTCAGGAACTCCGCAGTCACGGGACCCGAGGGTCCTTGGCCACCCCGGGGAACCCAAACCAACCAATGGGAAATGAGACTGACCAGGGGCAGGGAGACCCCGTGTCTGTCCCCTCAGGGCCCCTCTCCCAGGGCTCCATGGCAGGGGAGGGACCCCAACATCTCACCCGTTTTATTTTAATAAAAGGAGAATGAAAACGACTGGATAACAAGAACAGTTTCAAGACAAAACAAGCCACCCTCCTGAGTCTTCAGATGTCCAAACAGATTCTCTGGAACATCTTAGGGCTGACAGAAGGGAGACAGAACTCTCTGAGCATGCTTTGTGGGGAAACTGAAGCAGGAGAGGGTTTAATTTCTTCTCTCCCTCTTTTCATCCCCCCCTCGGCATCAGAGAGGAATTGTAGGGAAATGGAATTGTATAGGGAAGCCATGGGGTGAAAAACGGATTAGGAATAAACTGGGGACAGGGTAAAATTAGGAAGGGGTTCATATTGGGTATAGGGTAAAAGGGGGAAGTAGGCTGTGGGTAGGGAAATTGCTGGGATGGATATTGTTTATAATTTTGTGCATAACAGCTGCCTTTGACTGGAATACCTCCAGGCCCAGTAACATTCGCTGCTTGTAAACCCTTCTTTCCTTGCACTGTATCAAATTGTACAACTTCCCCATCTCCTACACTTTGCAGGTAATTTTTAGGGTTATTCCTTTTAATGGCAGTTCTATGGATGAATAGATCTTCCCCTGTATCATCTCGTGTTATAAATCCATAGTTGTTTTTTACATTGTACCATTTCACAGCTCCTGTGACTTTCGTGGCTACAACTCCTCCTATCACGTGCTTGCGTGTTCGTCGTGGCTGCTGGTCCCGCGTGGCCGCTGCCTCGCCGACTCTGACGTCTCGGCCGGGCCCCCGCGTTGCGGCTGCTCCGCGCTCTCCCAGTGGCGCTGCTCCGGCGCGTGTCCGGGCTCTGCGCGGCCCCGCGTTGCCATCGCCGCTGGCCCCGTGGCCTGTGAGAGGTTCCGCTCCGCAAACTCCACGCTGCTTTGGTTGCGGCCCCGTTCCGGCTCGGCGCTGCGCTGCGCAGCTTCTCGTGTCGCTGTGGAACCGCCGCTTCTCCTTCCGCAGGGCTCTCCGAGCCGTGTGCTCAGAGCGGGCTGCCACGCCAATGCTCGGTTCCTGGCTGCTCGTGGCCCACGGCACCCACTGCGCCTGCGGCATCGCTCCCTCACTCATGGCCGCGTGGCCGGGGACCCCGAGACAGGGATGGGGTCCGCGATAAGGCACGCACTCCCGAGGGGGCCGGGCGCATCCAGCGCAGGCACCTCCACCAGCACGGCTGCAGTCATGTGTTCCCGGGATGGCGGCCGCGCGGCCTCGGCCACGGGATTAGTATGATCCTCTGCTTTAGGGGTAATGGGACCATACAAATGCTCCTCAAGAGCTTCCCTGATTATAAGGTGTGCACGGAAAGCTTCTCTTTGATCCCATACTTTATTCCATATCTCGTCCCAGAAACACCCCTCACAAGATACAGGAGGTTTGATATCAAAAAGTAAGTCTCGAGAAATATAGGAGAACCTTTTGAAAAGCCAGATGAAGAAATGTTCTAGATCTCCCGGTTGCATTACTTTTTTGTTTTGTTGTTCAAGGATTCCTTTTACTTCTAGATACATTTTTTTCTGTGGCTCAGAGAGCCCCATTTCCCACTATTCTTCCATAGTCCAGAGAGAATATCCAAACCAAGATGAGAAGAGAGGTCTAGAGTGGTTATTTTACTCACGAATCTTCCTCAGGGATCGGTGTCCTGCCCGCATTCCTCCACCAGTTTGTTACAGCGGGGATTACTGCAACAAGTATATTTCAAACCAGGAGTCCCGTGGAAACGAAGTATATATGGACAGATTCGTGGTAGATGTTTCAGAGATGTTTATTTCTCCAGCCGCATGGCCGGGGCTCAGCTCAGGAACTCCGCAGTCACGGGACCTGAGGGTCCTTGGCCACCCCGGGGAACCCAAACCAACCAATGGGGAACAAAGGTGACCAGGGGCAGGGAGACCCCGTGTCTCCCCCCCAGGGCCCATCTCCCAGGGCTCCATGGCAGGGGAGGAGACCCCAACAGATATCTGTGGCTGTTTTTTGTAACTTCATGCAAGGTTTGATTTCTTAGACCACAACTGCTGGCCACCAAGCACACGCACAGCGTATTCCTGTGGGCCCTCGCCAATGAAGTATAAGATGGTGCTGTGTTCAGAGCAGTTACACTAATGTGCAGTCCTGAAAAGACATAAAGCTTACATGAGATTTATTTTACTGTGCCATATTTAATGTACGTTTCTTTCAGTGGAAATCTCAGCTTCTCTGTCGCCACTGTTTATTTCAAGCCATTTGCTCTGTTGTGTGCCTCCCCCACTGCTGTGCCAATGGGTCCAGTAGTGGGTTCCCACTGGTAAGCCCGGTCAGGAAACTAATAAAGGCTGCAGTTTAAAAATATTTTTTAGGTTATTTTTAGGATACCATCTATCTCTATAGCACCAGCAAGTAATTTGCTGTATCAAATGCAGTTGTGGTCTTCCATGAACCATTTTGCACAAAGTGGTTTCTTGCAGCTCATTTCAGCTCTATTTTGTTTACTAAAAACTGGAACAATAAACAATGCAAATCTTAAAGATTCACAACTAAAGTGCCAAATACAAGTACATAATAAAGATATTTAATCATTGTGATTTCTTTCAGTGCTTTTCAGTATAGCTATTCTTCTTTTAGGGTGATGATCTTAATTGTGCTGTGTTTTCCATTTTTCTTTGTTCCCCGTAATGCTCTCGGAAGACTGAAGAAATATTGCTGCTCTTACCATAATATGTACACTTGAGAAAACACCAAAAAGGCATGTTTGTTAAGCACTCCAGGCAATAACTGAGCATTGATGCAACTACTTTGGCCATCCCACATGCTCACTGATTTTGCATCAAAAGGTAGGAAACAGAAAGTCAGTTGTAAAGTGGTATTAAAAACACACCCCAGTCAGTGCACTCTGAGCAGATATTAAACACCTGACCAGAGCTCACTCTCTCCAGATCTCATGGTTTCTCAGAGAGCCATCCTATGTAGCTAAGATCTGGATTCTTCCTCTTTGATCATGCTCTGCAATTGCTTCTTTATTTTGTTGTACATAGAATCATAGAATGGTTTGGGTTGGAAGTGATTGTTAAAAGGCATCTAGTCCACCTTCCCTTCAATGTGCAGGGACATCTTCAACTAAATCATTTTGCTCAGAGCTCTGTCCAACCTGACCTTGGATGTTTCCAGGGACGGGGCATCTACCACCTCTCTGGTCAACATATTCCAGCATTTCTCCACCTTCACTGTGAAAAGTTTATTCTTCATATGTAGTCTGCATCTGCCTTCTTTTAGTTTAACACCATTACCTCATGTCCAATTGCAAGGCCTTGATAAAATGTTTGTCCCTATCTTTTTCATAGGCCCCTTTAGATACTGGAAGACTGCTCTAAGGTCTCCCTGGAGTCTTCTTTTCTCCAGGATGAATAATCCCAGCTTTCTTAGTCTGTCTTTATAGCAGATCTGCTCCAGCCCTCTGATCATCTTTGTGGCTCTACTCTGGACCCACTTTAACAGATCCATGTCCTTCCTGCCCTGGGCACCCCAGAGCTGGATGCAGCACTCTGGGTGGGGTCTCACCAGTGTGGAGTGGAGGGGCTGAATCATCTCCCTTAACCTTCTGTCTGTGGTGCTGGTGAGGCAACCCAAAATACAACTGGCGTTCTGGACTGCAAGGGCACATTGTCAGGTTATGTCCAGCCTCTCATCCACCAGCACCCCCAAATCCCTCTTGTCAAGGCTACTCTCAATTCTTTCATCTCCCAGCCTGTACTGAGATTGGGGGTTGTCCCAACCAGATGCAGGACCTTGTACTTCATTGTGGTGAACTTCATGAGGTTTGCACAGACCCACTTCCTGAGCTTGTCCAGGTCCTTCTGGATAGCATCCTGTCCTTCAGGTTTGTCAACTGCACCACACAGCTTGATGTCACGTGCAAAGTTTTTGAGGGTGCACTTGATCCCACTGTCTATGTCATTGATATTAAATATAAGATATTAAACACTACTTGTTCACTTGATTCTTGTGTTTTACAGTGCAGGACTTGGTATGCCAAAGTTCTGAGATGAAAACAGGATAGTTCACTACCATCTTCCTGTCTCCAGTCTCGTTCAGTATTTGTCAAATCCCTAGAAGTTTTAGAACTGCTGAGTCCCTTTGTGGATTTGACTTTTGATGAAATATATTTCTAACTTGACATATCTAAAAATTTTTTATGCTTAATGAAGAATGGAAAATTACCATGAAGTTTCACATACTTCTAGAATCCCTTTGCAATCATTTTTACAGATATCTATATTTAAGAGCAGTCCAGATGTCTCTTTGCATGTTCTTCGCTGCATTATGTGATCTTTATGCTGCTGACATCTTCACTCCCCCTTTTGTGCTCCATTCTGGTGGTGCTTTTGGTTTTGCTATGACCAGACCCACTTACCTCCTTCTGCTTGAACTGCTTATTTGGCACGTAAGTGAAGATGACATGTGAAAGTAGTGGAAACAACACTCCTGTATCTTTTTTGTTGAATTGAGCAATTGGTCAATGAGATATTTCTTCTAAGAAAAGTTGTTGAGGGAGTTAGGTGTCTGGTATCATCCTTTTTATTTACAAAGAGTGCTCAAAATGACAGGAATTATAAGCCTCTTTCAGATAACACTTGGCATAACTCTTGCTGGGCTTTTTTAGGGCTATAATCCCAAAGCTGTTTGGTGCATATTGTTGATTTATTGATTCTTTCTCTTCATATCTTTGAATTGCACAAAATGGTGTTCTGCAAAAATCCCTCCACCTGCATAATGGACATGCCTTTGTTTGGCTGTCATACAGGCTCACTCCTATGTTGATTCAACTATTACTTCCCATTATGTTGTTCAGTGGAGGAGTACAATGGCATGTTAAAACTCGCTTTTTCTGCCTACTAAGGAAGCACTCAAGTGACCGAAGAGCAGCCCTTCCTAGAATGGACAATAATCTAAGTACGTAGTGTACAGTGAGGTTCGTGGTTGGTGTGATGGGCTTAAATGTTTTAGAGTAACATCATTTTAACTGAAATATCTGATAAAAAATTGATAGAGTGCTATGGTTGGAGAAAATAGGAAATAATGGAGTAATTATGTAAAATAAGTAGAATAATGCAGCTTTTGTTTTTAAGTGAAAGGTAAGGGTAATAAACAAAGGGAAGAGTTCTATGCCCTTAGGAGATCATAGTGGAAGTTAGTTCAGGCCTACTAAATGGAGGGACTGAGACACTTGGGGTTAAATGACCTGAAAAGGTCTCAGACATGCTAGTTTGTAAGTAGAGCATCATGTTCCTTGTATCTTCCTTCAGCTGAGAGGGAAATAGGTGAAAAATCAAGTTTATACAATTATTCAGCTAATAAATTAATTACTATATCAAGCTGGTTTCAGACTTTGTAATACAAACAATTTTTTAAAAATTTTGAGCATTTTGAAGCCACTTGCCTCTGCCATCACCTCTTATAATTTTTGCTGTTGCTGTTTAGTTATGAATTGTATTTTCCAACAATTCACCAGGAAAGTGTCCTTAAATGCTGAACTCGCTGCATTGCAAAGTGCAAAGGACTGCATCTTTTTAAGCTTTGTTAGGGTCATACCAAAATAAGTATGTCATCTGGGAAAACATAGCTACTCAAATGTTATTTCATGGTGGAGTCTTTCTCCCTCAAGTCATACTTTGTTGAGAGAAATAACCTGAATAGCCTGCTTGGATAGAACCTGTGGTCCCTGCATTTTATATAGAGCTTTTATTCTGAGATGTTTCTACCTCCCTTTTTTTCATAGAGCAGTGTTATTTATCAGGTGGAGGGGAATGAGAAGAAAAATATTAAATATTATTAGGATGTTTTCTTCATCCACTTTTAATTCCATGTTCCACAGACTCAAGAAACACTAGGAGTAGAGCCCTCTGGCTTTAGTCAGTGATTTTGGATCTAAAACCAACAGACTGACATAAGCACAACTCTTTTATTCCTCTGTAGGAAACTATGATAATGAACTTAGTTCTGGACTCAAGTATTGTATACAAGCTCAAGATGTGCAACAGCTTGAAGAAAAACAGTAACAACAAAAACATCTAGAAGAAATGGGAAAAACATGGCTATGCCATTGCCCAAATTAACAGAAATTGACTTTTTTTTTTTTACACTATTTACCAGGAATGTCAGGAGTATTGAATATCATGAGATTTTAGGAACAAAGAAAATTGATGTGATCATTGGATATGTTTGGTAACAACAGTAATGCAGAACTATGCTGTTTTCAATTAACAGTGGAGCAGTACTGAAATATATTTCATTAATACAGGTAAAAGGACTTTACTGCTAATCAGAATGAATTGCTGCATTCAACACAGAGCTACTACAGGTGTTTAAATTACTTTTGCCTTGCTGCATGGATACTGCTGAACATAGTTTAATACATTTTTTACATGATGTAATTTTGTCTAGCTCATACAATGTCAGGGTAATAATAATGATATTCTAATATTAATGCAAGCACAAGATATACATATTGATGAATAATGGTCATATGTTTTTGGATCTCCTTGCCAAGTCATATTAAAATGATAAATAATTGCCATTGCTTTAGAGAAATGGTACAGGCTCTGTAGTCAAAAAGCACATTAGGGACCCACAGCGTTCATTTGTTATCCTTTGTCAGGAAAACATGGTTCTTTAATGAAAGTGAATGAAAGGACACTGATTGAGGACAGTGACACTAAACCTCTTTCTCAATAGGAGTCATGACATGAGTATTAATAAGCAGATTCAAAGGTTAAGACTCAGCTTTGAAACTCTGAAAGCACAGTAGAATCTGAAATAACTCACCCTTTATAATATGGGGAAAATCACAGTGTAAAATGCATTGTATAAGCCTTCTGGCCACAGGAGGATAGAGTGGGTGGAAATTGGTTCCCAGACAATTCAGGCAAATGCCATTTAAAATAGTAACCCAAATGTATTTTTGTTAAAGTTTTGCTTTTAATTCTGTCTTGATAAATGATTCTTTTCCTTTTCATTATCTCCTCCCTCTTTGCTCCCAGTACTATAAAAATGCTAACAAAATCTACCCAGGCATTTCCTGAGCATTGGTGAGAGCACCTGAGAAAACAAGGGCACAGAGACACAGCCCGAGTTAAGTCACCTGAAGCAATGCATTTAGAAAGAATTCAACATGTATGTTACTTGGGAGAATGAAGAAATTTCCATATAAAAAAAAGATTTTTGAATGCATAATACATTATGGTGATCACTTATTAATTACTGAGAACCCAGATGAGCCAGGCAGGGTCATGGAAGTGTCTGTAGCAGGCAGTCCCTGATCTTGCTGAGCTCTGTATTTGTGTGTGGTCACACTGGAGTCAGTGGTGCATGCAAGGGAGCAATACAGATGTGTGTGTCTCTGCCGAATAATGGCTGGAGCTGCTGTATCTGTATTGATAAAGTTTTTCCTCTGAAACTCTGTGTGATCTGCACAAACTCTGTATGATCACAATTTCTGACCACCTTTGTAGGTGTATGTTCTTTGTATAGTCCCACTTTTCTATGGAGAGAAAATATCTTCCAGGAATTTGATGGGTTCAGTGTTAGAGGAAAAATGCCCCATAATACTAAAATACAAGGTTTTCCATGCCAGTAGCAAAGCTGGGCAAAATGTGCCAAGGTTAGAGGTGTTTGAATGCAGAGACTGTTCTGTTCACCACAGAGATAAAATGAGCTGGGAAATTTGCAATGAGATTTCAGTATATTCAAACAAAGTTAGAAGACTCTACCTGAATGTATCACTTCCTAAAGATTTGACAAAATGGCAACCTATTGCACACACTGAAGAAATGCATTCAAATTCAGATTTAAATGTATTTGAGAGTTTGCAGTAAAACTAGATGAGTATTTTTAGGCGAGGCTAATAATATTGTGAGCCAAGAAAACTAAGAAAATTAAGAGGGCCTGGGACTATTTCCTGATGAAGAAGTCAACAGCATGGCATAACCCACGTCCATATTATTAATTGCCTTTCATCTTCAAAGAGATTGCATCCATCCATGCTGCTGATTGAGACTCTTTTCCAGCTTGTGGTAAGTCCTAAGTGGTGCTTAGGAGTTGGCTGAGACAGTTGAAACAGGGAAATATTATACCATGGACTTTTCTAATAATTGCATGATGGAGGAGTTTTATTGTTCAGTGGTGCTGTTTTGTTTAATGGTGTGTCTGTAGGGAACAGTCTTATTCTTCAGTAAACAATCATTGCATCAATACAAATTGATGTTTGATATTCAATGTAGGGAAACAGCGGAGATTTTAAAGATGAAATAGCTACAGAAAATAATCAAAAGAAGATTGAAATATTTTTTTATTAATTATAAGGAAAACTTGAAAGTAATGTGCATTAGTCTTGTCAACAGAGAGCAATAGGAACATTTTCTGTCAAGAGAGGGATCACAATCTTTTGGGAATAACAGAGGAAAAAAGGAGTACACGAGTGTGCTGGTGAAATGACGGAATTCTCATAACTTGCTCTTGTCCTGATCAGCTGCTCTGCATGTATCTTGGACCTCACCATTAATTCCTTCCCGTGTGTAGTGATCCAAACCTGTTTAAGCAAACCTGGTACCTCTCATATATCACCCACATCCAAAGCATGTCCTTGGTCTGGCATTATTCTGGCATACTCCGTTTCCATTTTATTTTGGGTGCTTTAACTGGAAAACCACAAGAGAGTCAGTATTAATTTGTAGGGCCGCAGGAGTATCATGCAGACACCACAGGGGACCCAGATCATGTGCTGTGCAATTTAGACACAGATGGTGCTCACTAGAAAAGGACTGCATGTCCCAAGCAGTGTGGGCAGGAGTCATTTAGCATCATTTGTAGCTGTGACCTCTGCTGTTGCCTGTAGAAGGTGCTTTAGGCAATGTGGACACAGTCTTAGCTGGCCAAAGGATAGCCGAAGCTGGCTGGATCCAGGACTGTGAAAAGTAAACAGTCTTAGGATATATCAAATGAAATGTTTCTAAGAGAGAAGGAAACGTGAATGCCATTTTATAAGGCCTTACTGAGATCTCATCAGGAGTACTGGTCAAATTCTTCTCACTTATATGCAATAAAGCTGAGATCAGGTTGAAACAATTGCAAAGAAAAGTTTCCTGGATGTTCAAGGAGCTAGAGATTACAGCAGGGTTTTATTAGCCTTGCAAAAAGTAAGCTGGAAGAGGATGTGATTGCTTTAATCACATCAGGGAGGGGGACAAAAGGAATTGAGAATTGCTTAAACTCAAGGGCATTGTTGACTCAAATGAACACAGATGAGTAAACATGAATAAATAAATTTAGGCTAGAATATAAAGAAATATTGCAACCTTTAAGAGAGAGAGCTCGTAAAAATATTGTGTGTGGCTATTTTGGTTTAACCCCAGCCAGCAGCCAAGCCCCATGCAGCCACTGGCTCTCTCCCCCACCAGTGAGATTGGGGAGAGAATCAGAAGACTAAAAACAAGAAAACTCATGGGTCGAGATAAAGACAGTTTAATAGGGAAAGCAAAAGCTGTGCATGCAAGCAAAACAAAACAAGGATTTAATTTGCTGCTTGCCATGGGCAGGCAGGTGTTCAGCCATCCCCAGGAGAGCCCGGCCCCATCACATGTAACAGTTACTTGTGAAGACAAATGCCATCACTCCAAACATCCCCCCATTCCTCCTTCTTCCCTGCATTCAATATAATGAGCATGATGCCATAGGGTCTGGAATATCTCTTTGGTCACTTTGGGTCACCTGTCCCAGCTGTGTCTCCTCCCAGCCTCACACGCACCCCCAGCTCCATTGCCTTTGTGGCAGTATGAAAAGCAGAAAAGGCCTTGGCTCTGTGTAAGCCCTGATCAGCAACAACAAAAACATGTCTCTGTTATCAACCCTGTGTTCAGCACAAATCCAAAACACAGCCCCGTACCAGCCACTGTGGAGAAAATTAATTCTACCTCAGCCAAAACTAGCACAGTGGGCTGTGGACATGAGACACCTAGATTTTCAGATGGAGCTTGATGAATGTAGGAAAGGAATTATATGACTGATGGTCCAGAGATCATTGCATGACTATCTATTTCATGTATCCCAAATACTGTAGAAATACTGTTCATAGAAAGCAATCCAGTGTTATCATTTCTTAGTTGCTCTTTTAACCTGTAAGAATTGAAATAATTCTTTATGAAATAATGAAATAATTTTTATGAAATAAATAGTGAAATTACTTATTACATTTTCATTGAACAAAATACCTATGTGATTTCCATGTCTAGCTGTATCAAGTGGAGGATAAACTACAAATACCTGTACCTTAACTGAGAAATGGCATGCATACACTCAGAAATGCCTCACTAACGTATGTATGCATTGTACTATTTCATAGAAATACTGTGTTATACGATTTGAACTTTGCAAGTTACACACTTTTTTTTTGCCCAAATTTGAACTTTGAAAATTTAGCCCTTGATATATGGGTTGTTTGAATGGAGTATCTGCTGCTCAAAGTTTTTTAAGGTTATTCTTTTGTTTTGCTTCATTTCTGATCTGCAGTGAGGCTTGTTCTGGCAATGACAGGAGGGACAAATTGTTCATAGATCTTGTGTGCCATTCCTGATACAGTATATTTTCGTGACTGTAGTTCTCATGTGCAGTGTTAGAAGTAGTTGAATGAAGAGACAGAACGTCAATAACTTGGTAAATAATAGACTTATTTTTCTTGCTGATAGTCTGATCTTTCTGGAGCTCCCTCCCAGAGTCCCATGCCCTAATCAGACTGGCCTCCACAATCCAGTAATGGGCTTGTGTTGTGACTAGCTGTGTTTTTACATGGAGAGAGGAAATTTTGAAGAAATTGAAGAAATCAAAGTAGAGGATCTGGTGCTGGTTATATTGCATTGAAATCCATGACAAAACACTTTTAATATTATCTTATAGTATAATAGTGTATACTTTTACAATTTTTATTTAAAAACAAGAATTATCTATTAGTACATACTTTTACAATTTTCCTTTAAGAAACAAAAATTATCTTTACAGCTGTGAGATAAAGTCATTCAATGGTGAATTCAATTCAGTTTTCAAATAGACAATAGCAGGCACCACAGACATTCACGATACTGGTTTTATATCAGTTTTATATGTACAGAAATAATACACATGCAAAATGTCTATTTAAATGTGTTCTGAAATTCAATGTTGTAGGAAAAAGTGTCAAAAATAACTGTCATTGAAAGGAATTAGATAGAAATGTACTCATGATTCCCTTTTCATACCCTAGGTATAAAGAACATTCTTTTCCCTAGTTAGGCTGGTAGGTTTAACACCAATAGTTCCCCTTTGTCCTGATGGTCCACCATGTAGTCAGTGCCTGCTATTATATTTATCCTAAATAGCAGCCTCCCTTGTGATAGTTGTATTCAGACATGTATTATTCACAGCTTATCAGAGTGGGTGTTAAAGACAGATTGCTGTCTTTGCATTTTTCCTGGAGGTTACGCAAAAAATACTTCCTAGTGTAACCAACACAGAGTCCCACTACAGGACCTTGTAAAGTGTGGGTCCTGTAACCAGACAGCCCTTGGTGCTTCATTGCAGCTTGGGAAGTCCTCTGTCAGCTGGAGAGGTAGGTAACAGCATATGCATACCCATACACTTGTTATCATTTTGGGTATCATGTCCAGTGGTAACTGTAAAATTTTGTTGCCCCAGAAAAGCAGAAATAAATAAAGCTATGGGCAGAGGCTGTCCTTGACTAAGCACTGCTAGCTTCCCTTGAATGTTGTGGATGGGCAGTGCTTTGGCCCTAGGGAACCATCTTTATGAACTTCATAACAAATTACTAATATGTCTTCAGCAGAACTACATTACTCCTGCAGCAGAGAGCTAATGAACCTTTCTGTGTTTCTGTTTGTAAATAAACAAATCAATATTTCCAAAAACTATTTTCCCAGTGTTATTTTGCTGTCTTAATTTTTGCACTAACTGGACAGTCTCTTTAAAATTCATATAAAGGTATTTTTTAGTGAAAAAAAATTCAAAGAATCAAAATCAAGACTCAATACATTTAAATACAAAATATTAATATTTTTCTTATCAAATTAATCACATACCTTCATTAAAATACCATTTTGTTACAGCTTTTTTTTTTTACTGGAGAAACATGGCTTAACAGCTCCGAAGTACTGCTTAGCTTCTGAGAGATATTAAGGTGTCCAAATGGGCTTTGAAATGTTGGGAATATGTGCCTTTGTTTAAACATGGGGAGAATGGAACAGACAATTTTGCCTATGTTTACCTCCATCTGCTTGAATCTTGCTGTGTCTGAAATGAGACTGCTTACATGTGTAAAGTAAAGCCTTTACCTAGATTATATTCTTTCCTGAATCAGGATCAGAATCTAGAATTTTTACATGAAGTCAAATGCTTTCAGTCTGCAATCTCATTCCTATCTAAGATAGGTTTTTTCCTTTGATTTCAGGAGGAGTAGAATCAAATGAAAATACTTGACACTGCTTTGAAATAATTTTCAAGGCAGTGTAAAAATGTAGAAAATGTGGAAATTTTTTTACAAAAAGCAGTCATTCAGTTCCATAACTGGAACAAATACAGTGGGTTTTTGTGTGGATTTTGAGTGGATGGAGAAGTCATCAACTATCTTGATTTGGCAATGAAAAGAGAATCCCTTGATTTTGTCTATAGAACTTGTTCCCATGCATGGTCTTTGCTCCAAGTAGGAGGATGCTCTGAAATGGGAAGATAATGAAGGTGCCGGCTAGGCTGGAAGGAAATGAATAATTAAAGAAGCTTTTAAATTATGTTGCCATCAGTTGCTGGGGGATATGATTCTGCTGCAGAAGAACTGGTTCTCATATGTCTGGGGCATTTTTCAAAAGATATTAAGAATGAATATTGGATACATAATTAGGTTTTCTTGAAGGTGTATTAGTACATTAGAGGTAGAATGTGCAATAATTTTTATTATCTCACATTACCTATACTTTGATTGAGCAGTTGTATCACTGCTTGTATTTCTGCATCACTAGTTGATATTTTTCTAGAATAAATGTATTTTAGAAAAAGGAAGATTATAGTAGTTCTCTACATGCAGCATGCTTTTTTTCTTTTTTCTCTATATTTTATTCCCTTTACATATTTTCTTTCCCCCTTGAGTTTAATGGGAACCATACACAGAAGGCAGGCAGATAAATGTACTGAAACCTTGTTAGCATTTAATCTCCTCTTAGATAAATGCAAATATTGCTGTCAGTGGTATCAGAGCCCTGTCCAACAGTCATCTGAGGAACTTGCTCATCCATTTTTCACACTGTGTCCAGTATTATCAGTTGCTGAAGATTGTGATCCAGAATATTCGTTCCTGATGAAAACAATAGAATTAAGCCACAGGGCTTCAGAAAATTGCTTTCATATTCAAGCAGTGCTACACATATACAGACACCTTGTTGATGATTTTCCTGCCCTGAAGAAAATATATTGCTGCTGCCACAAACCTGTCTTTTGGCACTTTGTCACTTACAAGTGATGATAAAATTGCAACAAAGAGACTTCTTTTTAATCTCATAGGTCATCGTTTGTTCTCTGGACAGTCCTGCCTTTGTCCTCTCATTTAGTTTAGATAAGGTGGAAAAATCCTTTTAGTTGCCTCTAAACTTATCTTAAAAATAAAAAATCCAAAAAGTCAGCCTCAATGTACCCTCAAATTTTTAACATGACAACTTCTTTCTTCACGTTTCTCACTTAGATCAAAAGCTCTGTGTGTATCTTAAATATATATTTCTTAGGCAGCTGAATTGCAGGCAGGCTTTTTGAGTTATAGATTCACATCAAACTATAAACCTTTAGAGAGACATTTAATCCCTTTAATTTTGTGAAACCCCCAGAATCGTGGTAATTGTATTACTGAAATTATATTATATCCATTTGTTACTGCTAAACACTTAAACATATATATATTTTTAATTCAGTTATCTGGTCCAGCAATTCAAAGTTGCAGAAATCTGGTGATGGATAGAAAGACAGAAAAATTCTGAATAAATCCATGTATACATTGAATATTTTGAAGATAGACTTTCACACTATTAGTACAAATGACAATTAATCTGGCTACTTTTTTTCCCCCCTACATATTCTATACTTTCTGGGGGATTTTTTTCTCATCTTTGTCAGCTTCTTCTTCAGCTTTATACCACAATGAAAACCCAAACCTGTCTGTGTCATAAAAGGGCTCCTGCCATGGGATTTTGATGCACCATATGCTGTATTTTGTCTCCTGTCCACATTCTCTTCCAGTTTGAATCTCCTCCAGTTGGAGATGTGGAAAGAGTAAAAAGAAGCTTAAAATCTCCTGAGAAAAGCAGCAGAAGAAGGTACTCTTAGAGCGTGCCAAGCAGAGGCTGTGGAGGGATCACACCTTTCCTACGGTGAAGGAGGAGTCAGGGCCTGCACTCCCCATTGCACACAACAGCTTGAAGAATGTGTCCAAAGGAAAAAAAGAATGCAACATTTTCTGTTTTGAGTACAACCTCCAGAAGCCCAGGACTTTCACAGTTCCTCCTGTGAGATAGCCAAGCATTAAGAAATACAGAAATGGACACTTAGGTGCCTAAATAACCACTAAAGGCCAAACCCCTCTGTAAGTGTCCAGGGGAAACAAGACTCATCACTCCAAATGAAGGGATTGCTGTGTTCAAACCAATCACTGCTGCAGATAATGAACAGATTACTCATTTACACGGATTTATGACCTATGAATAGAAGTATCCTGGGCCTCTTGCTTGTGTCACTTTCCCTCATCTCCTAAAATTACTGAATATTCACCAATATAAACTGGCAAAAGCAGAAGTAGCCACAATGAGCATTCTTGCTTCTTTGTGGAATTCTTCACGATGTGGGCTGAACTTGAAGCAAATGAAACACCATTTTCTAGTTAAATTATACTGCTTGACAACCTGCACAATAAATAAAGATGCAAGCCTAAATAGCTGAGGTCAGAAAATTATATTTTCACTAGGTAAATTGCCCTTTTGGATTTACTAATTATTCTTTTCATTCTTATATTTGTGTTCTTAATTTTATTTTTTACTGGATGTTGAACTTTAGATACAAAATGCAATTCCTCAAAAAAAAGTGTAAATGTTGTTCAAAGTATTTTCTCAGTATGATATTGTATTGCAAAAAATTATATAAGTGATGGGACATTACTCTTAAGTTTTCTCTTGAACTCTTTTATTACATAAGTCACCTCTTCCTGATCTTATCCTGATAACATAAGATTTTGCATGGGTATAATGAAAATTTATGTGTTACCATGTCAAAAATAAATTAAATTAAATTAAATAAGGCAAGAACAAGGCAATTTCCTCAATGGCAGACCATAATATAGAAGCAGAAAAATATGGGAAAAAACCTAAACAAGACAAAATGATGAAATGCATGAGCAGTTTTACGTTTCTGATGGAATTTTCTCAAAATTTTAGGAGGTTTTTGAAGTGTTAGTGCATTTCACAGCAACCACTGGTAGTTTCTGAACCAATATTTTAAGGCTGTGTTTATACCAGGAGCTCAATTCTGTACTCAGGTACAAGCTGAGTAATAATTTTGTAATAATGAGGTTTTTTGTAATAAAATTAACCAAACTCTTGATGTGCTTATCCAGGGCTGCTCATTTGCCCCTGGCACATTTAGCAGCATGGCTTTGTGCCTGTGCTCTGGTCTTCAGCCCTGGCTACTCTGTCTCACACAGACCTGCTGTGCCAAAAAGGGACAATGCACAGCAGCTGTCCTGATTCAGTTGCTGCCTTACAATTAAACATTGAATTAACCTGTAGCTCAGTTAAAGAATTCCTGGATGACGCTCATTGCAGCCAAATGCAGGAGGAGTTGTGCTGAACCAGCACAGGTGGCTGGAGCTGAGGCTTCATCTTATCCTGCACAAGGTACATCTGTCTCCTGGTGATACAGCTAGGATAAATGTGAGCATACCGTGAGAGTGGTAAAGGGTATAGCAGAGACAGAAATGTTACTGTAATTGTGCAAAAAATTTCCACTTTTTAAAATTAACACGTAGTTCAGGATTTAGCAATCATTTTGCCAGCCCTGGCATTTTACCTGTATATAGTTGCTAACATTTTCTTCAGTTTTATTTATTTCTGCAGCAATCCTCTAGTATTTAACCATCTCTCTCTATTTTTTTTGTTTAGTGAAGCAAAGCTTCTCTATTACAATCCTGAATTTCCACACTCAGGATCCTTGTGGTAACCCTGGCAACCCCATTGGCAGGGTGGGCTACAGCTCCAGCACCTCTGACTGGGCAAAGCGGAGTGCTTTTCCCAGCCCTGCAGCTGAGCTGGAGTGTCACCACTGCTGACATGTCACCCTCTCTTTTGGTGTTGAGGGCAAGAAGGTGATACGGTTTAGTTTTTCATCAAGACAGGTATCAGGGCTGAGCCTAAATGTGCTTTGTCACCTTTTGAGATTTTGTCATTATTATTCATACTGGAAACTATAGGCAAGATCTTCTAAATTCTTTCCTAATTCTCTAACTGAGCAAACAGTACTGTGCTTGCTATAGACAAAAATTTTTACAAAAGGAAGGAATTTTCTATCCTATTCTATAGAGCCCACGAGCACTCACTCTGTTAGCATAATCCATAACCTATTAACATAATCTATATTACATTCTCTGGTATCATCTATTAACTTATACATCCATAGGACATGTGAAATTAGTATGCAGCATCCAAATCTTAACTGGGTTTTTTTAGATATTTCCCAAGAATCCTTCTTCCCATTTCCTACGTGTATACTTGAAAAACTTTAGGAAGGAAATTTTCAACTGACAGCCATAAAATATGGGCTGTTCCTCTCTTGAGAGACATTGACAGTTTCTGTGGCTTCCCTTCAGAGGGAGAAGCCTACATGGTTAAAATTTGTTCAGACTGAACTACTGTAAATTTTTAAATCATAAATTCTCACTGCAGCCCTCTGTTTCAGGCAATCCTGCTAACTGTTGCACATCTTCTCTCCAATAGCTTTCTATTTTACAGGTTGCTTCAGTTTTGTTGTTTTTCAGGGTCCTAACTTTAGTGTATTCATGTTTTTGAGAGGCACTATAATAGTCTTTTTTTATTTAAATCTGGTATTTCTTGGAAGAATTTCTTTTATAAGTTTCCAAAACAACTGAGCATTAAGAAGAATAAATGTTCTTTGTAGAATATCTTAAACTTTTGAAACAGATCACTTTATATATGTTAGTGTCTTGGTTTACTCTTCATTAAAACCCCAAGGGATGAAAGTTTGCTTTTAGTTTTAGTCTTCAAAATTCAGCATATGAAATACATTGATTTATTGATTTTAGTTTAACCAAGCCAGGTATTGGGGCTTTCAGCAACAATTTAATTGAAATTGATTTATGACAAAAGATTAATAAGTAATTTCTTCTTGGTACATTGTTGTGTATGGGAAAGGCTGAAGTGATAGACCTACTGTTCAAATTTCTATGTTGTACAAGCCTAGGACAAAACTGGAATGAGCAAGGGGCAAGAAGGACTAGACTCAAGGTTATAGTCTGAATTAGGGTTGAGAGTGGGACTGAGGCCTGGGTTAATAGTTTTACATCTTAATCCTCTGAGACCTTGTCCATGTTGGTTTAAGAGCTTTGTGAGTGCTGCTGGTGTAGCAGTATCTGTAGGGTTGTGGATAGGGTTGTAAGTTTGTTAGATTTGCTTAATGTTTGGATTCAACTTACCTTCTACAGTGAGGATGAGGGCTGGGACACAATTTTATGTGCCTGTTGAGGGTGGGGTTTTGCTATAAAGCTAAAGATAGTGTAGTAATGGAAAATCGTTGGAGCTGGAGTTAGTTTAGAGTATGTGGAGTATGCAAATCATAGAGTCATAGAGTCATAGAATGGTTTGGGTAGGAAGGGATGTTAAAGATCATTTAGTTCCAACACTCCTGCCATGGGCAGGGATGCCACCCACTAGGTCAGGCTGCTCAGAACCCCATCCAACCTGTCCTTGAACACTTCGAGGGATGGGGCACCCACACTTCTCAGGGCAACCTCTTCCAGTGCCTCACCACCCTCTGAGTAAAGAATCTCCTGCTAATATCTAATCTAAATCTAGTTTAAAACTGTTCCTTTTGTCTTATCACTACCTGCCCATGTAAACCTAACAATCTTCCTTATTCTTGCAGGCTTTTTACAGTTTGTCATTAATTTATTCTGTACCAAGGGTCAGCAGGCTGCAGTTCAAGCTGCTTGCACTCCAGGCCCACTAGAGACAATGCCACCAATGGCTTTGAAGAGGCCCTTCCCAGAAGGTCTGTGCAGGAGCCTCAGGCATGAATCCCTTCTCAAGTTTATGATTAGGCACAACACTGAAAAGACAGTGGATGGCTTGTGGCTGTTGGGCCACATGAAGGCCAATCTGACTGAGGCACAGTATGGATTCTATCTTTCCACAAAAGAGGACTTCAGTTTAGCGTTAAGTGGTAGATAAGTGGCTGGATACCATTGTTGATATTGATACTGCACACAGACCTAGTTGAGGACTTACAAGAAAATTGTGGAATGGTTTCTATTCCATCTATTCTGATATAGGTAACAGAGGCCAAGTGGAGTTAGATCACAGGCAGGCAGAGGCCCAGCACATGTTGATTGTATTGATCAGTACCTGAGGGTTCTCGTTGTGGATCATAAATACTCTTTTCCAGCTATGGAAATGACTGATGGAAAATTGCAAGCTGGGATGGCTTCACTGACTAGGCCATGGATTTGGCAAGGTAGAGAAATAAACCAAGCACTTTAGGCACTGCTCTCTCTAATATGTTTTTGCCAGCCTTTATCCTACTGTTAACAATAATCCTTAATAGTAGTTTAGACACCTTTCCCCTGGCCAAAATGAAACATAACTGGTTTTCCATTTCACATCAATTGTCAGCCTGTTTTTCAGGTGTTAAATTTCATACAGTAATAATAAGACAAAAGTCAGTTCCTGGTGTCTATGGCACTAATCAGACTTCATCTTTAGAGCTAATAGAAGCAAAGGATAAAAAAAGTACTTCTTGCTCTGGCCCAGTCCTTTTTCTGCATCCTCGTTCTTCCAAGATCATGTGGCAAAAGTAATAATTTATCATCTACATTTTGTAAATCTAATCAGAACCCTTACTAGTGCTAACCATTATCAAGACACAGTTAATGGGAACAGAAATTGTTCCCAAACTGCAACTGATTTGAGCATCAAGCTGTATAAATCATCATGTTTCTGTGACCATGACCCCAAATCAGTCCTAACCCTGAACTTCAAAACAGTCTGAGACGCCTCCCATGTAAACGATTTGTTTTCCTCCAAGTGTCAGCTTTTCTTCTAGTCCTGTGGATCTTGAAGGAGTGATTCAGATTCTTCCTTTGTAACCACACCCCCAAACCCAAGATTAATTGTAGCAATCTTACCTTTATTGTTAAAGTACAATGCAGATCAAAGCAGTCTCTGCAACTTTAATAAGCTCTCAGGCACTAACTGTCATGCTTTAGTCATACTGCTTTTAAAATCCAGGTGGCTTTTTTTCTGTGCTTTATTCACTTCTAGGCCCTAGTTTTCAAATACCACATAATGAGAAACTCTAATAGGGCTTTGCTTCACATCATTAAGGAGCACACATATGTGATCTTAGGTGATGTTACATATAGTAGGGCAAGAGCTTGCCTGGAGACAACAGTAGGAGTACAGACAAATGTAGTCAGGGAACGTCTAAACGTAAAATGTCTCACAGAAACACCTAGAAACAAAACACTGACACGGTAAAGCATAAATTAATAAATACAAATATTATTAACATTCTGGTATAATGAAATTAATAATGATGGCACCCAGTAATATTTGTATTGCAGTGGCATGTTTATAATGAAGAGACCTGTCTTTGCGAACCATTGAGCTGACAATTAGTGGATATGTGACTGCAGTGGGATGTTCGTGGCTGCAGTCAGCTCTGCTTACAAGTCTAGCCAAAAAGACACAGAGACCAGGCTACCAAATACAGCAGAAGACAGAACAGGCAATCTTTCATTAGATATGTTAATAAAAAAATCTTGTTACTGAGAGTAATATAGAAAAATTTGATCTAGACCATTTTTGTGCTTCATTGCTCCAGTGTGTTTTATTTCCTTGCCAGGCTTTATGGCATGAGCTTTGTTCCAGAGTAGGCAGTTTAAGCCTGACTCAATGTGCAGTTTTCCTACTGTTTATTTAGCCTTGGATGTTTAGCTTTTCAGAAACCTTCAATTCTCACTGTTTCAGAAGGAGCATAGGAAAGTTCAGCTGACAGTTCTACATCTGTAAAATTGTAGTATTACTGATTCCTACCACAGATTTAGTTTCCCTGTCAAAGATGACAATCATTCCATCTTCAATCATTGGAGTATCAGGACACTTTAGTATTAAGAGAGAAACTCCCTGCAATATCCTATTTACGGTGATTTGTCTTCTTAATAGTCTCCTGAAAAATTGGTGACAAAATTTAGTAACAGATTGTCATGCAGGGCATAATATACAACCTGTAGCTTGCCAGTTTTCACAAACATCAAAGTGGGGAGATCCATTATACTGGTACATCACAAGGTCTTTCAAAAGAGCAGCATGAAACACACTGTACGAGAAATATCTGTTCTCTGGTTGTAAAAACCTGCAGCACAATCAGCCATGGAAAAAAATGGCAGAACTCTTAGATCCTGTGCGTATCAATGTGTAGGGAGTTCGTCATGAGGTGATACTTTTAGAACACAAACTGTGATATACAGTCATTGCTTTGAAATGCTAGAGAATAAGTTGGGAGGAAAAATATAAATATCCACTGTCTTGAGGCACCAGAAGGCATGAAAAATCACCACCCGATAAATCTTGTTGGGTTAAAAAATGAGTTCATGGCACCTCTAGGACTGAATACACAGGATTACCTGATTTATGGGAGTTATGAAGTTACATGGTGCCACTTGAGAAGCCCAAGGCAGGGAGCTGTTCAGGTGGAAGGATAAATAGTGATTATACTTGATTTTCAATACTGAGATAGAAAGGAAGGAAAAGTTCCATCAAGCCTCAATCACTCTTTGAGATCTTGTTCTGGAAATATCTTTCTACCAGATACAACAGCATTTGGGCAGCTTCCAGCATCACCCATCAAGGGTGGTCCTTGACTGAAAAGGAGAAATAGCCAGAAACCAAATGCTTAGTGGAGATGTGGATTTTCAAGCGGGCAACTAGAGGAAGTTTTTTCTTCTGGAAAAATGGGATGTTTAGATCCTCATATAAGAGCAAACATATTCCCCAAATGCACAATGGGGCAGCTGAGCAAGGGAAGAATTAGTTTTGAGATTTTGAGTGTGAGTACATGGGATTGATAAAGAACTATTTCAAATTTGACCAAATTGTGCTTGTATTACACTTGAAAATAGTTCTAGTATGTAATTAATGGAATAGTATGGAAATGCTAGTCTGTGCAAGAAACTTGATTATCAAAATGATAGTGTCCAAAGGGTGAGCATTTTTCTTATTTCCTGTTTGGTTTTTTGGTAGTTTGCCCACATTCTTCACATTACTAAGACACCATTAGCAAGATGTAGCAATTAGATCATCTGCTAGAGATGATCTAGGTATAGGTGCTCATGCCTTGAGGCAGGGAATAGAGTGGAAGATCTCTGAAAGTATTGTTTTCAATGGTTAGAAGAGCGCTGGAAGTACAGCTTGGTTCTGCTGAATGTGTCAGTCTCTTTTCAAAGCAGACATGCCTAGTGTATCACTGATTGAGACGAAAACTATCTAAGGATTAAGGCTTATTTACCAGAAAGAAACAACATGATAGTCTGCTTGAATTTAGGAACTTGGGTTGTAGATGTTGAGTGCCTTAACTCCAATGGGGATGCTGGAAATTCCTCAGTAAGGGAAAACACAATCAGTTCTGTTTAGATTCCTAGCTTTAGGTAACAGGACTTCTTATTTTCCCTTTTCCATTTTCCCACCTCCCAGAACTGAAATACTTTGAGAGCCTTTGATTGGAAATGTGAATCATTTATGCAAAGCTATTGATAATACCTCTATTTCAAGTTCTTTCTCATCAGTAAGAACTTACAGTTTCAAGTCCTATAAAACTCCAGTTCTTTGTCAGACATAAATTGCAGTTGCCATAATTTCCCTCAAAACATTTTCTCTTTTTTTCATTCCTTTCCTTTTATATTTTTCTTCCTCCTATCAGCAGATTTCTTTGCTTTCTTTCCTTCTTTCCTTCTTTCCTTCTTTCCTTCTTTCCTTCTTTCCTTCCTTTTCAATAAAAATATTTCAGTTACTACAGAGGACAATAATAGGAATAAAGAAATTGTTGCCCCAAATATAAAAAGCTAGTTATGGGGCTTTTTCACTGCAATGCTTCTGTAAAAACTTGAAATGTAAAAGTCTACCATGTGTTAGCATGGGCCAGTTATTTCAGTCTAAGCTTCCCAGATAACAGAACTTTTAACTTTGCAAGATAATATTTTTAGGCCATCAAGAGCATTTTCTATCAAATTCTGCCTTACTGGAATATGCTGAGTGGGTGTGCAACTCCTGCATGCTGGGCAAATAACACATGCCCACACCACCCTCCCCCCTCCCAGCTGGGTGACTGGCCTTACACTGTCTGGTGCTGTTGCCACTAAGGATTTCCCCTACAACAGTCCACTCCCAGGGTGGGGCATCAGCTTGACAGCAAATGTAAGAATAAATAGTTCTTGAGAAATGAGGGCTTCCACTGCTTTTACTTGTGCTAAATGTAGATAAATGAAGTGAGCTCTGGTTTGCAAAGAGCTGGACAAGCTGAGACTGATCAGAAGCCACAGGGCAGATGCAGAAGTATGTTTTATTTCACTTTCCTTTCTAAACTCGGAAACTGAGTCCACATGTAGGAGAAAACCTAGTTTCAACTCTCCATTGGCAGAATAACTCGTGTTTTTTTTAATCTGTTAGATGTCCACATTGGAGATCACAATTAATACATGAGTTCAACCAGGAAAAATCTGGGCTGTGAATATAAAATTCTACTCCTTGCTAAAGAACTATCTGGGGCCAGAATGATTCTCTGGCAGAACTCCCATTCTTCCGGGCTGCATTTAGAGAATGTGCATATAAAGAAATCACAGAAAAAAAGAAAATGGAAGTGAATATTGCAGTTGCAAAATGCAAAGTGTATTTTATTATGCATCCTTTCACTGTGTTTTCACATACAATTTTGTTCTAAAAAATTCTAGCCTATCTAGTCTGTAGTATACACTTAGGTACATTTACTGGTTATCTGTTATGTATTTTTTTAAACCAAGCTAGAGAATTAATTTTTCCTACTAAGTAGAATTAAATTTTCCTTTCAGAAGGAATTAATTTGCTTTACTTCTCGAAAATACACTGCAGGAACCAGGCCTCAGTCAAAACAGAGATTAATGAAAAATGGAAAACCTCTTTTATTCCTGTGATTTTATGTTCAAATTTAGTACTAAACTTTATTAAGCAATGTTTGGTTTTTATAATTTAATACAGTAACAATTTAGAAGTGTTCTCTACTTCCAGAAGTGGTTAAGAAATCTACTCGTGCATCTAATAAGTAATTCTGGCAGGTAAGAGCCAAAGTGCTGCTCTTTCTATGTGCACCTATGTATAATTGTGGACCTTCACAGGAAAAACATGGCATTATTGAAGATTTGTCTTGAAAGATTTATCTTATTCTGTTAAAACAAGTCATTAGATTTATCTCTTTCAGTATCATAGTTCTTCATTGAGTCAAATAAACCATATTTTGTTTACCGCCCTGGAAAGATATAAATGCTAAATACTCTTTAACTTTATTTTATGGGAGTGAATATTATATTCCTCTTTCCAGTGACCTTTTATTGCCTTGTGAATAAAAAAATAATTTACCAGACAGAAATAACAGCCAGAGGAAGGTGGGATTTATGAGCATGCCAACTCCACTAAAACCAAAGGATAAACATAGTAGTCTCAGAATAAAAATGGTGAATTATCTAGTGCTCCGGTCTCAGAACTTTAAAATAACTTTTCTCAGAAAATTAGGGGTTTACTTATGTCATCATGGCAGAAGCAAAAGAGTGCAGGGTCTGGAGTTTTTTCTCCTTTTTTTTTTTCCTGTTACTTTTATCCTTTTGAATCTAAGAAAAAAATAGATATTCTATTGGTAAGGAATTAGAATATGAAAGAATTTTCTTTCCAGTCTATAATACGTCATTACATATATGAGCTGCAGAACATTTCTACATTCTGGACACAGAGGATTTTTATACCATCCCAGCAGTGTTAAGTATCTTGTCATTGCAAATAACTGTCTAAAGTCTAGAACTTTTCAAAATAGGGTAAAAATCAAGTTTCCATGCTGGAATCTGTTTGCTCTATAGGATCTCTCTTTTTGAAACACAGTCTGCTTTAAGAAGTAAAATGGAAAATTTGCTTTTCCAGAGATCAGCTCTCAGAACTTTGTTTTACGCTACACAGAAATATTATTGAGGTGGCATCATGCTAAATTCCTTGCTGAAATCCAGACAGAGTAGTTCTTCTACACTTTAAAAATCAGTTAATCTTCTCAAAATATTTGGTTTGTCTAGTTCAGTAATCTCACTTTGCATTTTAACTCACTACCCATTTATAGTTTAAATATGATTTTTCTTTCATTTGAAATCCTCACTGAAGTCTTGCACAGACAGGTCAGACTCACAGGTATAAAGCTCATTTTGTAATGTCAAGTCTTCCCTCTTTTCTTAAATGAAAGAAACTTGCAAATATTAGTTTCATTATTTTAAAAATCATACGATGCTGCATCTGCATTAACAAATTAGTAAAAACAGTTGGCATTAACTACTGGGATTGGAAACAACTTGTTTTCCCAGTTTAGTTACATTTTGCACTTTGATTCTCTTTCCTGATGGTATTTAGTAGTTTCCAATTCTCTGTCCCTTGCAATCCTTTGGAGAGGAAGAAGACAGGGAGAAGGAAGAAAGGTGGGGAGTAGCAAGGCATCCCTTTGCAAGGTGCAGCACATCCTCCTGTCACAGGGGGCTTCAGGTTACACAGGTGGGATGCGAGGGGAAAGCGTGAGAGGAGGGGGAGAAAGGAACCCATGCAAATCTGAGGAAAATAATTCGTTTCTGTGGACTCAGGTGAATAACAAACAGTAGAGTAGGGTGTGGCTACACTAGATCAGGGCAGGAAACAGGGGTCAAGTCCTTTGTTAAATGGGGTTCAGGATGAACAACTGTACATGGATGAGATGGCTGCTTTCTCCCAGGGAGCGAGTGGTTGAAAGGGAAGCACACAGCAAAGCACTTGTTGCACCTTGTACATTCCCTGTCAAATTTCACTCTCCAGGTTCCCGTCTGTCTCCTGTGGAAGCCTTTGGGACGGAATACAAGGATATTGCATCCCAATATGGTGAGTCAGGTGAGCACTTTTACCCTTCTTTCTAAGGTTTTTAGTTTATATTGATTTCATTCTTATTTAAATTTTGTTTCTTATTTCATGTTTCAGATAGTTTTTCATATTACCATCAAAGTAACACTGATAAAATGTCACACTTGCATGTATTTCCTAAGCAACATGTTCCTCTGTAAAAAAAACCTAACTCATTCTTAATTATCTCAGCTCTGGAGAGAGTCCTTTTCCATAACTGATTGAGGAGATCAGGGAGCAAGGTTTCTGGAGTGGGTGATCCTCATTCCCTCATAATTCCAAGGGAGCTTGTAGGGACTCCCACTGCTGTCTCCTTAGTGGAAGACTGAAATGAAAGAACAGCTTTGCATATTACCTCTCCCCAAACAAGGCATATGCACCTTTGAGCACTAAAGAGAATTTGCTAGCTTTTCAGCTGCACAAAATAACAAAGTCAAAACCTGAAGTGAATTATTATTTGTCTTTTTGTTCATAAAATGAAATGAGTATTCTACTGCCCTAGGATTTCATAGATTTCTATGCTAAATTAATAAAAAAAATTGTGAAGAAAATGTCCATTTTGCACCTGTAATAGAATTTTCTTGAATCAGCAGCAGCTCTGTCTGTTCCATGTAGGTGACAGGCTGACAAATGGAAAGATTATTTCTGTTCCTTCTTTCATTTGAGAGTCATAAATCTGAAAAATGCGGAATAGATTTTTTTCATGCATCTTATAAGATTTTATAGGGACATCCAAGATGGCAGAGAGGGCACAGTTCCAGAATATAAATTAAGATTTGTACTGGTACCACAAGCAGTCACTCAACATGATTTGACAGTATCTTTGTCAAATCGATATACAATGCTTTGTTGAACTAGTGGAGTAAGTGGATATGTCTGATAAAATAAACATTGTGTTGTGCATGCCATTGACACGAACGCTTATTTAATAAGATCATTTTGATTCAAAGTCAATTTTCCTATTTATACTATTGCAAATCCTGCAGAAGCAGTTGTGTCAGTCATGTGTATGACCTCATATTCCTTAGAGATGCAGATCTGCTCAGCTTTGACTTGACGTTTGTGCTACTGTATCAATAGCAAATACTGCGATAATTTATATTCACCCTGCATAGGCAGACATGAAGCTTTATTCTTTCTCAGTGGTGATACAAAGATCAAGCAAAGTGGATGTTGAGTTATTGGTCAGGTCAGGAGCTCTTTGTCACAAGGCATTTCACTCTGTACTGCTCTGGAGCCAGCTGACTTGGGGCAGTAATTACACCATGGACCTACTCTTCCACAGGATTTTTTGTCTTGGTTTTTGATGCTGCAGTTTCAATAGAAAATTTTCCTCAGACACAGAGCTACCATATTTTAAGAAAAATATAGATCCTTCAGATCCTATAGATTCACATATCTGTGGCAATTCAAATGCAGTGGATTAAGTTGTATTTGTGTTTGTGAGCAGCTAGAGCCAGGGAAAATGTCACCCTTGGCCACAATCACACAATCTTCAGGGCACATTGGTGTCAGTAGAAACTGATCTCTTACATCACTGACACAATTAGATTGCAAAATCCTTGCTAAACCTGAAATGACACATCTCATATATAATTTTATTTATCTGTTCTGTTGACATCCTAAATCAATTTTTAATGATAAACCTTTGCATTCATTCTATCCTTTTGTTCTCCTTTTCTTCTTTTTATTACCGTACATATATACAAGCACAGGTGCTCTTTAGTCAATTGATATATGCAGATTATATAATCAGAGGGCACTTTAATAGCAGCTTTTAGTGCATGAAAGGACATATGACAATAAGAATTTGTGGCTGTCTGATTAACCCAAGAAAGTCCTTTTGTTTCTGGTGTAAAAATGAAAGCCTGGTGGTGGCAGGTTCTTTTCTTTAACTGTGTGCTGACTTCTTCATCACTATAAACCCTTCTTATTTCTGGTAGTGTAAGAGATACTAGCTGCTGCCTGAGCATGGGTGAGTCAATTTTTTTTTTTTTTTGTATAGAAGTTTTTCAGTGGACAATTAAAAATTTTTTTTAGTGGATGCAACAAGACTGGTATATCTTTCTCACAGTTACTGCTTCCACAGATCCAGGCATGTCCCTTTCTACCTCAAATATCCTGAAATCTTTACCTTTCCTTCTTTTCATCTTCACAGGCAACAAAAATTGCCTTTTATGAGGGATCTATATAAAGACTGACCCCTCACATCCAAGGCTTTGAGCAGGATTCAGGGTTTGTGCTTAGGTTTTGCACACAGAGAGAGCCACAATGTGTTTGAAAATATAAAACTATAAAATAACTGTTTTAACTTGAATGTAGAATGTCTGTTTCAGTATGGCTCCCTGGTCTTCTTTAATATATGAAAGAGCAGCCTAAAGCAGAGAGGGCAAGCCTGGGTGAGTGGGCTGGTGTCTTCAAATGTGATGAGTGGGAGGTACAAAACTCCCCATGTGCCTCCCCTCTACCTCCTACTCCCTGTGTTCAACATCCATCTGCAGATGGAGTAAAACAGGGAAGAAGCAAAGAGGTCGCTCTGTTCCTCCTCCATAGTGTGGCCGCCTTCATAGGATGATTCAGGGAATTATCCTTTTTCATGCATTCCACCCTCTGGCAGGCATCTTTCCGATGGAGGATGTCAGCAGCATTTCTACCTCCAGGAGGAAGAAGATAAAAATTGTAAATAACATTTTAGAGTTAACTATTTTTGGCTATGTTGCATAGGCTGAAAGTCCTATTTTCTCTTTCAGAAATTTGTTCTGTGTGATCTGACTGAGGCAAGTCAGAGAAAGAACACAAAAGACACAAAACCACAGAGCAGTGATTTTGGGCCATGGCTGTTCAGGGTTCTCATCTTGGCACACTCCCAATTCTGGATACTCCACTGTGGGGTTTTTTAAGTAACTGTATCTCCACTGGCTGGTACCTCCATTTTCAGAATAAGCTTCCCACTCATAGGTTCCAGTTGCTCCTGCAAGTTTTCTCCAGTTAAGCCTAGCCTGCCAGGTAGCACTGCTGCACAGGAGTCTGGGTTTATGCCATGCCACCCTCTGTTCCTGGTTAAAAACCTAGGCACACAAACCAGTAACACCAGATTTGTTTGAGCCTGATGTAAACTGTAGACTATGCTTAATTTTGTAGGCTACTTATAGCCTCTGAATTGCTTCTTGAGGTCCCAGGGTCTTAGTTGAGAAGGAAGAATACGGTAAACAATAATGGGCAAGAATATCTTAGAAAGGTTTCAGTCATTCATAACAATTTTTAACAGAGCACTTCACTATACTTCTGTTTACAAAACTGTAAACAGCACTAAGGAGTTTCCCTCCTCCACCAAAGTGAATGTGAAGAGAGCAGCTCCTGTCATTTGGTGCTTCCTCTTGAGGCTGCAGCTTTGGTACATAATACTAAACAACTTAGTACAAGCAAATATCAGGGAAAAGGCTACTACATTAAAAAACACACCTCCAGAAACAGAAATTCTAAGAAACATCTTGGTGCTTGGAGCAGGTGATCTGATGCTCAGTGCTGTAGCAAGAAACCATTAATGAAGATAAACAGGATGATCTCAAGTAAGGATGGGAAAAGAGAATGGCAAACTCAAAACAAAACAAAACAAAAAAGGATTATTTTTTAAAATGTTCCATATGTAAACTGCTAAACTCATTGGCATACAATAATACTTTTTACAAGGGTATGTAGTGATAGGACAAGGGATAGTGACTTTAAAGAGGGTAGGTTAGGATGAGATATTAGGAAGATATTCTTTACTTGTGGGGGTGGTGAGACACTGTAATAGGTTGACAGGAGAAGCTGTGGATGTGTGGAAGTGTTCAAGGCCAAGTTGGATGGCGGTCTGAGCAACCTGGTCTAGTGGAAGGTGTCCCTGGCCAGGACAGGAGTGTTGGAACTACATGATCCTTAAGGTCCCTTCCAACCCAAACTTTTCAATGATTCTATGATTATGGAGACCAAAAGCTTATGCTAATGAGACAAATTCTTGTTAAGTAGCTTTCATGGAGCACTCCCGAGCACAGAAGTGTCTGTATTTGTCATAAGGCTGGAGGCTGGTAGAGGAGTTCAGAAAATATCACTCACTTCTTTTCTTTTTTAAACTTTCCCTGAGTCATCCACTGCACACGTCTGTCAAACACAGGACATTTATCTAGATGGACCTTGGGACTGACCTAGTACAGCTAGTCATATGTTGTTGTTCCTACTACTGATATATTTACCATCATGATATATGATCAGATCTCTAGTTCTGATGTTCACAGTCCAAGAAGGAAACTGAAAATTTGAGGGCTGTAAGAGTATTTTTAGTATTAGGAAACAAGTCAAATACTAAGGAGCCCTCTTTATTCCTCTTAAGGAGGGTAGGGCTAAGAGACAGTTTGCTTATAGTCCAAAAGTATCTCACTGAGAAAGACCAAACTCTTCAACAGAAGGAAGTCATGCATGATGGTAGGATTCATCTGGCTAAATATAGATGTCTGTACCTGAGCCAGTCTGTCTAGAAGCTGTGTGTCAATACAGATCTAAGCAATACTCTCAGTAGATTGTAAAGCTCAATTCATCTCAGCCTAAAGGAGATGTCTAAAACAGGTTAGATGAATCACTGCCTTAAAGCTTCTATTTGCTCTACTGTCTGTGAAAGGCACCTAGTGTGACGGGCACAGCTGCAGAGCACTACTGAAGTTGCTCAAAGTTGGTTAAGTTTTACTCTTAATGTCTGTGAACTGATTGGTAGATATTAGGAAGAGTAGTAGAGTACAGTGCTGCTCAGTGTGATTAGCAACTGGAATACATTATGAAGGACTGAAATGGTTCTTCTTTCAATGACTTTTTAAAAAATAGGGCTATACTTTCTTTCCTAGAAAATATGCCCTAGAAACCTGGCTTTTGGCCTTTTTCCAGGGCACTCCTCTGACCCATGTTGTATAGAAGATCAGACTATCAAATCATAATGATTCCTCCCAGTCTTAAAAATCTGTGCTTTCAATCACTGCTAATAAAAAGTGACATGTTTTCAATTCCTGTCTAAGTGGGTCTTAATCAATACAGCTGTGCCATTTACCTGCAGGGTTTTCCCCACAATTGCTTGCTGCTGCTGCTGCTGTGTTCATGTCAAAGGATGTAATGTTACAAACCAGCTGATGAATCTCAGGCATTCTGATGTTTTCCCATAAGCAGCAAAGGGTAGATTCAGCAGTGGCTCAGAGGGTGGTAGACTTCCCCCTAAGCACTCTGCTCCATGCTGTGCAGCCAGAAGTGAAGCTGCAGTGTACCACAGCCTTTTCTACCATATCATGGCAACATCCAGTCCTGTGTAGCCAAGTTTATTCTTGTACCATTTAGTTTGCAATGAAAATGGCTGAATTTAAAGCTGGCAGTTTAAGGAGGGTCTTTCCCTACTCAGTCTTTCCTGTCTCTGACAGGTTTATCTGTAGTACAGGATGCCTTTATATCCATCAATGTCAGACAGAAAGGAAAGATAATGGTGTGAGCATGGCTATGGCATAAGTGTGTTCTATGCTGCCCTTGTTTTTATTAAGTACAATGGCAAGCAAACACATTAATTAATCTTAATGTTCACAAATACAGTTTTATTTTGTATTGCTGACATTTAGGATGACTAACTAGGACTTGCACACAGTAGCTGTGTGTGCAAGTAGGGGTAGCTGGTGTGAAATCATGTTGTGAGTCAATACAACATCAAAACCACTTTTGACTGGCTTGAGTACTTTACCAACTAAAAAGTTCTCTACTAATTTTGTCACATGTATGACATACATTATAGCTCCTGATGCCGTCTCTTCGTTATTATTGCTGTTATAAGAAATTCTGCATGTTTAGTGTTTATTAAAGGGCTGATCAAGGATGTCATGGGGAAAGGGGATGTTGAAGAATATTATAACACCAGAACGATCTGTTTTTCATGGGCTGAACAGTGATCAGTATCACTGGTAATAATCACTGTTGTCTCATCTGATTTGTTTTCATCTCACAAATGAGCACAGCTAGAAAAGCTATACCTGAAAGGCTTCAATTCGTGGTTCCTAAAGCTGGATCTTCAGCTGCAGGTGCTCAGACATCTCTGAGGTACTATCAGCAAGCCCAGTCATAAATCACAGAGACTTGCTGTTTACCACTATGACTGATCTCCAAAAACAGGATCAATGCAGCTCATTCCCGAAACCTGAAAACAAGTGTATATATATAAGAGAAAGTGTCGAGAAAGACAATTTTAAAAAGAAGGTCAAACTTTAATTCACCTTGGTTCCCAGAAACATTCCTTTAAGCCTCCTGATGAGAATAACTTCACAGCCTGTGTGGATTGCATTACGCCTACTCTTAAACTGAGTCCTTTAAAGATAGTTACTGACTCATTTTTATTCTAAAAATCTTTACTGTGGTGACATTCCTTCTTACCCAATAAGGTAAATGCAGATGAATTAAATGTATTTTTCAATGGTATTTTTCTCCTAGGAGCCTCACACCATGTTTTGCCCCAATTTGGGGCAATGGAGGGGAATTTTTTGCACTGTTCCAGGAGAGGCTTGGAGGAGAGGGAGCACTTTGAGGCAGTGATGCATGGAGCAGTCTATATTTGCTAGCACAGGGAACTGCCTTGTTGTGGGGAAAAGGCAAAATCAAAGCTTCTGCCAATGTAATTCCTTTCTCTTTGCACAAAGTAAAGTCATTACTCTGCAAAGAAAGATCGCTCTCCCTCTCACAATCTGGTCTTTAGCTCCAGCATCTAGTACTGAGGCACAGGAGGAATTTTCACAGCCTTTGGTTTCTCTTTGCTGTGTGCCAGCTGAACCACAATTTGTTCCTTCCTGAATACATCCTGCAATTGAAGGAGCAGACTGTGCAATCATCATACTCATATAAGGTGAGTTTAAAGATCCTTCCAGCCCACTATCCTGTTTCTGAGAGTGGACAGCAGCAGATGTTCTGGGAAGAACTAAGATAAAGGCAAGCTGCAGTGACACTTTCATGGTGTCTTTGCCTTGATTCCAGGGTTTCGTGCTTCACACATTTCCTCAGCTGGAGCCAAATTCTGCCCAGCATTTTCTTCAGGAAACTTTTGTAAACAATACTGTATGTTGTTCTTCCTGCAGTTGGTCCTCAAGGCAGTGATTCCACCGTAAATCCAAGCTATCTACCATTCATCTGTTGCATTACATTCCCCACCAGTTGCAACAGAATAAGGCTTGCTCCTGGCAGGTTGCCTCTTTTTCCCTGGCACAACTTGAAACAGGAATCTCAATAAATGGGTAGGCAAATCCTTCTCTCTGAAAGGACTCACCAACAGCCTATTTATATAACTCTGCTGACTTTCCTGGAGCTGGACTACATTTTCAGGAGACTCTGTGTTATGTTTAAAAGCTGAGGTAGAACAAAAGTTTTTGCACCTGTGACAGTTTTAGAGTAGAGTTGTGCAGGCATGGCTTGGTAGACGGGCAAAGGAAACATTCACACAATATTCTGGTGCCAACTTGAGCATTCAGCAGTCTTCTGTAGCCAAGAGAAAGAGAAGGCATGTACCTCACTGCTACAATTATCCCAGAGAGATCAGCAGCCTTGTCTAGTTGCTAAATTTGGAATACATGCATGAAGAACCTTCCCATTACTCCAACATTTTCCAGTTACAAATTTAGTTTTAAAAATATAACTGAGTGACTAGATCTCTGACAATCTGTGGTGGCCCAGCATCTTGCCCTGCAGCAGTTTCAAGTCTGGCAACAACAACAGAACTTTTAGGAATAAAAGCTGTGACTGATTTTCTAGTTAAATTAATTTATTGTAATTAGCTTTACTTAATTATACATACAGCTGTTCTGCACCCTCAACATAGCCCAGGGGACTGTTTAAAGTGCTTAAGTCTAAATGTCATGTTTTAGCACAGTATAGAGCACAGAATTGTTCTTCTCAGGATCTGGTGAGAAGGAAGGGCATCCAGCAGCCCATCTTTCTTTCCTTTCACATTCTCCATACACTCTCAGCACATTCTCCCCTAGCCCTGTTTTTTTCTTGCAAGGAAGAGATGTCTTCTCTTCTGCTGTACCTGACCTGCACTCGCTCAGTGCACCGAAGGGTTGTGGAGCTCACCACCTTTACCCCTGTGTGGGGCACACGCTGTCCTCAGTAAGTCTCACCTGGTCTTGCCAGGGGAGGAATATGCCTCAAAGACAATCTTTACCTTGAATTTTCTGCTGCCTTTACACCATTGGGATACAGAGATGTTCTTTTTTCCTTATCACAGATAAACGGTGGAAATATTTATGATATTGAATCCCATGTTACAAATCTCGTGAGAAGACCTTCTTTAAAGTAAAGCTTCGTAAGGACTTTTTCCACCCTGTTCACAAAGCATTCCTATGCCCCTAAAAGTGTTCAATAAATTCTTTTTCTGAATCACCTCAGCACAAAAGGCAGAACAATTTCAGGAAATCAAGCATTTACTCACATAAACAATCAGCTGGACTCATCCACTAAGTTTGTATTGTTTATTGAAAGTAGTAATGACAATAGTTGGGATAAATAGGAATTTTAATCTGCTTTTCTATCAGATGAGACTATGCAAGGTCACCTTCACTGTGGTTCAGATACTTGCATGTACACTCTTGCAACACAGATAACTAGAGCTGTCCAATTTTGTTTGTATTTGTCATTCCACATAAAATAATTTATTTTCATTCTTTCCCCCTTATTAATCCAACAGAGTTTTATATCCTTATCTTTATCAGCTCCTTCCTGTTTTGTCAAACTTTTGCAAGCAAGATGTAGAAGGTGCTGGAGCATCTTGGGGATAATTTCTCTCCAACTAATTTGAAGCAGTAATGATGATATTCTAGATTTTTATGGAGCAAATGTTTTATGTTTTATTAATTGCACTTGTTCTTTCCTTTGGTATTTTTCCTGATGTCTAATAGCCTTTCAGGTTTACTATCTAAACTACTCCTATGCTGTACATCTTGTACCCCAAAAGATAGGCTTTATGATAGCACTCTAAAGTCCAGATGCTGCCCTTTGAAGAAGGAAAGTATTTATGAAGAAAACTTTAGTTAGAAGCATGTTCAGTTCTTGTGATGGGGAACGTCAGGCAGATTGTGCCCTTTCACAGACTCAATGTATAGAATCTGTTTGTCTAACACAGTCATGGCTTGTACAACAATTCTATCCAGGTACCTCAGAAAGTCTAACAGGTATAATCAACAAAAATCCCTATACCTTTTCTCCATACTGATCTGCCTCTTCCTCTCCCCTTTCCTTAACCTGCTCCTCACTGCCAAGAGTGTGGGAGTTTTGACCAAATAATTGGGTAATATTGTTTTGTGTCAGAAACATCACATCAAAGGTTTGAGGCAGAGAGGGCGAGCTGGTGGTGAGCCGAGTTGTGTCCTGGCAGCTGTTTTGGAGTAGTGTAAGGGTGGGACTGGGGCAGAGCTGGTATCTCCCTGGGAAGGGAGCTGTCCCAAATTCTGCAAATCCTTATAGGAATTTGCAGATAAAGACTGGGCAATGTATAAGGGGGGAACACCTGAGTTTGATTATAAATTATTAGAGACTTCTGTAAAAATTATCGAACATCTATGTTCTGAACATAAAAGAATCTGCCTTTCCAAGCCTTTGAACCAATATTCAAAAGGGAACTTGATTTTGTATCCTACTTTTTATATAAATCATCCCTGTTCTCCATGCATTGCAAGGCCCAGAATATGTCAGTGAATTTGTCCATGACATCACTCTTATATCTTAGGAAAACACCATGTAAGAGATGGGAATAAAACTCAGAACCTGTAGGTTCCACGTGATCTTTCAAGATGTTTCTGGTGGTGCACAAACTAGGGGTTTTTTTGTGACAACTTTGTCTCTTCAGTACCAGTGGTTGGTGAGGTTGGGAACCTCAAGCTGTAGCTTCTCAGGCAAACTAAGGCATATTTAAAGTGAAGGTCAAATTGTGCTCTCCTAATGAAGAAGGTTGTTTCTTGTATACCTTGCAGAAAAAACCCTATAGATCTGCACAACAGATGGAGGGCCAGTTGCCCTGCTGTGCCCCCGTGAGTCCCTGTTTTGCAAACAAACAAAACACAGAGGCAGATACATTCCTGACCTCTAATCACAAGCCTTTATTGTATATTTAGAGAGGTTGAGGATGCAGGTGATACTATTTTCCATGGGTTTGGTCCAAGTTTTGTCACAGACAGGAGTCCTGGAGTCAAACAGGACCAGGCTTAGCTTCCAGAGGGTTTCTGGCACGGAAATTTTTGGTGGGACTGTGTAACTGTTGTGATCATGCATGAATATTTATGGACTTCTTACTTCAGGGATATCTTTGTGCTATTCCTTCTTTAAAAAGCTGTTGAAGATTGCTTTTATTTCTGACAATTAAATGTAGTTTTTTTCCCTGTCTCATTTTGCTACCCATAGAAAACAAGAGGTTTGTGAAGCTTAAGGTGTGGCATGTGTCTCACAAGGTGGTGTTAAACACTCTGCTCTTCTTCTGTGGCTCTCAAAGCCCCCTCTAAACCTCTCAGTGTTCTTATCCTCATTTTTGTATGTGAAACACAGAGAAGTCTTTAATTGCAGTGATTATCAAGTGATTAACTGGCAATCTGAAAATGGCATCCAGAAAGACCTTGACTGCCTCCTGTAAAGGGCCAAATGAAAAATTTGACAGAAGGATAGTTAAAAGTTTCATAGAAGTTAGAATCCTCTTCCTCCAAGTGTAATAATTCAAACACTCTGAGACGAATCCTGTCCCTGTTGCTAAATTTGTTCTGGACCCTTACACATACTCTTTTCTTGGTGTCTGCACCAACTCTCAGGGGAGCATCTCCTCCTTTTCAATATTCTTAAACATCCGAGTGCCCAGGACTGTGGCAAGAGAAGCCCAGAGTCACAAAAAAATCAGAAATTTTTTTTCTGAGAAATTTTTCACTGAAAGTAAGAGCAGCTCATTAGCAATGTGTTAACTCATACTTGTAATTTTACATCTGACATTTGACTGTCACCCTGTTCTGGACACCAATTTTGTATTTATTCACCATATTACATCTTCTGGTACGTAAAGAGTAAGGCTCAAATTCACAAAGGGGCTGAGGGACAGGTGCTGATACAAGGGACAGTTGCTATTGCCTAAGATACCAGGATCCAGCAGTGCAATTCCCAGAGCAAACTGGAGGTTAGGATTTAAAGTCATGATGCCCAACATATCCGGCTGGTTGGTAGGGAGTTAGGCAGAAATGCTGAGAGAACTGCTTTGGGATTTACAGTCCAGGAGCCCTCCCTGAACTAAGGTGTCCCTTGAATATATGCACCTTTCTTAGTATTTTCTTGGGAAAGATAATGACAGGGGAAGAAGAGGTGTGAGAGGTGGCACAGACTTATTACCCATAATGATTCAGTGCACCTAAGTGGTTCATGCAGCACTAGAGCTGGCATTTAAATTTAATTTTTGGAATCATGTGTTCCATATCTTTACTGAGGTTTCCCAACGCTTCCGAAATTGGGGAAAAAATCCCCAAACAACACAATCCTCAACCCCCCCACAACCTCAACCCAAACAGTAAAGTATACAGCAATGTTCCTTGGTAGATTTTCAAATTGGCTGTTACGCCAGTTAGAAATGTATTACCCTGACGCTGGAAAAAAAGTAGTTACATAATTTTGCTACATTCTTTTGAGCTTAAATGCCTAAATCAGTGTTGGCTTCCTGTAATACTAAAAAACACAAATATGTTTTTAAATCACAAAATAGGCAGATGGTGAAGGAAAACTCTAGACCCAATGCACAAGTATCTAGCGACTGTTTTCTTTCAGTGGACTTTGCAAAACCTGTTGGGCAAACAGAATCCTAACTAAATAATGCTGATTCTACTTCTTTCCAAGAAGAAATAATTGAAAAGAATCAAATGATAAATGAAATGAATGGTGCCCCATCAAAGCAAATGGTGATAAATAGAAACACCTTAGTGTTGCCAGCACTCACACTAATGTGAACAGGTCAGTAGAATTTATAATTATTTTTTTTACCTTTTGCAGGCTGGTTCTTTGTGCTGAATCTGATGTTAAAGTGATAAATTAGAAAGAGGGAGGTTGTCTAATGAGCAAGTAGGCAGCAATATATCAAAACACCCCAAACAAATCTAGGCTTCTACCAATCTCTAGGGTTTTTTTGGTGTTCTTTTTAGGAGAGAAAAGCATGCTCATTCTGACGCTGCAGCCAAAAACATATAAATATTTTATATTATTTTCCATATAGATGCATATATAGATACGCACACAAATACTTATGTCATCTTCCAATATGTGTAAAAGTCTGCAAGACTGGGAGGACAATCTCTACTCTTGATCAGTGGAAGAGTTTGCAGTTACTTGCCTATGAGTGTTTAAACATGCAACAATACATCTGCATTTCTGAAAGTGAAGCCCTTCATGTTGTACTAGAAATATAAGTCACTTAAGTCAATGGGGAAATGCTCATTTAATTCCATGAATATTCAATCAAATGCATAATTTTCTTGCTTCTAAGGTTGGATGTAGTTCCTCTAAGGAATATATTTAATCACAGGGAAAGCACCCCTTTAAATGTCTTCATTATTCCATTCAAAAAGAGTTAATGAATAAAGAGGAGAAATTATATCTTTGTACTAAAAAGATTCAGAAATGTTGAAAATTTAAAACATACAAATAACAGAAATCAAAATACTGAGAATTTTCATAAAGCAATAACATGGGTGAAATTGTCATTTCTTTAGTTTCAAATATTTCATTTTGCTTCCAACTTCTATGTTTTAAGTAACTTAAATGTCAGTATAGAAGTAATTTTGAACTGAAAATCCAACATGTTCTTTTCTTAGAATAGTAACATCAAAAGTTTTGTGCTATTTATCTAAATATTCTTTTCTTTTAGTAGGTTAGAATACAGACCTTTTCCCATATTTTGCTTTAAACATTTTTCAGCAAGAAAGCTCTTAATCAATAAATTAACTACTTATTCTGTACCAAATCCCCCACAGCCAGGAAAACTAGCAGCATTTTCCCTTTTTTTCTCCTATTCATGGATGAATTTACTCAAATTGTCTCCAGCGTTGAGTGATGTATCACATACAAGTCTGGGCATAATCTTCTCTGCCAGTTGTTTGCTGAAGACAACCTGATGAAAATGATGGTTTACCTCTGTGCTTTCAGCTCAGCATTTTGCTCACTATCACGAAGAGATAAACCAGAGGTTTTATATCTAGCCTTTTTTCCAAGGTCTGTGAATATCTACAGGAAAATCATTAAAAGCAAAAAAAAAAATTATTTATTTAATTCTGACTCCCTGTCCTAGAAATGCTGCTCTGACATAAAGCCTGTCTTTGGTCTTTTAATTTTGCGTTTGGTTTTGTTGCTTTTCTTGATGGTGTTCCAATATTTTCCTGATTTTTTTCTCTGTTTGGCTATCGTGGGAGAACCCAGCTCTTTCTTCATTTTCAGTCTCATCCTAGAGGACATGTATGCCAGACAACCTTCCTCAAGCTGACCACAAGGCTTCTCTTTGCTATCCCCTCAGCCTAGTGCAAGGGCACCTGGTAGTGTCAGAGAGCATTTCTGGCAGAGTGTATGCAGCAGACAGCTGTGAAGGTAAACTTACAAAGAAAACTTCAGAGAAATGGAAGATAACCTCCTGTGGCTGCAATGTTCTTTCTTATATCTCACAGACTAAAAATAGGCTTTTGTGTTTGTCTACAATTTGTATTTTTATTTTCTGTGGGTTTCCTATTAATAATGGACAATAAACTAATTAAAAAACAGCCTCTCTGTGTGCTTTGGCTCCCTTATAGCTGAGTTAGCAACTCTGGCTACATGCTGAGATGACTGGTAGAGCTGCAGGCCCTTATTGCCAAGGTCTGCATTATATTTTTTCCATCACTAGCAGTGAGCAGCTTTTCCTTCTTCTTTTGAAGCTTCTAGGTAATAGTCTTGTTATTCCAAACTCATGGAAAGGGAAAGACATTCAAACAGACACCAGATGATAGCCTCAGTGAATCCTGCATTTTAAAAAATTTGGACTTTTTTCTTTTCAATTAAAAAAAATCCATTAAAAATTCCTTTAGAACTTTAGTTACTGCATCCAAATTTCACTTTTACCTCCAACCTCACATTTTGTGCTTCTCAGTTACCACAGGTACTGAGAGCCTTGCAAGACCCCTGGGAGTTTGAGAAATGCTGCCATTTTATCCACAAAAGCCTGAGTCTCATACATTAAAAGTACCATGATTAACCTGCCTTCAAAATTGGTTAAAATGCCTCAGATTTATTTGTGGCCATATAGGAAATCTTTGGAGAAGCTGAGACATAAACCTGGAGCATTTGGTATAACATGGTCTTGTGAACGGCTGAGTGCAGCTTATTGTCTAGCCAGATGACTTCAGATCTTAAAATCAGCAACCCTTGTAAGGCTTTTTCTGGTTTTAGAAGGAGAGAGACCAAGAATATGGACTTACTCATATCTGGAAGGGGAATATCCTACACTTTGGATAGTATGAGGGAGCAGCCTACCACAAAGCAAGGACTGGGGAACACCCATTGAGTGCAATCAGTAAGAAAGTAATGAGCTTTTTGATTTCTTAGGAGCCATAAATTGATTTTTGCCATTGGGATACTGCAGCATTAGATACAGTGGGTCTGAAAACTAAATACTAAATGTTTTTCAGTTCCTGAGAGAAATAAAACAACCAATAAGTGGTGCAGGATTGTATATTAATCACTCTCCCCTATTTCAAATGTTTTCCTCATATTTGCAGTTTGCCCTATGTAAATCTTGCTTATTCACATGGTTCTCATTAGCATTTCATGTCTTCAAGAATCCACACATGAAATTACTTCCTTTTTTCCAGCTGTACCAGAGCAAAAGCTTGCATTCAATTTGTGCTGGTGTATTTGCCACTTAAAACTAAAGTGCTCTGTTTTGCTGAGTTGAGTCATCACTAAAGGGTATGCAACATCCATCTTGTAACCAACTGTAGTCAGACCCTTTAATTAATGGCTTGGGATTCTGCTTTGCCTTTTAAAAGGATAAAATCTAATTGCAGTTCAGATTAGGCTGTCTAATGAACATGACCACAAAGCAATTGATCAAAACTAATAGGGGGAATAGTTATGCCAACATTAAGTAAACCTTGTTTGTTTTGCATATGTAACCTAAGGAAGTATTGCAAACATTATTGATGCACTATTTGCTTCTCTGGAATTTCAGTCAAATACTTTGCTGTGGTTCAAAGACAGAAGCTCTAAGCGCTATTTTTCTAGTACTAGGAATATTGCTTTTTCATCTTCCATTTAGTATAATATAACAAAGATGCTGTTCTGAGAACCTTTTGACATAGCAGATCTAATTTTAATTTACCACACATTGGGAGATGTGCTGGAGCTGAGTAAGGCAGCCTGATCTGCTCCCTGTATAACAACAAGAGCAACTCAAAAGAGGTGCAGAGTGATAGCAGGAGGTGACTCTCTTCCAAGAGTTATGGAACACCCATTTGCTGACCTGACGCATGCTCCAGGGACGTGTGAGGCTTACCTGGTGTTCGTATCAGGAATGCCACCACGGGACTCCCAAGCCTCTGACAGTCCGCTGACTGTTACCTGCTGCTGTTCCCTGTTGTTTCATGTGGGCACCAGTGATACAGCCAGGAGCAGCCTGAGGAGTATCAAGGATTGCACGGTACTGGGAGGAGTGGTAAGGAACTCTGGAATGCAGGTGGTTTTTCATCAATCCTCCTGGTCAAAGGGAAGGGGTTTGAAAGAGCCAGTTGAATGTGACAAATCAACAAGTGGTTACAGGACTGGTGCCACAGCCAAGGGTTTGACTACTTCAGACCATGGGACTGTCATTGAGAAACCTGGTCTGCTGGGGGCTGATGGCGTCTGTCTGTCAGTCAGAGAAGAGGAACAGCATCTTCAGCCGTGGGCTTTAAACCAGGAAACCTCAATCCATCCCACTCCCATGAGCGCAGTGCTAGTGCCCGCAACAGATGCCCAGAGCCTGCAGAGGGATCACACATCAGCAGGCAAGCACCTGAAAACCAGCACAAAGGAATTCCAGCCACTCCAGCCAGTAAGTCAGTTTCACTGGGGGGAGAGGGAGGGGAGGGGCAACTCAAATGCCTCTATGCAAATGCACACACCATGGGGAATGACCAAGAGGAGTTAGAGCTATGCACATGCCTGCAGGGCCATAGTCTTACTGGGATTGTGCAGATGTGGTGTGATGGCTCCTATGACCACAGTGTTGGAATGGATGGATACAGGCTCTTTAAGAAGGACAGGTAGGGAGACAAGGAGCGGGTGTCACCCTCTGTGTCAATGACCAGCTGGAGTGCATGGAGCTCTGCCTGGGAATGGAGAGAAGTGGGCTGGGATTAAAGGGAGGGCAGGGACTGGGGACATTATAGTGGGAGTCTCCTACAGGCCACCTAACCAGGAAGACTGAGCAGATGAGACCGAGCAGATGGGACATATTGGAGCAGCCTTGCATTCAGAAGCCTTGGTCCTCATGGGGGTCTTCAAAGACTCCATGATTAGGAAGAAATTCTTTACTGTGAGGGTGGTGAGACACTGTAACAGGTTGTCTAGAAAGTGGCTACCCCATCCCTGGAAGTGTTCAAGGCCAGGTTGGATGGGGAGTTGAGCAATGTGGTCTAGTGGAAGTTGTCCCTGCCCATGACAGGGTGTTGGAACTAGATGGTCCCTCCCAACCCAAATCATTCTATGATTCTGTGATTTTAACTTTTGTGCAGGAGTATTCTAGAGGTTTATCTTTGCATATGAAAATAAAACAACCCCCAATTTTCTCCTATGGAATATTTTGTTTTTATTATTGAAAACAAGTCTTTTGTCCTAATTAGACAGAGTTGGAGATCAAAAGATAATCTTTACATTTTTTCTGTATGTTCATGGTGTACTTGTAGGCAAGAATTAGGTCACAGCATGAAATTCATGCTCCAAATGCACAGTAAATTTTTCAAATTTACATAATGTAGCAATGTATCTTCAAAGTACTTTCCTCTTGATCTTTAGTTAGAGATGATTTATGTTACCTGAGAAAGGGTTTCAAGATAAAGCCCTTTTCAAAGATCATAAAAGATTAACTTGTATATTCAGATACAAGACGCTTGTATTTAGATACATTCAGATTTGCAAACAGAAGTCCAAGCTTCTTTTACTTTTGGGTTTGTTTTTTTTTTTTTTTTTTGTGACATGAGGTAAATTTCATAAATGTTAGGCAATTTTCTCAGGTTCATTATTTATGAGTATTTTTATGGGAAGGTCAGTTTAAGAATATCACAAAATCTTTGAAATGAGAAAAATTTCTTGAAATGCTATGCTACAGATGTGGCACATTTCTTAAGATTAAGGAAAAACTATAAAAAGAAACAAAATACAATATAAGAAGGTTTACTGGACTAAAAATAGGTGGAATTAATTGGAATAATTTCCACAGAATCACAGAATTATGGGAAGGCACCTCTGGAGATGGGCAAGTCCAACCTCCTCCTCAGAGCAGGGTCAATGACACCAGGTTGCTCAGGGCCATGTTCAGGCAGATTTTGAGCATCTCTAAAGATGAAGATGACATACCGATCTGAGCAGCCTGCGCCAGTGTTTGACCACCTGCAGAATAAAAATTAATTTTTTCTTATTTTTAAGCAGAATTTCTTGTATTTCTGTTTGTGCCTATTGCCTCTTGTCCTATCACTGAGGGCCACTGCAGCTCAGTCTTAACTTTACTCCTTCTCTTCATCTATTTATACACTTGGATAACATCCCCCCAGACCCTTGTCTTCTCCAGTCTGCATGGCCCTGGCTCTCTCAGCATCTCGTCATGTGTCAGATGCTTCAACCTCCTCAACACTGCTGTGGCCCTTCTCTGGACTCTGTAGTGTGTCCATGTCTCTCTTGTCCTGGGGAGCCCAGGACTAGACACAGCTCTACACAGCTGTCTCACCAGGCCTGAGTAGACAGGGGGGAGCATCTTCCTTCACCTGCTTGCAATGCTTTTTCTGAACCAGCCTTGGACCCTGTGAGCAAATTTTGCCTAACTTTCAGTATCTGCCAAGCAAATACTAGCATCTAACCTAGCTACCCAGAGATGTCTTTGTAATCAATGGAGAGAAATAGGATCATTTATTGGAACTAGTATCCTTGAATTGTGTCTTCTTATTTATAGTAAAAGGAATTTAAATTACTCAGATTAGAAGTATAACACCAAATAAAAGACACTCAACCACAGCTTATAATTTATGAAGCTTAATCCAACAAGGGAGTTTGCTCTGCCTAAGTTCTTAGCACCTATTTCCATCTAATCATATTTGGGAGTTAAAATAAATTTTCTGAGGTCACAATTTACAAAGGATTACTTTTGGTTGGAAACATGATCAGAGAAAAAGAAAGTACTCAGCTTTCATAGAAGAACCTATCCACCAGAGCATTCACCCAGAGGGTGGAAGAAAGACAAGTTCAAAGCTCTAGTCCCTACTTGCCATAAAAGTATTTGAATGACTACCATATAACCTAGTAGAGCAGAGTATTTTGCAATGTGTTGAAGTCAAATGACAGTAAAGAAAAAAGAAGGAAAATTCACAAGGTCAGTTAGAGATCCTGACTTTCTAGCTTTTGCATAGGCATGAACAGGAAGTTTGTTGGCATAAAACACACTTGCATAGGGAATCAGATCCCTCGAACATGACTGCCAGTGGCTGTCTGGTGGTGACAGGAATCTCTCCTGGAAGAGTCTTTGCAGCAGTGTCTTTGGCTGGGTTGAGATTCCCAGAGCTGTTGCTCTGCTCAGTTCTGACCTGGTTGGTTCATGGTCCTACACAACCACCTCCAGCACACAGTTAATGACATATACAACAACTCTTAAATACCTTAACTACATATTAAAAAATGGGTTATGTGAACATTTTTGTAGCTGCAGTAACAGGTTCAACTATTAGCAAGTGTCTTATCTATGCACACATACGAGTTCTACAGCAGAAACAGCCTGGGCATCTGTAGGACATTCCAATCAGGATATTAATCAACACATTTGAGCATACAAATTGTTGCCTGGGGAGAATCTCCATCATTGCCTGAAATTCCCATCTGGAGAGCTCCTGTCACAATCAAACACTTTGCTGTGGAGGGGTAATGTTGAACACCCATTTCAAACCAGTCCACTGTCTCTAAACAGCACATTATCTCACTGATAGGTCCAGAATTTCCAGTTTCCTCCCTAGGGCATGCATTTCTGGAGCACAGTGACTCACCCCAGTAGGAGCAACTGGGCAGTTCCTATTGTGCCTGATTCACAGCTTGCTTTCAGGGAAGTGTTCTGCAAAGTAGTGTATCTAAATTTGGGCATTACTGGACACTACAGAACTCAAATGTAAGACTAATACATGGGAAATAACCTTTATTAGTCATTTTGCTTTTAGATAATTTTTTTTTAATTCTACAGCATTTTACAACCAGCTTTCTATCTTAATGTTTCCTTCACCCATTTATACAGAAATGTGTTGCTCTGAAATGCAGAAATTTCTGCAGAAATGCTAGAAATAGATACATGCCATGAAAACCTCCACATAGTTTACATCTATAGTTCCAACAATTAGAGAAATCAATATATTTCTCAAAAATATTCCTATGGGGGAAAAAGGCAGAGTTTCCTCTTATTTTGTGTACAAACCAATGTAGAAGTACTATTTTTAAAAATTATGTAAAAGCTGCAATGAAATTGAAAAGAAAGTCCGCAAACAAAATGTAAAAATCAATGTTTCAGTAGGAATTTCAAGGGGTTTTGCTTTCATAAATAACTATATCAAATTTTGAAGTCAAACTGATTCATTGATGAGAGGGAAAAAATAATGTTAAAAACATAAGACTCTCTGCTGTATTGAGGAGGAGATAAGAGGGATGACGAGGTGCGATACAGATTTTTTTCATACATATATATGAAATACATACTTCATTAAAATCACTGCAGAAAGCCAACCTATGCAAAGCAAGTCAGAAAATAACATATTTTCCTTTTATGCACAAAAATGCTAGTCTCCAAAATATAAGATCCCAAAATACAGGCAATGAATCAGCATAATACAAATAGAATCACAGAATTGTTTAGGTTAAAAGAGACCTTTAAAATCATCAACTCCACCTGTTAACCCAGCACTGCCAGGCCCACCACTAAACCATGTCCCTCAGTGCCACATCTAAATGTCTTTTAAATACCTCCAAGGATGGTAACTCAAATGCTCCCCCAGGCAGACTGTTCCAGTGCTTGACAACCCTTTCTGTGAAAAAAAATTTTCATAATACCTATTCTGAACCTCCTCTGGTGCAACATAAGGCCATTTCCTGTTGTCCTGTCACTTGTTACCCATGAGACGAGACTGACCCCACGCGGCTACAAGGTCCTTTCAGGATTGTAGTAGGTTGTAGTTGTAGAGAGCCGTAAGGTCCCTGTGAGACTCATTTTGCCTAGACTAAACACCCTCAGCTGCCCTCAGCTGCTCCTCACAAGACTTGAGCTCCAGACCCTTCCCCAGCTCCATTGCCCTTCTCTGGACTTGCTCCAGCAGCTCAATGTCTTTCTTGCAGTGATGGGCCCAGAACTGGATGCAGCACTCAAGGTGTGGCCTCAACAGTGCCCAATACAGGGGGATGATCACTGCTCTGGTACTGCTGGGAACACTATTTCTCATACAGTCCAGGATTAGCCTTCTTGGCCAGGTGGGCAGAGCTGGCTCATGTTCAGCTGCTGTTGACCAGCACCTCCAGGCTGTTTTCTGCTGGGCATCTTTCCAGACACTTCCCCCAGCCTGTAGTGCTGCCTGGGGTTGCTGGGAGCCAGGGGTAGGACCCAGCACTTGGTATTGTTGAATCTCATACTGTTGGCCTTGGCCCATCGATCCAGCCTCTCCAGATCCCTCTGCAGAGTCCTCCTGACCTCCAGCAGACCAACACTCCTGCCTGGTCAATTAGATACAGGGCTGATTAGGCTGTCTTTCCACCAGGCACAGTATTTTCACACTTTTGTGAACACCTTCATCTGGATCCATTCTGACACAAATATACTGTGCATTGAGTTTAAAACATTTCCACTAAGAGAACATGTCTTGTGATTTCAGATGAAAATCAGGAGCATTACCTTTACTATTACCACATTTGAAAGCGAACTTGCTTTCTTACTCCTTTGAAAGAATGAGATCTGCTAGCATTCACAAATGGCCCAAGAGACAGGAAACATATTAAATGAATAATTTTGAATTCGGTAGGTGGTTTTATTTCAAATGTGTCATAAGCCTAAAATATTGAGCTTCCAACAATTAAAAAAAAATATTCCCATATTCCAATTAACATTCTGAACTCTACTTTCAGGAAAATTCTAACTTTAAAACATTCTTATAAAGTAGTCTACAAATACATACAAGGAATTTACAAGGAATTTCACTTTTCAGTATAATGCATGGAATGGTAGAGTTGCAGGAGTTCTTAGGACTGGGGGACTAGAGAAGTTAAAATCAGGATAGATCACATCATTTAGGTGCTAGAATTTCCCAAGTCAGAGGACTGAGGTGGAATCTGCATGACAGAAAATATATAGCTTTTCCTTCCTAATTCCTAGCATCAAGAGTCATAATAAAAGAACTCTTATAACTTCGTAGCAGAGATGGGTCTGGCACTCTGCTAGCTAGTGAGATGTCCCCAGGACATGAGAAGAACATCAGTCTCTTACTAATAATTTGCTTCTGTGACATCTGTGCACCTGGGAATGCATTGCTAAGTTTCTGTAATTGTGAAATACTTCCTTGTTTTGTATGGATCAGTGTGCTCAACACAGCAACAATTCAGACTTTCAATGCTCCACGATTCACTACTGACTGCTATTTATGCCATCCCCATCTCATACTAATAATTGTTGTAGGTATTAAAAAATACATTGTTGTAACTTTCAGCAAATGATCTGAGTCAAATCATTTTGCTGACAAAAAGTGATATTGCTTATATGAGGCTCTCAGATACTCGAAGGTGGAGTAAGAAGAATAAGATTAGGATCTAACAGAGATTTGATCGCTGTCATCTCAACAACAAGATGTTGACAGCTAGAATAAATAACTTCTCAGGAGCAACTTGTTAAACTGGGTTAAAAGAGGATCTGTAATGATGTGGCCTACTTTAATACCTCCTGCCAATCAGATTATATTTTATTACTTTGCTGAACTGTACAGCATGATTCAGTTTGTGTGAAACTAGAGGGTGTCACAAGATACAGACACTCATATTTCCTGAAAGCAATTTGGCAGAAAACGTGGATAAAAACAACAGCATGCTGGTGTCAGAAGAAAAGACAAAAGGCTTCATGAGAGTTATTTAGGGCTAGCAGAGTGCTGGTCTAAGGCAAAGTGGCCACACTTTGCCATCTAAAAAATGTTCTCTCTGCTTCTGTGGCACGCATCAGGAAAACCTCTGAAAGTAGTACATATACATCAGCTCATATTACCATTAAATGTCCTTGAGAGTAAGTTATGGGGCACCATCAGCCTCTTCAAGCAAGTAAAAGTCCTTCCTGAAATATTATGAGTGGAAAAACTTAAACTACCAAATTCAAACCCACCCAAATGGTAAACAAGAAATTAATAGTGTTGCTCAGAAAAGGGCTGTAAAGCAGAACAGGCATGAAAATTTCACAGCAATACTAGTACTAGTGACCTGAACAAATTACGTTGTATCTTGTAGTTTAGAACACTACACCTACTTTTATAAACTGACAGAGAATATAGCTAAAAGGAGCTAGTAGCTTTTAAGCAATCTTTTGATATGAAGCGCCCTCTGTTTGCAAAGGTATACATTATAGTCAATGTAACTTAGTTTCTTTGCTGGTAGCTGGATGCAAAGACATTCTGCAAGTGTTTTCTCCGGTTTTTGAATTGCTGTATCATTCCTCTGTGTTCTCTCTCAAACCAGCTTGTAAGTATGTGGGTATCAGAACTAATGCAGACTTTCATGGTTATCTTTACTGATATTAGGTTTAAAAGCAAAATCAACATTCTCCTTCTAGTCAGTGTCACCTCTTTAAGAGGAGATATTTGGCCATTCTGACCCAGCATCTTTCTGACTTGGGACCCCAATAAAAGGCCCACAAGTTAAAGCCAGAGGAAAATGTACCTTCCCCTTCTAGAACAGACTGGTGCTCAGACACTTTCTGGGGAAGCAAAAGATTAACTTCTGGGCAGTGTGATAGGCTCAAATCCAATTTTTAATTTTTTTTTAGAAATTGCCCTTCTGAGCTCTTCATAGTCTAATCTGAAGTAGTGGTCCTCTGAAGCTGTGACCCTGCCTTGGAAAAGAGACTGGAAGGTGCAGAAGAGTGCTTGGATGAGACAGCCTGGGCAGCATGGCAAGTTATAGCCTCAGTGGGAAGTCTCATGTTCCCATGTCTCCTTCAACAGCTGGCTTTGTTTCACACACAAGGCTCTGTATATTTTTTCATTCATTAAAATATCTGTCTGTTCTGCTTCGTTCCTGTTTACCATTCCACAGACATTTGTGTCAATGCCAGTGTTTTTAGCAATGGCTTTGTGTGTAAGCATGGATGAAATCATTAAGTAGTAACTAAGCAATGATCCACGAGGAAGTTCTTGTAAAAGCACAACCCAGTCACTACTGCTAATAACCCATGCCCAAGCATTTTAGATCAATCCTAGAAACTATTTAAAATGTGATCTACTACTAGAGTGCTGTTTTAACCTTTTAAAAATGAACATTTTAGGGGTTTATTGCATTTTTTGGCTCTGTGGGCCCATCTGAAATACCTGCCTCCTGAAACAGCACAAGAAAACTTAAAAACTCATCATGTCAGGACAGCTTGATAAGGACACCACCAGTAATGTATGGAGCTGGTGGTGGTTGAGTGGCTGAGGCAGATTAAAGAACACAGAACTTGACCTGATCTTTGCAACTACCAAAAAGACAAATCTTTACCAAATGTGGTGGTTAACAAGTAACAAGCTTGTGTCAGGTAGCTCCTTTCAGTTACACTTCATGTCTTTCGTTCCCTCATCTTAACCCATTCATGTCAGAGATATCTTGAGCTCTCAGCAAAATGCATCATGTGTTTGAAGCAAAATTACAAAATGAATGAAAAACACTTTTTTTGCGCTAACCTTGTTGTTTTGCTGTGGGTTGAAGAAAAGGGAGGTGAGAGATAAGGAAAGAACTGTTCTAGTGCCTTTTGTTTCAGATCATAAAATAAGAAGATGGGTTAGGGAATGGTTGGAGGATTTAAACACTGAGAGGCAAGTACAGAAAGGATTTTCTCCTATAAACCTGCATGAAATGCCTTTCAAATATTTTGGTTTGTTTTAGCTTGGAAAAAACACTTGATTTGTAGTTGAGCTTATCCCGTATTAACAGGCATGCTGACATTAACTTGGGGAAGAAAGACTGAGAATCCTCCTCTGTCTCAGGCAAGTTATTAAGATTCACAGTAAACCTTTGCAGGAAAAGAAAACAACTGTGAACAGCAGAGCTGAGTTTGCCAAAGGACTCTGGGCTGTGCCAGTGCCCTGGGGGCAGCACGTTCAGGGTGGACGTGCCTGTCTGTCACTAATGAGAATCCTGAGGGACTCCCGGGGAGCAAATTTAGGACCAGGAGATGGAAAGAAAAAACCTGTTTATTTAGGGAGGCTATGCCACTAAAGCAATCAGCCCTCACTCTCCAGCTCCAGGGTTCTCTACAGAGCTGCCTAAACCTATTTTCAGTGATGCCCCGCAGCTTTCCAATGCTCCCAGTCCACCGGGGCTCTAACTGCAGCAGCTGCTCATAAACATGTGAAACCAACAGGAAAGGACAAGTAACTTCCAAGGACTTAACACTGAATTTCTAAAGGTTGGAGCCTGCTTTGATTTTCTCCACGAAAAGTTGGAGAGATACCCCTTTTCTAAGAACGTTTTGGTCAAATGCTCCTGGCAGAACTGAAGGGTAACACAGAGTTGTGATCAGCCTGGGCAGAGTCAGAGTAATTTAAACTTTAGTGGTCTTACATAGGTAATCTAGTCTTGATGACAGTCTGGGTTTTGTAAAAAGTTTTCTTTCAGTTTAGAGATAAATTCTTTAATATTTTCCTGTAAATAGCCAATCTCCTGCTACCTTTTCTAGAGCTAAGATTTTATCCTTCACAGCATTCTTATTAAATTTCAATAGATAGTTAAATTAACAGGCATTTTTTGACAAAGCAAATATTTCTGCCTATTACTGAGACATTTATGTACATGAAACTTAATATGTCATACTTTTCCTCTTGCATTAAAAAAAGCCCCCCTTCCTATGATCACAGATGTGCACTTTCTCTAGTGCTTATCCGATAAGCTGGGACAATTTCCACACTCGTTTTACAGACAGTCAGCTGAGGAAACTTGGTCAAAGAGAAGGTATGCAATGCAGGAGATGCATAAAATCCCTCCAGAGCTAGGTTGCCACTCAGGTTGTCCTTCCTTTCCATCATCACATAAATTTAAATTGGACACACAGCTACTCCCTAACATGTATATGCATGCACTCTCTACCCATACCCAAGCAGTAGGAAACACTGAGTAGGAAACTCATATGATTAGGAAAGGAGGCAGTCACACTGAGCTCCACCAACCTCTCCACTCTAGATGCCAGAGGGCTGGATATGCAGGCCACAAGCTGGAGCACACTTGCACAGCTATAGAGACCTAGCACTGGCACCGTAGAGATGCCAGGCTGTTACTGTCAACTACTAATTTGCAAGTCACAGATGGGCTGCATTTGAAAGAAGTATATTAAGTATCAAAGGCGCAACTTCCATGACTATCCAGTAGCCTAAAGGAGGGGAAGGGTAATCAGATTAATTTTCTTCATAGCTTTATGTGGAAAAGCTTTGGACTATTTATGAGAACCCTCAGAATTATTTGGACATTATATTGCTCTTACCCTGTTTGCAATTAGAAATTAAAATGTTTGATTAATACACAAAGTGAATGTTGATCCACATAGAAACAGGAGAAATGGGTTGGAAGTGTCTCCCTTAGTTATAAAGTTCATCTTGCTGCTGTCTCAGTCAGTCATATAATGAAATTCTTTTCATAAAATTATCTCATTTCATTGTAGAATGACTTAAAGGTTTTTTCTGTTCCCAGTCTTTCTGCAGGAAGGCAATTCAAGAACATAATTTTTCTTATGGCAGGAGACTGCACTGGTGCCCAGCCTAAGTTTGTCCTCAGCACAGTATTCTTCATAGACTAATAATAGGTCTGTTGACTTAAGCAGCTCTTTTCCCCCGATTTCTTCCTTCCATATTGCATCCATAGAGGGTGGTCATCCCAGTCTGCATGTTGAGACACTTTTCAAATCACGTTTCAGGTCTGAGGCTTTTACTCCCTAGCTGTCTCCCCAGTAGCCTCTCCATATCTGCTATGTGTCCAGTCACTGCGCCTGCACAGAAGTCACTGCCACCTGCCATAGCATTCTGGGTGATGTCTTGCCAGGGCCTGTATGGACATTGATGACTCTGATTCTCCTGAATACATTTTAAGCCATTCATCCTCTTTTTCCACACATCCCTCACCGAGACACTTCTGTGGAAGCTGTGATCATCTGCAATGCTCACATTTTTCCAAACAATCCCTCAATTTTTAAAATTTAACTTCTAGAAAAAATGAAAATGTGTGTTTGTAAGTCCATGATTTTGCCATTTCTATCATTAATTTCATGACAGTTCTCAAGCTCTGCTGTTCATCATGACCCGCCCTGCCCTGATAATTCTTTTCAATTCCACATCATCGGAAAATGTCATCAAAATACCCTTGGTTTTCATATCAGGGTCATTAAGAAAATATTAAGCAAAATATGTGCTGCAGATGATCCTTAGAGATGCCTCAAGTATCATACTTCTTCCTTCAAGATTAACTTTTGCCATTTGGTTCATTTGATCCCATTTGGTTTATTTTCTACATTCCTTTAAGTACTGTGGAAAGTAACATTGTTATCTACAACTGCTTCTGTGTTTACTGAAGATCAGATAGATTAGGCTGCCTGCGTGTCTTTTGCATGGAAAAACAAATTGTCAAGGGAAGATACAGAGTTATTCTGACAGTATTGTCTTCTAGGGTATCAGGAAAAAAATTGGAATCTTATGCTGAGTTTTATCCTATCTTCTTCCTACAGGACTGGAAACAGCACTGTGGTGCCTTTCCACAGCTGCGTGAGAGCCCTTCCACCATGGCCCACCACTCTTCCAGCAACTGCACCACCTATGTAACACCAACCAGTGCTGCATGGAGGGGGGACACAAAGCCCCTTAATTTTCTTTCCCGGCCTAATGAATCTTCATTTGTTTACCTCTGAGTCTTTGACACCACCATTTTCATACTTGTTCTCAAAACCCCCAGACATCATGTCCTGGGATGACCACGAACTATAGTGTAGTTGCTGGCATTACATCTCTCCCATCCTCCTTTTAAGAAGAGATACCGTATTTGCTGGTCTCCAGTTCTCTAATATAACCCTTGATTTTATGAGCTTCCAAAAAGCCTTTTTCTACAATTTATTTTTTTGAAATGGTGGAAAGGCTTTTAGTATATCACTATAGAAAACTGAGGACTTGTACTCATCAGTCTTTAGGCTATACCCAGTCTATCTTTAATCATTATTTCCACTCTGAATACATAACAGCTAATTCTTCTATTTTTTTGTTGTATGAATCCCTATTTTTTTTATTTTCCCCCTGTTTTCTTTGGGAGGTCTAACTCAAGGTCGTAGATGGTCAGAACTGTACAGTGTTGCTTTAAGTCATTGAAGAATTGATGACACTAATTGGGGAAAGCATGAGCTGGGCTCCTGATTGCCTGGCTCAAGCAAGGGTTGACAACAGAAGGATGTCTGGAAAGACATGGAGGTCTCACACCTGAGAAGAGGCACAGAAGAGCACCCACAGCTCTGTACTCCCCCTTCACCCTGAAAACCAAGCCTTGATGTAAAATTGGTCCATTAAGGAATAAGGATATACGCAAAGACTCTTTGGCAAAGGTCAGACAGCCTCCACTGCTGCATATAGCATGCCATTTTTCCATCCCATTGGGAAGGGACAAAAATGTATAGTAAAATAATGCCTTTTCCTGGTCTTAATTTTTAAGAGGCAGACATGGTTAAGGGAGAAAGGGTTTTTATCTTGGTATTTAATAAGGATCCTTATGGTGCACCACTTTGCCCAGGTGGAATGCGCTGAAATGCACACCCACGACAGATCGCGTATACAATTTATAGACCTTGCAAATTAGCATATCTAACAAAGATTCCCCAATGAGAGGCTTGAATGAATAGCATGACACCCCCCATCCCAAGGAATTCCCCCCTGGACGAGCCTGTCCTTGTTTACAGGATGCGTTCTAGAGAGGACCTTGGTTTCGCAGGACAGTGTAGGCCTTTCTAGGCTCCAACTGCAAGGCCTTTAGGATGTTTGGTCTCTTGGTTTAACAGAATATTAGGACTATGCTAAATTATTGGGCTTAAGGAATTACAAGTATGCATGCTAAGAGCACTGAGGATAAATAAAAGCTATATAAAAGGTATATATAAAAGGTATATAAAAGACAAAAAATCATCATGGCATCAATAAAAGGGTGGCTTCAGGGCAGAAAGGGTCACAGGGGGAAAACACCTCTGCCTGCTCAGGATCAGTTGGTAGACTGTGTCTCTCCTCCTCTCCTGAAAGGATGCCTTTAGGTGAGCTTTGCACCTCCAACTTTGTTGGACCAGAGCTGGGAATATTCATTTCATGTATATGTGCGTGTGTGTGTGTGTGTGTGTGTGTGTGTAGACACACACATACAGCACTACAGATGTCTGTTGCCATGCTTTCTGTAGTAACATGCATTAACACTCTGCAATTGTTTCCTTTATCACCAGCAATCCTGAACCTTCTTTCCTGTTGCTTCAATGAACTGTACTGTTCATGAACCTAGATCATGCAAGTCCTTATTGAACACAACCAGACCTGAATTGGTAAACTGCATTATTTGTGAACCTGTACTTGTGAAAGTTCTTATTGAACTTAACTAGGCATACCGTGCTGACTTAACTTCAATCAGAAGTTAAACCCAGTCATACCCAGCCCCTCTGATCTCTGAAGACCAGCTGCAACCAACGGTGGTTTACTTTCTGCTAAATTTCTATACCTTTAATGCAACACTCATTTTTTGGAGAGTCTTGTTCTATTTCAATACTTTCCAACACCTTAGTTTTCTGTGTTGATCACTTCTTCCTTTCCTTATAGCCATATTTCTTAGCCCTACTATTTCCCTTCAAGTCTGCAGCTGATCTTTCCAAGGTTTTTACCTCTAGGCTGGTAGTATACATGTTTTGAACATTTCTGCCTGTGAGATACAGAGGAATCTGAACCCTGTCTTACATGCCAGTTCTGATGCTTTCAGGTATTCTTACATCTTTAGCTAGTTCCCTCAGTTAAAATTTTGAAATTGAGAATTTTAAATCCAGAAGTTTTTCATTATCAATACTTCTAAACTGGGGTGCTGGACTTGAGATATCCCACTAAATGATGTTGGTTTGGGAGGTGATACTAATTAGCTGCAAACCCCATGGAAGAGAGGAAAAGCAAGGGTAATGCAGCTCCCTGACTCAGGTCTGCTGCTGTCTACACCTGAATTCCCCATTTCCCTCACACAAGGAGAGGCACCAAAGTGGTAAAGCAACACACATTTTGTGTTTATTAATGGTTTTCTTAGCTTACCATGTAGGAACAAATGCAAATAACATTATGAATTTTTAGGAAATGAGGCATTTAGAGGACAAGCAATTTTCTTCAGGAAAGGGATTTGGTTTACCATGATGTTAGACATATCTCAGATCTTCGGAGACAAAAGCCCTGACTGAACCAGCTTGACCACCATGCCTTGCACTTCAGATGAACGCACCCCCAAAAGCAACAGGTTCAAGCTAATGGTAGACATGGATCACAAGCTGAGTGTCAAGCATGATCAAGCTCCAGTAAAAGTGATGTATGAGGTAAGAACAGATGAACGAAGATTGTCTAAACCAGACAACGAGAAAATTAATGATAACAGTCCTTAGCACAACTGTAGTGAGGATGGGAGAAATCTATGCAGGAATAAATAGGAAAAGGAATAATGGACTTGAATTGCTGCAAGAAAGTTTTAAAACATGTTAAAATATATCTTTCATATGTGTATACTAAAAAATGGATAAGAATTGATCGGCAAAGAAATCTGCAACACGTCCGCTATTGGAGTTCTCTAAAAACAGATTAAATAGATTAAAATAGCTTTTCTCAGGAGAGTTGTGGTTATCATTGATTTTACCTTGAGGATGATAAACAGACTACATGAGCCCCAGGGAAGCTTCCAGACCTATGACACTGTGGCAAAGACTGGGAAATCTAGGAAAGGTCTGGCCTTTCGTACACTTGCTCATTCACTGTTTCTTTAGATACAGACTCTTCACCAAGAAATTATATAAGTGAAATAAATTCAACTTTAGCAAATGTAATGGTTGAGGTCTTGATATCTTTTGCTTGATGAAAAAATACAGCTTGGTGAAAGCCAAAACAAAGTTGCAGGAGCAACTCCTTTTTGTACATAGTGCCATAAATAGTTCTTTTTCACTCTGTGTGGTACCAGCTAGAGATCATTTTGTTTCCTAAAGGCTACAGGACCTATATCTTTGTCTTGGCAGGTTACCATTTTGATATTGCTCCTTGCTTGCCCTCCCTCTGTATTACTCAGATAAAAGACAAGACTTTTTTTCTGATGAATTTCCCATCAATGCCTCTATTCTTCCTCTTTCAATTCATTTTCCTAGTAATTTTAGCTGGCCTTTCTAAAATGGCCTTCATTACTATTCATCTAGGTCTTCTACAGTATCTAATTACATATGGCTATCATACACACAAGTTTGTATGAAAGCCTTTTATATTTAAACTCTATAACCCAGCTCTATAATTAGAGCCATCAGATGGTTTTTCATCTCTGCCATTAATTTTACCAATACCAGTTCACCAACCTGCAGCAGTCACTGTGGCTGTTCCCTTTCTGGGCTGCAGGCCATGGTGGGATGGGGCTGGAGAGGTGTCTTGGGTTTTGAGACAAAACTCTGGAATGAGTGTTCCTCCCCTTTCCCTCCGTCAATGAGACAAATGGGTCACAAGGAGTGAAAGTGGGAAAAAGAAACCGAACTGTTTATTAACACATGAACAAAACAGGGTAGAACAGGATAAAAAAACGCCCACAAAATACAACAAATTCCCGGAGAGGGAACAGACACGTGGGCTCGGACCAGCCAGGGGCACCCCGCAGACCCCCCAGACCAGTGAGGAGGGAAGGGAGGCAGTGAGGCAAGGGGAAGGAAAGGGAAAAAAAAACCAAGAAAAAAACCCAACAGAACCTTTTCCTAGCTAGCTGGAACATAGAGGAATCCCAGGAAAGCAGCACAGCGCTCCCGGCGCGTTCCCTCCCCGAGCCCTCCCGAGCCCCTTGGGCTGAGCCGTGGCTCCGCCCCCTCGGGCCCGTGGCTCCGCCCCCTCGGGCCCGTGGCCCCGCCCCCTCGGGCCCGTGGCCCCGCCCCCGGGTCCATCTTAAAGGCACAGAGTCCTTGGGCCTTGAGCGGCCGGTTAAGGAATAAAGAGGCTTCATAACGTCACCCTGGGACAAGAGGTCCTGCCTGTGTCATCCTGCTCATCCCATCCAAAAAGGACAAGGAAATTGCAGCCTGACCTCCCCACAGCAAAAAAAAGGTGGCTCATAATAGATACATTTTCTTCACAGGTCTCCCCATGATGAGGTATATTTGTGCCCTGTTCCCATTCAGAGCCTTTGCACTTTAATGTCTTACAAAAACATTGCCATTTCTACATTTAGACTTAGGGATTTGATGAGATAGATGGTGTTTTGGGGATAGTAAAATATTTTAATCCAAGGCCATTTTCTATAAAAGAGTGGAAAAGTACTTTTTGAGGAAAAGGTTCATAATTTTCCTCTTTTTTTTTTTTTTTTAAAGACAAACATTTGAGTATACATTAAATTAGTTTTTCTTTTCAGCTGTGAACAAGATGAAAAAATGAGTCATGGATACCCGGATAATCTGAGGAGAGCACAAACCATCATTGAGGACAAGCAGGGGAACAAGAATGGAAAGAAACTTAGAAAATTTAAGCTTGTTATAAGACATCAATTTAATACACAGAAAATAATGTTTAAGGTAGGGAAACATTAAAAATCTTACAGAATATGGATGCTAAAAGAGTAAGTAATCGATAGTTCAGCATGGGGAAGATTAAGATGACATTGGCTTAATTTGCAGCAAAGAATTAGGTTTGACTTTAGGAAAACCTTGCTAATTCTAACAATAGAAAAGTACTGTTAGAGGCTACTCAGAGAGATGGCAGAATTCCCAGTGGAAAGTTTCAAGAACATATTTCCAGAATGGATTCGGTATGTTTGGTTCTGCCTCATTACAGAAAGATAACCTGACCCAGCCTTGTATTGCTCTGAGCTCCCTTCCCTATACTGTTTCAAGGAGACAAAAGGGAACTTGAGAGAAACTTTCTCAAACTTTAGTTTCAGGTCAAATTGAAATTTTTCTTGTATTTCTGATTAAAACTAAAAGTCTTGGAGAGTTTTTATGAAAAACAGATCAGACTTTTTCCCCAAAGGTGTTAATGGTGATTATCTTTCAAAACCTCTGATACTTTAATTTATTTCCGAAAGGAGAAAAAAACCCCACCTCTTTATATTTGAGCATGAGAGACTTTTTACCTGAGCTGTAAGTGGAGGTGAACTTCTCTTTCTGGGTTTGGCTGCCATGTGAGCCTGGGAATGCACCACACATTCTGACTGATCAGCGAGACAAAGTGCTTTTCTCTTAGTCCTAAGACTTATACTGCAGGAAGAAAGTCTAGCAAATTGGATGTAGATAGCAACATCTCTTCCAACCTGGCATCACTTTAGCCAGTTCAGAAGAGACTAAGCCCATCTCCATAAGGAAAAAGGCAATTAGCTGGCTACCTAAAATGAACAGAGAGCTACCTCCTTCACAGCTGGAGGCACACTCTGCCACTGTCTTGGAGATGGTGTTGGGTACCACAGAGGGAGAGGTGAGAAAAATAATACCAAATTAGATCAATTCATGATTTCTTCTGCTCCCTGCAGAATAATTCCCAGGAACTATAAGCAGCTGCCCCTGGGTGCAGGTTTCCAGATGCTGTGTGTGTTGCGTCTTGCCACTCGGCAAGTGTATTCTTCCTCCCAGTGTCTGCTGACAGGTCTGGCCCTGTGACCATCTGGCTTGCAAAGTAATGAGACCAAATGAAATGGAGCTTGAAGAATTAACATTCTTTCCTTAATCTATTAATAACCGCACAGTGTTGATTTTGGTGACAGCTAGATACTTTATTGTGAAGCAGACTGGTTAATTAGAAGCATCGTAGTGAAGGTTATATTGGATATGTGTATCCCTTCAGAGACACACATTTTTAATAAGGAGAGGTTGGTTTTGCTCATAGACTTAAACAGTCACAGAAAATGCTATTTGTGAAAAAGACAATAAAATCTAAAAAAAGGACAATTTTCTCCAGCTCTCTGTTACTGGATTTTTACTATTCAGAAGATCTGTCTATTTTTAATATGGCTGCCAGCTAAAAGCTATCAGTACACAAAAGGAGGATCAGAGACATGCAGATCTCTGCACCAGTACCAAGCCACCTCATTTTCAGAGTCCTGAGGGCCGTCTTCCTAGCCTGAATAAGCACACAGACAGGCACCTTTCTTAATAAGGAAAAGCATTCCCATTTACATAACTTAACTCTGGTCACGAGCATCTCATTGGTTCTTTTATCTGCTCCTGCCACTGGCAGACACAAAACACAGCTGACCCATAGGCATTCTTAATTGTATTTAGAGAAGGTTCATATGGTTTCAAAACAGTTCAGATTAAGTCTATAGGACCTCTGGATAAATTGGAAGAAATAGAGATTTGGCTTGATTTAATTAAATTTATTTTAAGCTGATCTAAAGCCACACTGGTACAATTTTGAATTTAACCATCACCTTCTGGTAACTTGTTATTCTGGGAGTAGCTTGTTCACATGGCAAGGCTTTCAGATTGAGGAGCTGGCTGTTAAAAATACCTCTATTTTTCTGGCACAGTTATTAACTGGTACAAGTCAATGCTTTTAAAACTGGTGTTTGTTATTTGAAATATCAGCCTTTAAGTAAATATCTTTTCATTACCACTTCCCAAGTGAGTAAGGTACTGAGAATGAAGGCACAACTGAGTAGTTCCAGTGTTCCCTGTGGACCCCTGGCACTGCCACCTCTGATATTTTCACACCTTCTCCATCCTCGAAGACTGCACAACAGTGTCAGCTGCCCAGGTTAACTTATTACCTGTGTAAAGTGACAGGTTTTTTGCTCTTAATCCTTAAACTTATGCTACTGTAATAACAAAAAGCCTCGTTAATAATTACTGTTCTTCACCACGAGAGACATGCAGGCACTCGGACTGCTCCTTTCCTTTTCTCCTCCATCTCTCCACTGTAATGCTTTGTCCCCTCCAGCTCCACCTCTGTAAAGACTTTGCTCTGATTTCTGCTCCCGTTGATGCTCATCATCTCAATCATTGCTTTCTCTCCACCTCACTTCTTCCCTCTCTTCCCAGCAGCTGTTTTTTCACCTTTCAACTCTGGCACAGAATGGGTCCAGCAGTACTAATCAGAGGATTATATTTGCATAGTCCTCACTGGCTGCTCAGATCAGGTCCAAGCATCTCTGGTGGCTCTGCACCAGGTGGGCCAGTGGGTCCCAAAGAGGCAGCTGGGGCCAAGACTGTCAGAGGCTGCTTCTTCCCAGTGGTCCTTTCACTCTTGTACTGGCATGGGCTGCATCACCCTGGGAGGGACCAGCTGTCCCCTGGCCACCTGCCAGGCACTGCTGCTGGCACTGCCATGCTGATATAGTGTCCTCTTGCTCAGCAAGAACTCAGCACTGGCCCTGTCAAATGGCAGTCTGCATTTGAGTAGGGGAAACTTACATTTCGATTACTGAACCCCATCAGAGAAAAACTTTGGGATTTTTGTGACATTTATCACACAAGCATCTGTTCTTTTCTCAAATGGTTGTTTCCATTGTTAAGTTCAGGTTCAGTATTCCTAAATACTGCTTGGTTTAGGAATGTAACAGAGTGCTCTTCAGATTTTCAACTGTAGATCTGATAAATTGTGGAAAATGGCTGTAGTTTTCCTTGTGCTTCTTCTTCTGCTCTCACAGGGCCAGTGGCAGCTGAGTTTATGGTCTCATGGCCCCAGGGCTCCCTGCTGATATTAGGAGTCCCTTTTCCTCTGGAACAGAAAACCAAATATATTTGTGATATAATCATGATATCAACAGGTAGGGAAAGGCAATGACAGCATGACCACAATGACAGAAAAATGTGCATTTCTCTTTCCTATCCTCTGAGTATCCCCATTTAAACCTCCACATCTCTCCAACTTCAGGAGAAATGTGGGGCCAGCACTACCAACTGGATGGATCTGAAGTTAGGATCCTTTAAGAATTTTTAGATATCTAAATAAAATACTGGCCTGATATCCAGGAAGGTTCAAACCTGCTTTATTTTACCTCTGCAGCCCTAGAAATTACATATCCCATATAGATGTCCAAAAATGAATTTAGTGGTTTAATTTGTGTTTAAATACATTGTCCCAGGAATATCTCACTTTGATTAAGAAAATTCTATTATTGCAATGTCTAAATAGCAGCAACGAATGAAACCCCAGAGCATTTTATTCCAAGTGGAGGAGGTGTTCAAGGATATACCAGACGAGTACACTATCTGGGTGAGAAAAGCAGATTTCAATAGAGCACATGTGGAAATGGACATCAGAGTTGTTGGGCAGAAAAAAACTGGAGACAAAAGACTTGAAGTTTTTCATGTATTTTCTTACTGCTCAGGAGACTTTACAGCTCCATCTGAAGAAGGATACTTCTTGTCCATAGGTGGAATTGAATTTCTATATTTGAAGACCACACTTTGGTTTTGAACCTGAGGAAATGGAATCGGAGAACCTAGCAAGTTCTGGTGAAGAGAAAAGTGGGGAAGAGCAACCAGTTTACAACTCTACCAAGGATTTTTTTGTGTACTATGGTCTCCAGGAGATATAGAGTTGCCAGAAAAGGGCTGTGGGAGGAATCATCCACTTCCAACCTCTTTTTTTTTTTTCTCAGAACTATATTTAAAATACTATAAAACTGTCATTTGTTTTGGATAGTTTTGCCTGATCCTGTTTCTGGCTGTGATTTACTGCTGATATCTTGGTAGATGATTTTCCTTGTGATTTAGAGTAGTATTAAAACTAAGCAAAGCCCATCACAAGGATCTCAGTGTAGTTCCAGAGGACTCACTCACAGCTTTTCAGCAGCTGTACTGTTTGTGTAATTTTGTGTAAGAAATACCTAATCCTGCAAGTGATACTCAAGGGAATAATACCACCGACAACAAGCATCTAAGTTTAGCACCAGATTTGAAAGCTGGCACACAGTCAATAATACAGTCCAAAACTGCTGCCCAGCACTTCTACAACAACAGTCACAGCTGAAGACTATTGCACACCCACCAGACATTCTACAATAACACGCCTGGGAGGTGTTCCCGCAATAGTCTTGATAGTCAGTGAAAAAGCAGAGTGGAAAAAAACCCCCAGCTTCCAGATATAAAATATTTTGAGACTCCATTCAAGCTATTATAGCTGTGCTAAATCTGGCCTTGAAAATTTTAGACATGCTACTGATGGGCATGAAAAAACGTTGTGTCACATACTAAATTGAGTATTGTTGATGCATTCACAAATGGCCATGCAAAATTAGATAATTTAATGACCAAAAAAAAAAAAAGTTAGTGAACACTGCTAAAGAATTACATGCAGTACCATCTGTTGGCTTTTTTCTTCTTCCCTTGAATCTTTGCACGTCCATTGAAGGTTACTGTTACCATCTAAGTTGCATAAACTCAGTGTGAGTAAACAGAAATGATTTATTTTGTGAATTTCCAAGTTCAAAACTTGTGAACTGCAGCATTTAGCCTTGTCACTGATTAAACTGTTTTATAAAGAATTTCATTAATCTTACTTCATTGTGTAAGTTATTAATTTTAGAGGATTTTTTGCTATGTGTTTTCATAGTTCAGTAAAAAATGATCAAGTTAAAGTGGAGATGGATATGGAGCAGAAGGTCTGTGCCTTTAGGGACTGGCACCAGTTATTAGACACATATCTTAAAGAATCTGAAATTCCTCCTGGCAGGTGTATCATAAACAAGAAGCTGTAACTTATGGTCTGATGGTGCTGAGCTACTTGGCCATTATAATTAAACTTACATTAAAAGAACCCTCCTGCTGTTCCCCTCTCCTTCTGGAAAGGCTAGCAGTTTTCTTCAAACAATTATGACAGTATTTCTAACACCTCTGCATTAGTTTTCAGGATATAAAAAGCCACATGCTCCTTTACACGGCCAGACTGCAAATCTAGCAGAGGGGAAAGGAAGCACAGGAACTGGGAGCAGCATTCCCCATCAGAAATGGGAATTGCTGGGAAGAACTAGGCAATAGCTAGAGTGATCTCTTCTTCCAGTTCTATTTTAAGATAAAGTGACATAGATACACAGCTCTCTAGCTGAAAGAAAAAAGAAAATCCAAACAAGAAAATTATGTCAGTAAGAAGCAATTGCTTTCCTGGGTTGGCCAACAGCTGTATATTTAACTCATGACGTGGGGGATGGCAAAGACAAAGGTGAAGCTTCCCAGGTAGTGTGACCACTTTGGTCTCTTCCTCCAGACAACCCCAGTCTTCAGTTTCAGGCTCTCTCCCAGGCTAGTTTCCCCCTGGAGTTCAGTCTCCCACACACCTCCTGACTCTATTCAGGATCTGGTTCATACCTTATCAGTAAATTGCTCCCTCTCCCATTCAGTTCCATTGCTATTCCTTCACATCTTCCCTTCATCTCTGTTTTCTGCTACCTGCAGGATCCAGTATACTCACACATACCAGAGTTTGCATATCATGAGATTGTAAGGGCATTTAAAAACTAAATTTGAACCTCAAGTGGTCCTATACCAAATGAATTTTCAAGTTTTAATTTGGGCAGAAGTTTGACACACATGAACAGAGCTTTCTGGCTCCCTCATGCTCCCACTTGGGGCACTAGAAGTTTTCAGGCCCTCAAATGCATTGACTTGTGTGAGAGCACCAGCTTTTCTGCAAACAGTTTTTGGCTGAGTTCTACAAAAAAAAATTTATTCTCCAAATAGAAATTCATAGACACAGCACTTGCAGCTTTGCAAAGTTATAAGCAACCAAAAGACAGGCTAAAATGGGAATCAATACCAAATCTTATCTACAGCCAATGCTGGGATCTTGTTTGCAATAAGAACACGTGCCTGAATAGTATCTATATAGCATCCTGTCCACCTGCTGCCTCAAGAGATATTCAGACTATGTCATAAAATGCCAGCAATTCCAATTCTTCTCCAGCCAAGCCTTCCAACTGTAGATTTCCAAAGTGCACAGAAATATTTATAACTAGCATTCATACTGTTAATTGAAATATTAGTGGGAGATACCGGCTGCTTCATGTATCAAAATACTGACATTTATTATTGCTGGTTGGCAGAGACTTCAGGGATCTTTCAAATTGTTGTACAAATTTGAGTGTTAATGAAAGCATACTAGTGGAGTTGAGAGAGACCCAAACATGAGCTCTAACCCTTTGCTCTACTCCTGCCTTTGTAAGAGCTTTACTCTGCAGAGCCAAAGCCTGGGCTGGGTTCCCTGGAAAGCAAAGGACTAGCATCATAATTTGACTTTTTCCAATTTCTTTTTCTCAGCTGTGCAGGAAGAGCACACCAGATATTTGAAAAGGCTTATGCTATCCCTATGGCTTGGTGTGCAGTTATATTAGCAAGAAGAATGAGAGAAATGGAAAAAGAAAGTCTTGGGCAGCCTTGAAAGATGTTGCTTTAAGGAAGCTTGACTCAGTCCCTTCAGGGAGAAGATGTGTTTTATCCCACGCATTGCCAGTTTGAAGTTGCATGCCATTTTCTTAATTGCATATTCAAATTATTAAGAAGCACTGCTGCTAGCATTATGATCACAAGTGAAATTAATATAGGCTCTCACTGATTTTGGAACGAATTGGAAAATTATTACATGTGTAACATTACATGTATATTAAATAAGAACATAATGACCATTTAGACATTTTACACAATATAGGAACAGCAGGTGCAATTTCCTTATTCTCTTTATGCAGCCTGATAACTCTTATAATCCTCCTTCTTGGAAAGACTGACTATATAATTGTTATCAATCTTGTGGTAGCAATCTTGCCTAACTAGGAGGATACATTACAATTTAGACCTCCCTATCCTAGGCGTTGTACAAACAGAAAGAAAAAGTGGATCCATGACAAACAGAAATTACAATCTTAGTCTAAGGCTAAAGTCAGTAGGTGGCAAGGTAAAGAAAAAGTATAGTTTTGTTATAGTGTATTTTAGAAGCTGAATTGCCTGTTGCCATGACTTACCATGCTACAATTTCAGGATTGATTTTACCTGAGCAGTTTGTTAACTTTTCATTGTATCAATCCAGACATTTATGCTGTGTACTCATGATAGTGGTACCCAAGAGAGTTGGAGGCTCATGACAGCTTTAGTAGCCAGCCTTTGGATAAATACATGGAAGAGCACTACACAATGAAAACGCAGAGATTTCATTCTCAACATCCTATTAGTGTAACTCTTAAATGGTGATAGACTCTCACTCAAGTGTGACATTAGAGGGACTATAAGACACTCATGGCTCAGAATCCCTTAGAAAGAGGTGGAGGATTACTGGCTAATCCTCCTTTAATGGTTACTTAACAAAAATCCAGTAGATTATATAAAAGAACCTAGTTATTTTGTGTCTTTGACTGAAATATCTGTTTTGCTGTATTAGAACAAGGCACACACTGGACACAGCATCTCTGGTCCTGCCTTTCCTCCGGCTTTGCTGCATTAGATCTTTGTGCTTTGTTTCTGGCATTACTTCCAATGAAATAACATAAGTGAGAAAGCAGAGGTCCCAAAGCTCCAAAGCTGGAGTGAGCTGTGCTGGTGGTGGGACTTCCCCCTTGGGCTCCTCTCCAGGGATCCATGTAGGTGGGCTCTGTTGCACACCAGCTGAGTGCTAGAGCTGACTGGAATGTTTCAGCCACACAGTTTTGCCTGAAAACTTGTATTTGTCAAAAAAAGCACTCAGAGAGAAAGCATAGTTTCACTGAAAAAGATCTTTCATGTTTTAGATAGAATTTTTAACTGCAAAGGAAGTTTTCCCCCCAGAACTGGACATCCAAGGCATAGAAACCATGATTCCCTTCCCTGCTCTACCTGAAGTACCCAGAGTATTCCAGCCTTCATTTCCCACTCTCTTGTTTAGCACCCTCAATGCTAGTAATTGATAGGCTGGGTCCATTTACTGTTCTTCAGTGTTTGGAGTGTTTCTTATTTTGTCCTGCAATGAAAGCTTGTCTCTTTTGCAGCCAGAATATCTATCTGCTGACGAGCCTTACTGTGACTGTCAAAACTGTACCAGCAGCTTTTATCTTCACAGCACATAGGAAGGCCTTAGGAAAAAATACTGGACTTTTAAGGTGGAGAGGGCACAGAATCTTGCTAGTTATGTCTGTCCAAAGCCACTGAGGAGGTCTGTAATTGAAGTAGTTTTTCCTATTTTCTCTAGCTATGAGGCCATTGTAAGCCACAAAATTTACACAGAGATGTACAAGGATCTCCAGTAACTCTAGATCCATTTATTTCAAATGAACTTAAGAACTCAATAGCCCTGGCTCAAGCACTTTGACTGGACAACCCATTGCTGAGTGTAAATGACTTGAAATCAAGAGCTACTTTATCTCCACTTGCAGACTTCTGCAACTAGTTCCTGAAATCATGAAGGCAAAATTATTGTTCTTTCTGAGAACACAGAAGCTTTGGTTGTCTTGTTGCTTTATTCCCTCTCATCTTTTCTAGTTGCCCTTAAGTTAATTACAGTTAATTAAAAATGTGATTTGAAGATCAGAAGTAAAATTCAGTAATCTTTTAATTGCTGTTGAAACATTTGCATAGGCGTTTCCACTTTCTCTTAAGCTGGTTTAATTTTTAATAAAATCTTGTCTGGAGAGTGAGGTTAGCAGACACTTTGTTAGCAAAACAGCAGCTTAACAGCTGGGGAAGGCAGACCATATAGCCTGTTGCTATAGAGTCTGGCTGTTTTGCTATTCAAATATCATGCCTTTATATTATGCCTTTTAGGAATATTTCTAAGACAAGCTTGCATCATATTGGATTAAATCAAATCCTGACAGTTTTCTCTGACTATATGTAACCCCGTATTATTAATTAACTATAAGGTATGAGAGCTCTGACAGTTTCTGAAATGGAAGAGAGCAAGTTCCTTAGGGCTAGAGGCTAAGAATTTCAATCTGCAAAAACATACACATCAGTGTAGTGCTGTGCTTTTGTACTTTTTGTTTCATTTTGCAATATCAAATACTGCATCCCAGTTGTATAATCCAATTCATGTTACTGGACCAAATAACTCTACAGACATAGGACACTGCTTAAGTTTAAATGCAGCATGTAGAGGATATGAACATACAAAATGGCAACAAAACACAGAGCACAGAACAAGAAAATAACAGATACGGAAAAAATAAGACTAGGAAGAATCTTGACATATGATCCCCTTCTTCTCCCTCACTGCAAGATCAGCTCTGCCTTTGCTGTTTGCAGCAACTGGGATCAGAGCTCTGCAGCTCCAGAGATGCTCTGGCTGCATCCCCTGCATCCTGCTGTCTTATTGGGTCATTGTCATTATGGAATTTAACCTGCTGTCTCACCTGGGATTCTTTGTCCACACGTTAAACTCATTGCTCTTTTCTTCTTTGGACGATAATTTACTACTGTGTGATACTTCACTTGCTGCAGGAAGAAACTGTCAGAAATCAAAGATTTTAGGCTCATAACATATCAGTCCAGACACATGATGCCCTCCCTATAGCTCTAAAGTGTGATTACATATTCTGCCGCAGGTTAGCCAAGGATGTTGCTTTTACTATGTTTGCAATGGCTCTTGTAGCAGCGTCACTGTTGGTAGACGGTGCCAGTGCTGTGTTTTGCAATCATGGGTAACTATTTTCAAACACATCACTCCAACATTGATAATGCATCACCAATTAGTCTGAACAGAAGCTCACACTCCCAGCTGCACTGATTCAGTACTGTAACACTGTGCATTTCAGAGCCATGGCTTCGCTGTTGCCTTTGTTGTGTTCTTTTTCATCCAGGCATTCTCCATAGACCAGTTGTTACAGTTAAATTTTTGCTCAGATTGTGGCAATTCCAACCACTAACAAAAAATCCTTTAAAAACAATCCACAGGGCTTGTACGTCTTGTGAGAATATGTGGGTCTTGAAAGACCAAAGGAAATCTTTACCTTAGGAAAAGATAAGATTTATTTAAAGAGCATTAACATTATAAATCTTGAACATGTTTTAAAAGACTACACTCACTGAACTCTTAATCACATTTGAACATGTAATGATGATGCCAATATTTTGTAAGTTATTATAAAAATAAATTTCTTCAGAGATCTACAGAGTAACCATTGACAACCAAAGTTTCATCCTGTTGAGTTCATTGCATCAGTTTGGGAAGAAAATTTTTCCAGGCAAACATGTCTCAAATGCACTCACTAATTAATCTGCTAATATTAAAGGCAAACAGTTGCAAATCCTGCAGGATAATTTTACCCCTTGTGCATTCTCTCTATAGTAGATCCATTACTCTGATGCAATTAAGATCCCTGCATTTTTGCAATGATTCACTAACAGTAATTTGTAATGCAGCAATTGTATGATGCCCCAATGAACTGTACATATAGTAAAGATACTGCTAGGTTTCAGAATTTTTATTCCAAGATTAATGAAAGAGAGAGGCTGTGGCAGACAGAGCCACTATACTGAAATCATGTGTTATTATTTTCATCTTTAAAAATACAGTCTGTTTAAGGTACATATGATTTGTGGGAGGAGCACCTTCAGAGTTTGTATATGTGACACTTCATACACCAGAATATGGCCAGTAGTCTTTTAAACATGCTTCTGTCAAAGACAGGAACTCCCACACGCTCCTATTACATCCCAGGTTTGAAAGTAATTTATAAATGTTTAGACAATGTAGAACAGGCAAGAAATTCATTAAGCCATTCCTCAATAGCTAGACAGAGATAGGAGTTTCCATCTGGTACAGCCCAGTGGTTCCCACTGCGGTGAACTGATAGTGCATATGGTTTCTTTTGGCAATTAGTTCACTTTTTAGAACTTTTCCTTCCAAGCATGGGGGAAAAAAACCAAAACAGGACCAAAGAAATAGGAAGGTCTCCCTGCTTCACCTATGTATTTATTATACCACTGACTCTGTGAGAGTCCTGTATATTAATTCCACACTAAGAAGCTATTGTTAATGTATCTTTCCTGCTGGTCTTTACTAAGTTGAATGATTGATGCATCTGTGTCAGTATACTCTTCTTGTAACTACATATTCACAGGCAGAATTAGAATTATGTATTTTGTAGTTGAATTTTGAATAAGTAAATTCCATGTAACTAGCTGAGAACAGTGATAAGAAATTTCTCACTTCCATACTGATGGGGCATGAGACAGCCAATACCTGGTTTTTGTTACAGTTCCTCTCTCAGAGTGTGATGTTACTTGTTTTCATCACTGGCCTTCTCTGCCATCCCAGTACTCTGCAGGGTATTTATGCATGTATCAGTGCTTTATAAAGTACCAGAGCTTGAACATGATTTAAAAGAATGTTGAAAACTTACTTTATTTAAAACTAAGTTAAATAATATTATTTAAAATAACTTAAAAGCCTAAAAATGGATTTACCTAGAGTTAAAATAACAGATAAAGGTTCCATGCCCAGCAACATTACTCACAAAAATTTTATTAATCTTTATGTCTTTCTTATACACTTTGCTCCATTGGTAGTTGCTATGATTACCTGTAAATGCCATTAATTTCATTACTTTATCAAAGTACACAAACCAAATGAACATCAACATACACTGAACTTTTTAGATTAAATTTTGTTTGAAGCTTACATTCCCCCTGCATTTCTAAGCAGTTATACGCTATAGAATTAAAGACAAGATAGATTTTTCTTTTGATGATATTCTGAACCAAAGCTTTAGAGAGCATTGTGTGTTACAGGAGACATGAAAAAGATGTGACAGTTGGCAACACTGGTTGTGTTTCGTTACCATCACATCCGAATGCAGGGAAGCTGCTCCCAGCACTGCTAACATTTACTCCTCTGGAAATCGCCCAGACCACCATCCTTCTCCAGGCTGCAAAGAAGGGAGAAGGTATCTGGAAGCAGTGATGAAAGCTGGCTGTTAAAAAGCGTGCTCTGAGCAGAGATTTGTTTTGAGTCAGGTGGCAAAATATCTGTCTGCGAGCAAGACAGGCTTGTGAGGCGTCTGTGGGCAGAGCTCGCTCAGGTGCTGGCAGGTTGCAGATTCTCCACCAGCTGGTCTGAAGGCTCTCCCGAGCCCGTGGAGGAGACAAGCTCCTCCTCTCCAACCAGCAGTTTTCAGTTTTACAGGGAATGAATAGCAAGAGTGCACCTACTGCTTATCAGCACAGAATAGCTGAAACCTCTTCTTCTCCTGGCTCACATAGAGCAAGTCTCTCCAAGACTCTCACACTTCTCCAGAGTGTATGGCTCAGATCCTCCCGCTAATCTGGTTTTACAGTATTGTGGTGTAATGTCACACTTGTCTGGCAGTTTGTCTGGCCCTCTAAGCCCCTCAGGATGCTGTTGTACAAGACAACCATAACACATTTCCACTTCAGACCTGTGGTCTGGCTTGAAAATGCAAACATCTCCTTTACCACACACCTCAATGCACAATGATATACAGCAGAGGTACTCCCTAGCAACGAAGTTCAAGGAAAAATCTTCTTATTTGGAGTTTAGAATACGAAAACACAGAGAACAAAAAACCATGCACAGGCTGTGAAATAAGTGTTCATTATAAAATTAAATATAATTGAACTTTTTAAACTTCTGTGTGTTTATAGCTGTTTCACCAGAAGAAGGCAATTTTGGAGAGGTAGCTGGAGGCTGTACCACTGGGGATTTACTCCTGTAGTAGTGATGACTGGACCATGTATGGGTCTATTTCAGGGACTACACAGTGATTTAGCAGAGCTTTAGGTTCCCTAGGGAGTAATCAGTGGTGAGGGTGCGTGTGAATGTGATTATGGGGACCTCAACATACCATATGTTCTACAGGCTCAAAATATGGGAAAATGATTTCCTAACTGGTAACACGTAACTGAAACAGCTGCTGTTTTAGAAGGAGCAAATCCATCACCTAGGATTCCCAAGAGGAGTTAAATCATCACTTGATACATCAAAGTGTTGGATTAACTTTTCCCGGTGAGGCAGAGTTTAACTGCTGCTGTATTTGAGCCAGATATTTGATAGTCTTTGTAAATTGAACAAAGCCCCTGCATGCCAAAATTAAATGGTGATTCTATCTAAAGAAAACAGGGGGGTTTCCAACCATCTCGAAGGAGGCTTTGTGAAAAGCGGAAAACTTTCAAGAGGAAATATACTTGAAATATCTTGAAAGATAATTGTTTGGATATGTGGGACATGCAAACTAGTTGTCCAGGTTAAAAGAAAGCTTTCTTGAAATAAGAGTACAAAACTGTCGCTGTTGACTGAGGAAACCACTACTATTTTTAAAATACCAAAATACCTATAGAAGATGACCTCTGCCTTAGTTTTGCTTAAGGCATGCAAGACCCATGCTAGTCAAAACCCCAACAATCTCTTTGAAGCATTCCTCAGATACTATGTCTGTCTTTCACAGAATTCAGACTTCTGCGGTGGACAGTGGATGTCTTCAGACTATGGTCACACCCTGTGAAACCCAGATAAGCAAGTAACAAGGAACCAGTTTTCAGAACACCTTTTTTTCCATTCACTTTCTAGGAAACCTTGATCACATCCAAATTGAAGACTAGTCCAAAGTGATCCATACACCTTCATAAGAAATTAAAATACCTAAAGCTGAATTTAAGAGCAGCTTATAATACATCACAACAGCTTTATTGCTTAAGACAAAAAGTAACTCAAGACTTCTTTTGCACACTCAGTCGAGAGGACGTAATTTTGGAGCTCCAGATTCTTTAATATTCCTGAAAAAGTCTTCTTTGCCAAAGAAGAAGCTTTCCATTCAAGTGACCTTTTCACTTCCAGGCCACATTCCAAAAACAACAACAAAAAAGGAAAACAACCCACAAATTAAACAAAACCTAGGCAAATTTCTGGTCTAGATGTTCGTCATTTTATTGGGAACTTTGCTATAGGTTTATATGAAAGCTGTTTCTATATGATAGTGGTGGAAAATCATTTAAAACCACAGAATACAAAATCAATGGGTAACTTTAAAGAAGGGGACTCTAGGCATCAAGAGATGAAAGATATTCTTCTCTTAGGACAGTTATCTTGTTTTCTCAGTTTTGGATGGCTAGATGCCAAGCAAGCCTGAAACTGTCACAAGAAGGAGAGAACTAGATGATGATGAACAACTCTCTCAGCTGCCACCACTCTGGATTTAAGAAAGCTTTAGAGAATCCAGGGGGTATTAGACAGACCATAAAGGAGACAAACTGGAAGAAGGGAAATCAGAGTTGAGGGACTCTGAGATTCACTATAATAGACACAAATACGTATTATATAATATACCTATAGATATCAAAAGCAAATTTCATGGGCCAGAATTGATGCACTGGAAGGAAGGAAAAAGATTTGACATTTTGTCTTACAGTGACTGAGAGGGAAAGAGGGAACAGGGAGTCCATACAGCCCAGAGTATTGATAGATCAAGTGCTAGGGAGATTAATTGGAGGAGCAGAAAGCCACAGAGGCAAAATCTTTCTGGAATTAAAGAAGTAGGCTAATTTTTGGTCCCGAAAAAGAAAGAGGTTCAAGGGGATGCAAATAGCAGCTCTGACACTGGCTCAGACATAGGTTTCTGGAAGCAAGAGAGGAAAAACCTACGCACGAGAATGAAGATAGCAAAACAGAGATGAGATCTCAGAGCAAATTAATTTTAAGGATTTCAAGAAGCTCAGAGACGAAGTGGAAAAGGGATACAAAATGATCATTGGAAAAAGGTTGCTTTGTATTTACTTGGAGCAGTGGTGCTAAAAGCTGAACTGACAGGCTGGAGGTAAGGAACTGAAGAGAAGGAAGTGATTTTATGGCTTACAGGAACAAGTAGCCAGAGGGGAAAATAAGTCTTAATTGATGCAAGGTCTCCTAGTTTATTCAGAAAAAAAATACAATATTTTTCCTGTTAATTACTAGGGACAATTCTTGAAATGCAACAGCTTGTTTTAAAGAGCATATGGTAGGGGGTGCTAGGCAAATGCAGCAGACAATGTGTTACCAAAAGAAGAAAATCTCTTTTACATAAGGAGACATATGTAATCCAAATTTATCCACACCATACCATCCAAAAGGGTATTTTAAATCATGCTGTCTATAACACTAATAGTCAGTCTGCAATTACTCAGTAAGGTATGTGCAATCAGTACTTTCAGACATTACTCCAAGGGGCAGCTTGAATCTTAGATATATAGGAAAAAAATAATGGAATGGTAGCTAGGAGTTTGTGTGATAAGCGATGGGCTAACCTGGCTGTGATAAGTGATGTGCCAACCCAGCTTGATCACATGCTGAGGCCAATAAATGGTCCTATTGTCTGGAAGCTACTCAAAACTCTGCAACCACAGGATTTACCTCTTTTACATAAATACAATTTTTCTGCCTTCCTCAAGCACTCTTTGAATATGTGCTAATAACTTAAATTTATTGTTCAGCAGTGCTCTCTTTATGGCATTAGGTTTTTATATCTCTGCAACAACATGGTTCTCTTACTGTCTCATTGCCACCTTTTGTCAGCTGCCTTCCAGTTTTATATTCTCTGGCACAGTGTGAAGAAATTTCTGATCTACCTTCTCTTATATCCACCCAAATACTTTTGTAGATGAGCCACGGAGGGGAAAACTGGCAGCACTCTGCAATTCATCATAAAATTACCTCTGTTTAAAATAAAATTTTGTGTTCCTATGATAGAGTCACAAACAAACCATGTCACAGAATGGATCTTATTAAAAGCAGAAACTAATTATGAATGCCCATCTTTCCAACATCAGTGAGCAGGATAGAGATCTGAAGGAGGATATGGGGGACAGTGGCTGGCATCAGGAATTATGTGGGAAGACAGGGTTCCACAGTGGGATCTGCTCTGGGAACAGACATGCAGACTGCTGGGTTGGGTAAGATACGGTGCCCATATCAGCTCTGGATCAGTCAGGATGGTTGAGGGGTGCCAGGGGGTCTGAGGGATAGGGTGAGTGGGCTAGCACAGCCTGCAGCTCAGGGGGCTCTGTGCTGGCAACAGGTGCTGGCAGTGCCACCTCTGAGGAAAAGGGGTTTCTGTGGCAGCCTCTGTGTTCAAGTGGCCATCTGGGTTCATGCTGTGTGGCCTCCTCAACTCTTTGTGCAGGTTTCCAAGGTGGAGTAGGGATGAAGAGCACAGTCCCAACTTCACACCTTGGTTCTGCTGGGGAACCAAAAACCTGCGAGCAGCTCTCTGTGGCCAGCTGGGAAGCCAGCCCACAGGTTGCATGGCAAAGACAGTGCCATGCACTTTAACCTGAAATGGATTTTGATGAGCATTTTGGGTGTTGTAGAATGAGAAATGATGACTAGTATTTTCTTGTTTAAGATAAGATCAAAACAGAACCCACAGTGACTTCAAACCAACAGTAAATTCTATGTAACCTAAAGAAAATATGAACTTCCCAGTTTTGAGTCTCCTTCAGTCACAGCAGATACTGTGATGCCTCACCAAGAGAGTGAGCATTAATGTTGCCAATTCAGCCATCATGTCCTCCTGATTGCACTGTTTCTGCCAAAGGAGCTAGCAGCAGATGCAGCTGCTTGTAAAGAAGAACAGATTAAAAACATGCAAAGCTTTCATGAAGGTGAAGCACATGTACTAAGTTAGCAGTTCAATATCTATCCACTCTTGACTTAGCTGAGTGGTTCCAACAGCTCTTTATTTCATACAAAGGCTAATTTGTGTAGCAATATCTACTGAGAGAGTAAGGCCAACTTTGGAGATGTCATAACCACAAACAAAAAAATCTTTCACTTCCTGACACATCTTCTTCGTGCATGATCTTGCAGTACAAAGCACTAGTCCTTTGTGAGTGGCAGTTTCCATACCAACCTTGCTCTCTTAAGCACACTTACGAAGAGCTGAGATGAAAAGACTGGAGTTGAACCTGACAGCTACTGCACTCTGTGCTCACTACGATTGTAGGTTTGCAGCCCCCACCTGTGGAGGTGCTCACCAGAGAGCACTGCAGCAGGAGCATCACGCCTCCATGCGTGCCAGGTTAGGTATCTACATTAGTCACAGGGAGACCTAGATATGGAGGAATGGAAATCACTACTGAATGAGGGGACACCTTATAATAGTCAATAGGAAGTGCTAAAAAGGGAAGAGTGTTTCTTCCAGACTTAGACATCTGTTCCTTCTCTGGCCCCAGACTCGAAAAACATATGTGAGATTCACAGACCAACACTCTGTCACTTAAATCATTTCTTTGGGTACAGACGACCAGCTCCCTTTGTTTCTTTAAAAAACATAGTTAGTGGCAACATAATTTTATCAGCTAGTCTGGTGTTCAGATCTGAGTCTTTTCCAGCATGAGGCAGATCAAGCTCTCTTCCCAGCAGACAGATCTGTGTGGCACACTGGGATGAGCCTCCTGCCTGGTACACATTTCCTACTGTTCAAAAACAGTGGGAACAATTTTAGGGTCAGAAGGAGTGACAGTAGGAGAAATCATGATGTTGTAAATCTGAGAAGACAGTATTCAGATAAGACAGAGGGCCTTACTTCAAGCCTTGCCCAAACACATGAGTAAAAACATGCATTAAACAGTATTAAACAGTTGCCATACAGTCACACAGCATCAAATAAATTATATAGTGATCAAGAACTAAACCCCAGCTATGTTCATGAAAAGCAAATGCTATAAACATCTAGTAAACATCTAGTACCTCTACATCCCTCTTTCTGAGCAGAAACTCTCACTGAAGCTTCTTCTATTTTAGTTGCTATTCCCTCTCTTACCTCTGACCATGCCTCACATCAAAGCCATCTTTGCAGTTTTCCCTTTGCAGCCCATTTCTAGCCCCTCTCCAGGTACAGCTCTAGGCTTTCTCTGTCTTTCACCTTACCTTTTGTTCATTTGTAGGTGCTTAAACTCCTTTCCATATCTGCTCCATGTTCTCAGTCATAGTTACTTTGAATTTTAGCTTTTGCATCATGACTCTGGAAAGATGTTTTCTCACTGTCTTGCTGCTAATTAAAGGTAGCTTGCTGAGGGCTCTGATCCACAGTCCCAGGAGATTCCTCACCCTTTCATTTGGCACACAGTTATTTTCCAGGTGATTAGTTATGGTATTTTTAAGTGGTTTACAAAAATGATGTTTGCTAGGTACAGTGCATTAAATTCTCCCATCAAAGTCATACTCTTTATATTTTTAAGAGGAAGTAATTATTAATCATGCTAGTTAAAATATTCATTGTAATTTTGAGTTTGTCTGCCACTTTGAAAATAAACAGCTTGTTTTGCTATTACATATGTTTTAGAACTGCATTACTTAACACCCAGCTGTAAGCCTGAGTAAAAATCACAGAAACAGAAATCTGTAGGCAGATGTTGCATTTCAACATCCGTTCTCACACTCAGCTCAGAAAATCTTGTGTGCAGATTACACTTTCCTTGAGACGATCCAGTTCCTAACCATTGACTTGGCATCAGCAATTACATCAGGGCAGCAAGGCAGAGTACATGCGTCCTTTGAACTGACTTCATGGATCATTGATCCCAAAAGTCATTGAAGGCAACAGGTGGTTAGACAGCATTACAGGAATAGGTTTATTGATTCAACTCCTTAAATAAAACATTATGAAGAAAAGACTATCACAAAAGATCTGCAGGTTATCCAGCAGGTTTGTGGTGTGCATCTCACTCCTGATATAAAATATGCATGGTACAAATGCCCTGGGAATCTGCTCCTTGTCACTGGGATCGTGTCACACAGAGCAAGCCAAGCAAAGGCAGGATGTGTGTGAATAGCATGTTTACAGTGATAGGTGACTGAGCACTAGTGCTGAGTTCATTCACTTTGTGCCTGCTAAAAATCAAACTTTCATCCATATTTGATGTTTAGTACAGGCTGAATCTTTCCATATATTTACACCGATTTTGTTTTTCCAGCTATCTCAGCTCTCAATGACTATCCAGGCTCTCCCATGCCATTTCAGGGCAAAATTACACAGGTCAGTCATGATTTAAAAGCTGATTTTGCTCTGGAAAGAAAACTCATACAATTAGGGTCAGCCACAAGGTGATTTTAGAACCTGTCATCTCCACAGAGCTGAGCTGGGCTCACAGGCTGTGTGATGTTGGAGCCCAGTTGTTCAGCTCGGGAGGGTCTGGAGGCACGTGGGTGATATGCTTACCTGTCCAGCTCTTTGGATGCAGCACAGAGGGTCTGCTGAAATTGCTTCACAGCTGCAACACCTGGCCTGTTGTCTCTCTTAGCATTCCAAGGCCAGGGTGAGCGCTGAGGCTTATTGCTGGTGTACTTTTCACCACAGTCTGCCTACCCTGGCCAGAGTGCAGTGCCTCTGCTGCCCAAGGTAGCCAGGAGCTCCCCACGCCACCAGTGCAGCTCACATCCTAGTTGTGTCAGGAATCACACGTTGACACAGGTTGTGGAAATGATTCCCTCAACTTGGTGGCCCCACTTGCAAAAATATTTTTGGGAATGGCACTGACTGATAAAAATATGCACTGTAGTCTATGCCAAGGCAGTGGTAAATTTGCTATAGCAACATAGTATGTCTGATGGGTATGTTATTCTGAAGCCTCAGCTGTGGGCCAGGACTCCACACTAGATACTGCACAAGCCCAGATTGAAAACTGTCACTGAGAATTTGCTTTTTAAAGTAAGTGATCTGATGAATGATGATAGCCTCTGTTGTCAAAAGTACTGGTTTCAGAGTACAAATCCTGCTATTTTTATCTTCAGTTGTTTGCTAAACCTCCAAGTAAACTTTCAAGTTCCAGAGCAACTTGCTTTCTCACAAAATATTTTTGAGTAATTTCTGACTTGCCTTTTAACTCTGCCCTAGAGGTAGCCTAATGAAGTCCTGACAAAAAAGGACTTCAGGATGTTGTAGAAACCCTCAGTCATTGACGAATATTGATATTTGCAAAGATGTTTCACATGGAATAAAACACATTCACATTTACCAAATAGTTGTTATCTCCAGCCTATTCATACATGAGACTTTGCTTTCTCTCCTGCAGTGGAAGAGCCAAAACATAACTTGATGTAAGATCATGTAGGCTAAGGATGACAGAAAAAGTGCAATGAGAAACAAGAGGGTGCAAAGCAACCCCATGGGGACTGCAGCTGCCTCCTGCTGAGACAAAATATCTCCAGAGACACCAAAGGAAACTATTTCATAAATGGGCCCTCCTGGAGTATGAAAGTCTAAAGGCATCCCACGGGCACAAAAAAGTGAGCAATTCCAAAGGAAGGGGTGGTTTTCATATGATACGGTTAAATCATGCTGTGTAGTCTATTTATTAATGCTCTAAATGGTTTTCTTATTTAGGTTACTTGTTTCAGATTAAATCCTTTTTCCAGTTGGCAGTGTAAGTAAACAGCTGTATGATGAGGTTTACTTCCTGGTGCTGGGATGTAGGAAGGACTCCAGACTTACAGTGTGCAGCTCCTAGCTAGTGCAGAGTCGATGCAGTTCCATTTGCATAATTTTAAAATATCAAATTAATCCTGATTATGTAACTTTAACTTTTATGCTTACCTAATGAACCTGAACATGACAGGTGCACCTTAGACAGCTATTTACACCTGGGCTGAATTTTGTCTTTAAAAGGCCTAGTAAGGTGAAAAAGATTTCTACAACAAATTTTCATCCTATTTGATAAACACACCTCTCTGTGTCAATCCTATAATGATTTTAGAGAGAACATAAATGGTTATATGAATAAAAGTACCCAATTCCAATGGAATTTGTTTCATTACATTCACATGTTTTGTTTAGCATTTTTATGATACCACATGAAAAATGAATGAATACTCAAACTTCAGTTTACATCATTCCTTAGTGATTAATTGCAGCATAAACACCATGAGTCTTCTATACTGAAATAAAAAAAAAAATACCTCAGAGACATGTTTAATCATTTGGATCTAATAGTGCTGTGTTTATTCATTCCTTTTTGGTCCATTAGAGAGTAAATTAGATTTGATTCACTTACTTTGATTGGCTTAATTGTGCCAGTTACAGATGAAGTACAAATAAAACCGTAATAAATCCAGCAGATGTTTAACCTGCTCAACCAAGATCTTTAACAGTCAATTCCAATAGCAATTTACACTCAGCAGTTTAACCAGACCCTTAGGAAGTTGATTTGATCTTTCTGAAAACCAGACACTTTATTTCTGTGTTGTTGAAACAAGACTGCTGTACCATATTTTCAAGTCTGGATTATTTTACAAATACTTTTTGTGATCTTGCTCTTCTCTGTGCTGGGAATTCTCCTCTGCCAAGAGGATTTTAGGACCTGGTGTAAAAGTAAATCCTATGGCTTCTGCCCAAGGTAAAAACACTAAAGGTCACTAGTAGAGAAAACAACAATTTCAGAATAAAATTATAAAATAATGGTTTTTAATGTCTTTGATTCAAAAATCTGAAAATACTTACATCTAATGCATAATGCACTAAACCACAAGGTTCATCAGATCACAATTTAAATTGCTGTGACCTTTAAATATGCTATTTAATATGTGCATGAGAAATTTTAATACTAAATACCATATCTTAGTCAAATTGGTCTTTCACGTGGCATTGCAAAGCCATCTGTATCTATAGAACTAAAAAGGACAATATACATGAGCGAACCAGTCCATGCTGGAGTTCATTATGCCCCACCAAGCCCCACCAAGAAATAAAGTAGCTTATTAACATAGAAAAATGTCAGTTATTTTAATTATAACAGGAGGTGAAAGGAATCTTCTCTGAGTGTGAAATTACTGTGAAGCCATCCATTGATCCCTCTATTTAATCAGTCTCTTGAGAACACTAGGAAGATGGAAGAGTATCTGATTAGTGTGGAAGTGTCAGCCTGGAATTAGCTTTAGGCACCTGGCTTTCATACTGAGGGCTTTCCCCTCTCCACCCACAAACCTGGATTGCTGGCTGGATTTACCACTTACCCCACTGAAGCAGGGTTCCTTCCCTGTACGATTCCAATGTGAAAAACTAGAGGATGCCCAAACCTTTTGGTTAGGTTTCCTGACCAAAACTCAGCAAATGACACACCAGGTCTCAGTGAAGAGAACAAAACCAAAGCCCCCAAATAAGTTACTCCAAAGGCATCCAAGAAGGCCAAGCAGACCACTGTCCCTGGGATGAAACCCACTGAGGTGGGTCAAGGAGAGATCCTTCCCTCCCCAGCCAGCTCCAGCAAAACATGGGCTGACTGTGCGCAGGGACATGGGACTTATTTTGGACTGTACAGGGGAACAGCTGTGCAAAACTTACAGGACATTTTGAAGGGATTTAGGGTAAAATGGCCTATGGGACATTTAGGGAAAGAACCAAGGTTGGGAAAGGTGTCCAGGTGGCTCAGGGTTTTGGGTGAAACAGGGAAGAGGCCCACAAGTACCAGGTACTTCCATCAGTTCTCCACAAGAAAATCACAACTTGACCATGCAGGCAGAGCCTGCTGCTCGTGCAGGTGCCTATTAGTGTGAGGAAGTTACACTCCTCCTTCCTCTGTTGTAAAATCCTTTACTTCTCCAACTAGCAGCAGAGGACGATACTCAGCAAACCATTGAATTCACACCCATACTGAAAACAATCAATTTGCAAACAAGATATAACCTGGAGTAGGTTCTGAGTACTTTGAATATTGAACAAATCTGTCAAAATCAAATTCTGTTCATAGATAATTCGTGAATAGCAGAAAAAGCTAAAACAGCAAAATAAATGTTTGATCTGCATAGTTTATGCTGTTCTGTCAACATCTGAATTATCAACCAGAACACCTACTCAGATTCTTCAATGTCAGATCCAAATTTACTGCCCCCAAGACAAGTCTGATCTGTTCAGAGGAGGCTGAGGTGAGCTGATCAGTGCTAGGCATGTATATACCTTCTATTAACACTACAATGGCCATCTCTAGGAAAAATCTCTTCCCTATAAACCAGCTTTCTGTTTTAAACCAAACTAAACTATGCAACGTCTGATTTTTCTTCTTTGTGTGCGTGTGTGCATGTATGCATTACATTACACTTGATTATTGTGATGATTTTCAAAGCACTTGAATTATCCACCAACCACATTATTTTGTATTTTATTCAGTTTACCATGAAAATTGCCTGTGAATTAAACCACAATCTCTAATAATGTTCACTCCATATTATTGATTTTTAAAGTGTTTGCAAATAAAATCTATATTTAGAGCGTAAAACTTCTCAGTACAGTCCTGAAACTGTTCATATTGAACTAGACATCTTACTCTCAGACTTCATCTTTGCTGCAAACCCTATCACTTTAAAAGAAGGAGCCCTTTATTAAAACAGTATTCCTACACCAGCAGAGCAATACAGGAAGCTGTGATCGGATCTGACAGTTGGTTTACTCTTAACATTTGATCACAAAATTTCCGTGCCATCTGCGGGAAGCCACACAGGCAAATGTGTCATCACATCTAATAATGAAAAGAAGAAACAGACAGAACGTGCTGTAGAAACAGACTGCTTTAATTAACCCCCGAACAATGCTTTGCAGAATTTGCAGAGGAAAAGTCCTGTGTGGACAGGTTGCAAAGGAGAATGTCACAACAACAGCAAAAGAGGGTTTTACCTTAGATGCACCATAGATTTATTAAGAAAACCTTCTAAGTGAAGCATTAGGGATTGCATGCCCTGCAGACCTCTGAATTCAGTGAAGGCAGGCAATGCTGGTAGCAACTGGCAACTTTGCCTTGTGACAAGGGCAGTGCCCAGCTGTGATTGCAGACTGTCTGCCTCGGGCCACTGACTGCACTGACCATATGAGATAAGGGTGTAGGAGACTTGAGAAGTTCAGTAGTTATGCTTAGGAGATAAAAAAGCTGTCTGATTTTTACTCTGAATGGGGGTCTCCAGCCACAAAGAGATGAATGGAAATAGATGCAGAGCGGCATCCCCCGGTGCCAGTCAGGGTGAGGTATGGTGTGGGGAACATAATGGGGGATCAAATCCCTGGGTGATTCAAGCACATGAAGCTCTGAAGGACTGGCCTGTGATGATGGGTAGAATATAGGGGCACTTTAGAGAACAGTTTGCTCCTGCACAGGTCATGACACTCCTATGTGATTTATATCTCAGCAAAGAAATGGTGCTATGCTGTTTTATCCTGACTGCATGCCCTGCTGCCTGGTTATTCTGTGCTGAGGACAAAGGTGATAGCTTGCCATGCTCGTTCGAAGAGATGCAAATCTTTCATTATTGAAGGCAGCCTGAGCACCAGGACATGGTTGCAGTGTGAGTTGTGCCAAACACCACCCGACAACCAGGCAGGAGGGAAATCCCATAGCGGCAGGGTGAGCTCGCTCGGACAGTGTTTGGATGTCTGGGGAAAACAAGTCATACAGGATCGTTCTTATCTGCAAGTCAGCACCCTGTTTCAGCACACACTTGAGGTTCCAGACTGCCCCTGAGCCTTCCCAGCTGCTTCCTCATTTACATCTGGTCTCAAGTTCTGCTGCACCAGTGTTTGGAGGAAAGCAAGTGGTGATACTACTATTACTTTCTTTATGTTATTCAAGCACTTTATTTTTTCTCTGCCTTTGGCAGGTTGGTCATCCTCCCTAGGTATGATCTAAAGAGGTGACACCCAATGGTCCTTCAAGGCACTCCAGGCAGTGGGTTGTCAGGATTTGATCTCTTACAGGAAATAAAGTTTCTTGGGATTTTATTTGCAGTCCAGATCCATCTGCAACAGCATAGCCAGGGTTGGCTTTGGGCACTTTGTGGAAGCACCCATGAGTTGTCTGCTCAATGCCAGCTCAGCAGAGCCCTGACAGCGACGTCCAGGTTTGGCAGCTGGAGCTCGCAGTGTACTGGGACCTTCCCCTCCCAGCAGCAGGCAGTAGATGGACACGGCTCAGGCTGCCCCTGACCAGGGACAGGCAGACTTGGCTGGTGTTCAGCTCACGTCACAGCCCAGGACCCATTTCTACCCAGCCCATTTAACAATTCAGCACTTAAAGTAAAAAAGGAGGGTCTGTGGCATGGCACAGAACTTGGTGGAGAAAGGCAGCTGACAGCTCTCAGAGCCATGACAGGACAAGCACATTACCCATTCTGGTCTGTACCACCGAGAATGACACTGCAACACTCACTTATGAAAAAATTAGCACCTTCATAACATTTCTGTGTGACCAAGTGTGGTAGCACTATACCTGTGTGAAAATCGGAGTAATTTGCTATCCTTGAATGCCACCTATAGGTTAATGTTTTCTGAAATAATCTTGATAAAAACCATGGAAGACAGAGGTCAAAGTGTAGTTTTGGATCAAAGTGCCAAACTTTTGTGTGCTTACATTGATTTTTGTAAGATCACTACTTGTCCTCAGGACAGTTGCATCCATTGCCTGATTACCTCTCTATATGATTTTACAGATCTTCTCACTCATGGTCTTAATGACTCCTTTATGAAGTTGTCACTCAAAGGTTAATCTTTTGCAGGAAAACAGCCCTATGGATTTATTCCTTATTGCACAAAACCCTTTAGTTACTGCATGATACTGACACACAGCATCCTTTAGGAAGATGTCACAGGGCACTTTGCAACAAGTGAGTTTCAGATCATTAACAGGGAAGTCAGTAATATTCAGCAGCTGTGTGGCTGGCCCGACTTTCTGGTAAGAAATTTTTGAGCAGCTTGCATTTGACCCTTCACTTTACATTGTGTCCTTTCTATTTATTTATATTTTCCTCATTAGAGCAGAAACTTACCACTTCTCAACTCTGTAAAAACAGGAGGTTTCTTTGGGAACCAGTTTATTTGGGAAGTTTTTGATAAAATAAATGAAACCATCTAGAGATGGTCAATCCATTTCAAAGAGGATTTATCCTGCAAGATGCCGGGCATAAGCTGCACTGTGTTCATGGCCTTCCCCTGCATAAGACCTTTTGAGAAGGCACCCAGTACATTGCAAGACCTCCGTGCCTTACCCCACCTCTGGCTCAGTGATTCAGCTACAACAATTTTAGAACATATTTTGTCCCACTCCTAATATATGCTGACACATATTTGGTAGCATATTTGGGCAATGTTGCTATTTTAGCACTACGAGACAGCCTAATGTAACTTCTATTACAATAACCTCCCTGAAATGCTTGGGAAAAGAGGAATACAGATTTGGGTTTTCTTTTTTTTTTTTTTTAGACCTTCTAAAAGATGTAGATGGATAAGATGTTACTACAAATATTTTCTTGTTCTTCACACCTGTATATATGGAACATATGGGAGTATAATTTAATAAAGAATGTTTCTTTTATTCACCTATAATATCTTCAGGACACTTACAATGAGGTCAATGTTTGATGTCAGCCATTGAATCTCCAGCTTGATATCAAATAAAATCAGCAATGCAATAATGGAAGCATAATGCAGATTAAGAAATTCTGTTGATGCAGGATGTCCTGGGATATAAAATGTCTCCTAAAAATGTTTCCAGAAGTACATGGTAATTCATTACAACACTCAATTTCACCGATATGTGTAACAGCAGGAAAAACTAGCTTTCTCATATAAACGTCAGCTTTTCATTTTCAAAAATTTAAAGCACAATTAATTACTGCAGTCCTTCCTCAAATCCTTAGATTATTTCTTAGAGAACACCCAAAAATGAATACGCAAACAGCCTGGGATCCCTTTGTTGTACAATCTAATGAACTGTTAAATACATGAGCAGAGGTGCATAATTCTGTCTCCTCAACCTTTGTTGCTAAAATAAATGCTCAATGGATCATTGTGAATACATCCTTACCACACAGGCTGATATGCTCCTAAAGCCCCTGTTGTCTTCAAATTTTCCTTAAAAGACTTGAGAAAATATTTAATATTTGCACTTTTTGGATAACAGTGATGTAATAAAGTAACAAAAGCAGATGTAATCAGCTGAAATGATAAAGAGTAACTTCTCTTTAGATAGCCTGATATTACTTTATTACGAACATTGTTTTTTTATTTCTCAGCTTAAGCTATTTGCCTATCAGTTCCAAATGTCCTTTAACTGTGCTATTGTACATACCAAATGCCTTTGCTTGAATAGAAGTTTGGGCTATTGAATTGCTGCAGTCTTTCATTTTTTATCACATGCGCTGAAGGTACTGTACAAGCATCTGTCCACATTAGCAGGCTCAGCTGCACATTTGCTCTCATGGAGTCAAGAGAAGGCAGTATTTTCCTGATGACATTCCTAGGGCCATCTAATTGTTTTTCCTCTGTTAAGAGTCTCTCCCAGGAGGTATAAACAACTTGCAGAGAGGAAAAAAAAAGCATTCAAGGCATCTTCCAAGATGACAAAGCACAAAAAGTTAGGAGAGACATGACTTTGCCTTCTCTTTTTCTTATTTTGGTATTTGCACTGTTCCTTAGTAAGGCCTCAGAAGCAATGAGTCAGGAAGTAAGGCTCTTAAAATAATCTAGAAATGTTCAGAAGAAATGTATGTTTTGCAAAATCCTAGGCTGTGCCATCTCCAGCAATTTCTCTAATGACTGTTCTACTGGAGAAGAGAGAAATACTTTCCATCAGCCTTCTCCTTGCAAGTATTGCTCCCCAGAACTCCCATCCTTAGCAACAGAGAGTTTGGGCAGGCCTGACCTCTCCTGTTCCTGATGGTGTATTTCTCACCGGATGGGCTTTTTGAGGTGGCAACCCATTTATTTAGGGACGACTTCGCTGAGGGGACCAGTGTGAAGCTGGTGAGAAGCCACAGTATCAGTGGTTCCTGCTGTCTCCAGATATCATCCCCTTCACAACAGAGCCTTCCCAAAAGGGGAGGAGGAAGGGAATGAAGTGGTATCATAGAGGGGCTTCCCTTCAAGGGCTGCCTGTTGCCTGGCCACATAACTCATTTTTAAATACATACATTTAGAGAAGCTTCTCCTGAGCTAGGAACAAGATTGGCTTTGTCACGTCTGCAAGATCATGGATGCAATTAGGACTCTGCCAGCGTGTGACCTGGTAAACTGCATGGTGAGATAAGGTAACGCTTTCTCATCCATTTCTGTCAACGAAGGCAGGTTTTGGCACGGCTAATGACAAAATTCTTCCCTTTGGACAAAACAGTGCATTTTTATGATTCTGGTGCTGGCTGTGATTCAGCTTTTCTGTATGTCAGTTGCCAGCAGCTTCCTCAGATGAATCAGTTTCTGTTCCCTAAACTGAGGCAGACAGATGTTAGCAAAATATCTGTGCAGTACTTAATTCCAAATACTATAAAGAGAACTTTCTTGGATTTTCATTCTGTCTAGAGGACTGGTTGAGGCTGTGCAAAAAAAAAAAAGTTGCCTTGGAAACAAAAGGATCAGAAGGCATCCCCTTGTTCCAACTTGGACAGAAGTCTTTGGCACACTCACATAAACTGTATTTCACATGTTCTTCAGTATCTGTGGGATTTCAATATTTTTTTTCTACATGATTCTGAAAATGTTAAGATGCCAAATGATCTTTGCACAGAAAACTCTAGCATTGCCTTTTGGCCAGAAGGTGATCATAGAGCTTTCTGACTCACTTCTAGCACAAATAGTAAACAAAGCTTATTCAGCATTGAGCAGCCGTCTATGTTGGCAGATTTTGCAAGAATCCCAGCAAGAGTGGAATCCTACCAAAATAAGACTGTGCCAAGTTAGCAGAGTACGATGCAGAGGCCAGCATCTGCAAGTCCTCTTCCTATTACTGTCAGATACGGGAAGCCTTGGTGCAAGGTATTACATTTGGAAAAGTATCTTGGGTTTTCCACATAATCATACTGCTCTGGAACAGATAGCTGGACCAAAGAAGGAAATATCCACTGATATACTATTTTCATTAACCTTCCAGGGAATCATTCATATGAAAGCATAAATAATTCTGTGGGGGAAGCCTGAAAAAATTGACAGCAGTATTAACTTGCACTCTACCTCAGGGGTTGTTCCTCCCTATCATTAGACTGAAATGGAAATATTCTGGGAATGACTACCTGGTCCCCTAGATTTACTTTTAATGACAAAGACAGTTTAAGCCCAAGAAAAGCAATGGCATTTTTAGGAAAAGGAAAAATACATACAGAAATATTTGCTGTATATCAAATGCATGCCCATTTATCACAATAAGCTAGAATGCATGGATTGCACTTTATCTGTCCTTAGAAAGAGTTCAGTGAGTACTAAGGAGGCAATTATTCTTAAAATATCTTAAAGGACCAACGGGCAAACAGATGGGTGATTCCAAGCAGGGTAGACAAGAAGCTCCTGTGGTACAGCTGGTGTTTGCAGTGCAATCACCTCCAGCTGAACTCCTCACTCCCTGCAGGGTCGGTGGAGAGGAAGGCATGACGCCAAAAACACGCTTGTGGCATGACTCACCCAACCTCTTGTACAGTCAAAACTGGAGCATCAAAATTCAAGCATTGAAACAAGCTGCCATGGGGAAGTGGCTGAGACACCATCCCTGGAAGTATTTAAAAGATGTAGCACTTAAGGACATGGTTTAGTGGTGAACTTGGCAGTGTTTATGGCTGGACAAGATGATCTTAGAAGTCTTTTCCATCCTAAATGATTCTCTGATTCTAATCTGAATTTCTCTTGCTGCAACATGGGAAGGTTTCCTTCCAGTGCTCAGCTCTGTGAGGAGTCTAACTGCCCTCTCTCTAAACCCTGGCAGGTAGCTGAGGACAGCAATCACATCTCACCTCCATGTATCTCCTCCAGGTGATTAAGCCCAGATTTTAAATACCTGCAGGAGGCCAAGGTGCAGCTCCCACTCCACTCCTTGGCCAGCACTGCCTGCATCTCCCTGGAGCAAGGTGAGAAGCTCAGACTCAGGTAGTGATGGGTAGCAGGTTTAACAGTGTCACTTGTCAACCATCCATCCATAATTAAAGCTAAACACATGTCTTACCCTGTCTGATGGGCAGGGCAGTCTCTCCTCCCACACAGACTGCTCTGAGGACACGTAAGGGCAGTGAGCACTGTGCTTAGATACAGCTGATTTAGCATCCCCATTCAGATTAGGGGCATGTATCGCCAATAGTCTCAAAATTAACTTGCCACTGAACTGATATTTTGAAAATATTCAAAAAGTTTATCTATCAGGGGAAGTTTCAAAGAGAAAAAGGCAAATGAGGTATAATGGCAAAACACAGTTTCTAGTGGGACTTGAGTCAAAGCTCATCTGTCATTGCCAGCAGTATGACTACATGCACAAGGTAGGTAGTTTCAAAAATAAAACGATTTCACCAGAACAGATAAGTGTTGTTTTAAAAATGGCAGATACCATTTTAGCATTCGTATGAGAAAGGTTATAAATAGGTAGTTTTGAACATAAAGCATCCAAGCTACAAGAGAAGACAGACCCTGCTTTGTGCTGTTGCTGCCGGGATTATCTGTGCTGCGGCTTTGCCCAGAAGGAATCAGCCTTATCAAGGTTCTCTGATCTCAAAGAAGAACAGAAATGATGTTGAAGATGATACAAGAATTGTCCATGAGACCTGCCTTCTCAGGGTCTCTTTAAATCATGATTGGTTATTCTTCTTTTTTTGTGTATCTATTACATCATGTTTTCCATGAAGGGCTGTAGGTGGTCATCGGAGGAGACATGGAGGAGGAGAGACACACAAACAGGAACAGACTGGGATGTTGTTCTGCAGCTGGGCCAGCATTATTTCCTTGGATGGGACAGAGAGATCCAGGCTTTTCTCAGCAACACAGAAGAGTATAGGTAGAGCTGTTTCTATACCTTTGTGCTTTCACTCTGTCTAAAAAGTTTTCTATTTGATGTGTTCCTTTTTTTAGCATTACAGATTCCTCCCTTCCCTGTAGGGAATTTTATCTCAAAGCCTTGGTCCTTTTGGGGCATGTCGCAGGAGTAGTCTTTCCTTGTTACCATGCTAAAGAATCCATTGATTGACCTGTACATGAAACCATCCTATATATTTAGCAAAAAGTATATGAAAATTTATACAGTATGAAAACAATCACAGGAAAGCTGGCATATGCTGGGCATCTCATGAGGCATTTCATTTTACCAAGCAATTCTAATTTTTTTTTTCATTTGAGTACAGCAAGAAAGATGAGTGCCAGGGATAAAATTACATTAAAGAAGGCAGTAGCTTAGCACCCTGGGACATGGAGGACAAGAGGTGTTGCTCGTGGGAAAACGCACGATGAGAGATTCATGGTGTGCTGTAGCTTTGCAAAGCTTACCTGGCACAGCCAAGAAAACTCAAATGAGACAGAATGGGCAACAAGGAGTCAGTGGCATGAATCATAAGGGTGTAATGACTCAGGAACCAAGTTCATATTAACCAACGGGATAGACTGAATGGGAACAAAGCAAATCTCGGGGAGGCCAGATTCAATGACAGCACAATGTGAGTTGATGATTTGTAATTTTAATAATGCAAAATTCAGTAAATAAAATGTTAAAATAAGCAACTTTAATAATTCATTGCAATATTTACTATTTTAGGACTGTTATTTTGATTCAATTGTTCAGTGTCATTGTATGTCCTTTCCTTGTAACCATGTCACAACTTAGACATTACAGTGTTTCACAATGGCCAGCTAACTGTAAGGCATTTCTGGGTTTTTCAACAATGCAGAACCCCGTCTGTCACGCTAGAACATCAGCTTTGCACTACACTCTTGCTCACCGAGGTTTTGTATCACCTCAGGTGGCCTATATTTCTAATCCTTGTCCTAAAGCAGCAAGTTTTTGTAGGTTTGAATACCATTTAGGACTTCAATAGTTTGTGTCTCCAAAGCACTGTGTAAATATTAACCAATGTACACATACGGTAACTTCACCCAATGATAATTGTGTTAACTGCAGCAGTTAGAGCCAAAGGCTGCATCAAAATTTAGAGGTTATGCTGTGATTATCTTTGCTGTATCTGTAAAAGCACTCATAGGTGCTTTTGGTAGACCTGACATTTTTGCATACAGAATATATATAACCTACACCAAAATCAATCTTTTAAAAAATAGTTTGTCTGTGTTTGATGCTGCACAATGACAGATGCAGACATAAGAACAGGTAAAGTGTTAATGGTGGGCAAACTGCAGGGCTGACTGCAGGCTTCTCAGCTTAGCACTCATCACAAGCAAAATCATAGGAAAGACTGAGCCTGACATAAATATTATTGTTAAAGACTGGTTTAAGTACAATGTAAGATGCAAATATAAGGAACACTGACAACACACTTTAATGAAAACAATAGCATCCCTTTTAAATGTAAATTTAAATGTTAGCATTTAACACTGAAATATTGCTAGCATTTTTGACAAGTTTAGTTAATAAAAAGTGACAGCTGACATAATACACTTAGATTTCAGAAGGTTCTTTCCCGTGATACAGTATGACATCCCAATTAAAAACATTTAACTGAACCACTGAAGCACAAACTAAAAAAGATTTAAAACTGTCTGTTTGGTGGATCTCAGAAAGAAATCATAGGTGGGGTCTCTTTTTAGGCTCAAATGTGTTCAGTCTGTGCTGCGGAGCAGATGCCATCAGATTACACCTACAACCCACCAAGACCAAGGCTTAGGAGAAGAAGACTACCTAGCTCAGTTTCTCACTAGCACAGAAAGCATCTCATGAAGGCCCCTACATTTTTAGTAACACATTCACATCTGCTCTCTTGCTTTTCTCACTATGGCATTTTTCCCATCTGACCTAGTCAGGTTTCACCGTGTTCGGGGCAAAGTCTTCACTCCTGAGCTGTAATAAAATCTTCTTGTAGCCAATACCAGGCTTTTTGTCAAGTTCAGTTGACTTTGGCTAAGGTCCTCAGTGAGTTATTCAAACAAACAAAATTCCACCAATTACTTGTACCTAAACAGTGGTGAAAGTCAACTCCCGGATGCACCTGAGGACCTCTACAAAGAAAAACACTAGTCACAGAGATTTGGGTGAAAACAAACCTTTATGTATTACTCCTGCCCAGGGGTAGCTTCCAGCCGTAAAAGACAACAGTAGAACAGGTACATAGCCCTTGCACTGCACAGCAAAATAGTCTGCAAACTCTGTGTGAAAACAGAAGATTTTGGTATTGCTATCTGCATAAAATTGCAGAACCAGGCCTTGTGCACACCTGAATAAACTGATCTCCAGAGCCCTTATGATGGGTTAATAGCCTCATAGCAAGTGCACAAACTGAGGTGACAGATGTAACAGACACAGAGAATTAAAATGTAATTAACATTACATCCAGGATATATGTTTACATTAACTGCCAACCTGATCGTTCCACTATATAACCAATGAGAAAAGTTGAGAGACCCTCAGCATAAACAGAGATATTTTTATATGGGTACCAGTAGGCATGAAAAGTAAATCAGAAGAGCAATGGTGATCACACAATGCTCTCTGAGCCTGTGGCACAGAAGCAAGAGGCTTGCAATTTATCATGCAGTTAAGAAGGCAGCAGGAATCCTACAATTCCTATTGTGAAGCTGCAGAATTGTCCTGTAGTCAGCAATTTAGTCTGGACCATTTTATTAAAATATCTTTTAGTGCTTTGCAACATAACTTCTGTTTGAGACAATAATCTTGAATTCAAAGTGAGAAGAGTCTCCAGGCTGCAGTGGAGAGCTCTGCAAGCTCAAGAGGACAGATTGCTATTAGCACTCCAGCAGTTCCTCACTGTGGGTAATCACATTATAATATGCTTTCTTCTCCTGCAGAGGCTGATGAATATATGTATATATAACAGGTCCAGGATGCATGTTTCTACCATTTTTAAAGTCTGACTTCTTACTGTGGCAATAACTTGTTTTCTGTTTAACACTGGCAAGTAAAAAAATTGCTAGAACTTGGGCATCTTTCCCAGTCTCTTTAAACATACTGCCTTTATAGGAGCCATGAGGCTTTAGCTGCTCCCACTACAAACAGCATCAGGAGCTCACTCTGTCCTTTGTTGTATCAAGCTTGTTATGGCTTTCATTTGAGAAGATTGCATGTATGCAAACCTCAGAAAATGCAAAGTGGTTTAGGTTGATCTGACATTTGTAACACACCTCTATCTTGTCGGTTTGGAGTGTAGGGAGGATGGATCTTACAAATGGATACTCAATTTCAAAACTCACATTAACGTCATGGGATCTTTACTTGAAACAGCCCTAGGGTAACTATGAGGTCCCTATTCAGCTGTTACCAACTCTTCGAAAGTATCGTAGGACTTCAATGAAGATAAATAAAATGAATACATTGTAGTCTAGATCCGTAACTTCTTATGGCATAAAATAGCACTTCAGTGAACAATCAAATTACCATCAAGAGATGGGTCTCAGAAGAGGTCCTCCAGCCCTCTGCCATTCTCAGTTATAAAGGGTCTTTATAGTAGTTTTGAGATCCAGTCCAATAAAGCAGTGCAACATAAGAACACAAGACTGGTGTTACTGAGGCAGACCATGGGTTTGTTGATCACTGCCTCCTGTTCCTGTCTGTGGTCAACAGTGGAGGAATACTAATGCAGGGGAAGCAGGCACTTCTATTTCCCCCAAGTTCAGTCCCTGACTCCAAAAAACATTGTAGCTCAGAGCCTTTCTGAACAAGAGCTGTTGCCTTTTCATTTAATGGATACTGATGGGTTCTTTTAAATTAATTTTTTCTACTCATGTTTTTAAAGCCGTTCAAATTCTTAGTATTCCCAGCATCCAAACTCAAGGGGCCACACAGATTACCTGTGTAGTATGCAAAAACCATCACCTTTGTTTTGAACTTTCTGCCTGCTGTTAAAATTAGATGTCCCTTAGATCTTTCAGCTGGATGTGTCAGAGCCCCCATTCATTCCCCATTAACCTTTTCTGAGCTGCTCCTTAGTTTATAGCTCTCACATGCCCTGAAACTGTCATATCTTAAAGCATTTAGATCTTCTTTGAAATAAGCTTTGCTAGCAAAGAGAAAACATTGTAAGCTTTAGCCTTCTAGCAGGATAGGGAGAAACCATCACCATCTTCAGACATCACAACAAAATGCACATTGGCCAAAAAACACCTCAGCAGTTTTTTTCTGTCTCACTCCAGGAAAAAACTTCTATTCCAAAAGATCATATCCTAAGTGATGCAACACCATTCTTCGTCCAAACTCTGTTCTGCAGCCATATACAAACAGGCCAGTTCTCAGAGGGTATCATCCCATCTTACTGTCCCATGCACAAAGTCCAGAGCATAAATCGTCTCCACAGATCCATACATATTATAACAATAAGGAATTACACAACATGCTTTTCATGTTGAGGCAATGCTTTAGAGGTTTCTCTAAGTCTGTGCTTGCATAAATCAGTTGTGTTTGTTGGGATGGTGAAATAACTACCACATCTCACACAGCAACAAGTAGTATGGGAAATTTCAAAAGAAAAAAGTCTTTAATCACACAAATCTTCAATTCATACTGACTCAGAACTATCTTCCATTTCCATAATTTACAGGAAATGGACAATTAGGAAGTTTCTAAGCCTGCTCATTTATTTTGAGCCTATTTGAAAATGATTGCTGTCTTTTCAAGCCTGTCTCCTTTGAGTAACACAGGACTGTGATTAACAATAACCAAGTATAATTTGAGAACAAATCAGTACAGCACTGAGTGCCATAGCTCAGGAGTTTCTCTCCAAACTGTCTGCAATGCCTTCAACCACCGATCTTTGCTTCTTCCCCGACCACAGCAATATTAGAGAGCGATTTTCTGTTCAGCTCCCAGTAGCCAGGAGGTGGAGTCGTGAGGCTTCAGCACCGCCCAGCCTAGCTCATAGCCCACAGGCCTCTCCAGATGATCAATCTATTAGAGATCTATCTTCTGAAAATAAAAAACGTAAAAAACAAGAAGTTTTTAATGGATCATAGAGATGACAAAGACCCGGAGCCATCACATGCTTCTGAATTTGCTGCACAGACATATTTTGTGTGATTAGCAGAAGCCAGTACTTCTTGGGGGAAAACATTGTAGGGTAAAAGGTTCAGAGAAAGGAAAACAATTTGAAATTGTCTGCAGCCAGCCTTGCTCAGACAATATGGATCTGAATTTCAATTCTCTGTAAACAAGCAGCCCATCTCTGAGTGTGTCAGCAGTTTTAATATCATGTCATCCAATCAATGCAGTTTGTGTTCTGGGAATCAGAAAAAAAATACTTTTGCATTCATGGGAGAGAAGACATTTAGTCCCGTTTTACTAATTCCTTCTACTAAATTGTACCTCACTTAGTGTCTTGCTGATGGCAAAGACCAGCATTTACTTTCTGGCACTCTCGAATTCCTTTTTCAACAACATAATGAGTTCACACATGCTTCCAGACTGCTGTACAGAAAGAAGTAGCAAATCACTCTACAGAGAGTGACATTTCTTCTTCTGTGATGCAGTCTGAGTGTACCACTGCTGAACACACTTTTTAAGGTGAACTGTCTATCTGAAATCACAATTTGCTTGACAATACTGAGCTAGTTCTTAAGCTGCTGAAGTCTGTCAGAGATCCATTTAATTCAATGGAGACATGCTAATTTGAACTAAAGAGCTGACCCTCTGTGCCTACCCATATTAAATTATGATTCTATTAGACGGATCACAGATAATTATAATCCTGTATTCTTCTGTTTATTGACACCGTGTCTCTGGGAACACTCTCTTAAATGAATTTAGCTAGTCATCTGCCATTCATTTCAATTACAGGAACATAAACACAGACTCCCAAACGAAAACAGAAAAAAAACCCCAACCCAGAAATAAAAGACCATAAAACCACAGCAAAATTCAAAGAAATTATAGGCAGGTCTAATATTTGATCTGCTTTCCACTCATTGTAAAAATGTTGCCTACCAAGCTGGAGAGATTTGAATGACTCCTTAACAGGCAATTCATGATCTTTGTCACGCAGCATCAATCTGCACACATAAGCCCCATCTCATTCAGTTCTGGACCAGGACTGGCCCCAGCACTCTTCAGACCATAAGGTTTCCTCTTATTTTAATTTTGCAAGAACAGATGTCTCCTGCCTGGCAGAATATCACTGCCTTTGCGCAGTGGAGAGCCACTGTCCCCTGCCATGCACTGACCTTGACACAGAGCCTTACCAGTGTGGCACAGAGGGCTCATCATGTCACAGAGATGCTGCCCCACTGCTGCAATGGTGATGCTGCCTCACTGCTGCCTTGTGCCATATTCTGCTCTGATGGAGAATAACAGAGGTAAAGTTACCTTGTGTCTTCAGGTTCTCATGAAAATCAGAAAGGAAAGGAGCTTTGTAGACCATGTGATCCCTCCTTTCTGTTTGCCTTTTTCTCCTCCGTATGTTCATTTCTCTGGTAAAAGACTGTGAACCTGATTTAACAGATAAACCTAAACCCTCTCCAAGCTGTAGTTAATTCTTGTCTGTCTTAGTAAAGCAGGCTTCCATTTAATCCTAAATCACTAAATACAAAGTTTTTAAGTACACTGCATGTCTCATCATGTTTGGTGGAAGAGGTACTACAAACACCTTGTATGCCCTTTAACAAATTTAACCACAGCAAACTTTACTCAAAAGGCAGATCATCTCCTCTCTGGTACCTCAGCTAGTTCACAAATCACTGTATTGCCATACATCTGGGATGAAATCACCCTCTGCAACAGCACAGGCCAGGGCCAGCTGTGGGTACTGGTGGAGGGGCAGCTGAACCCAAGTCTGCAGTGGGCTCTTGGGGCTGGGAAGAGCAGCCCTATGCTGGGCTGCCTGTGAACAGCACACCCAGCAGATGGAGGGATGTGTTTATTCCCCTCTTTCTGGAACTTGTGAGGCCAAATCTGGTGTGCTGTGTCTAGATCTGGGTTCCCTGGTACAGTAAAACCATTACACATGGGAGATTCCATGGGAGGGACATCAAGAAGATTACAGGGTGGTAGCACAAATCAGGAGTATAAATATGTAAAGAGAGTGAAGAATTGGATTTGTTCCATTTGAAGGTGGTCAGGCTAAGGGAAGATCGTACTGTCTTCTTCAACCAACTCATGGGAGAATGTGGAGAACATGGAGCCTGACTCTTTCCAGTGATGAACTGTGAAATGCATGCAACTTGCAGCAAGAGAAATTTGACATGTGGAAACGTATCATAACAGAGAAACAAAACAAATTCTGGAACAAGCAACTCAGTAAACTTCTGGAATTCCCATCCTTGAAGATGCTCAAAATGCAACTGGGCAGTAAAGCAACCTGGTTGAGGTTTGAAGTTAATCCTGCTCTGAGCCAGGCACTGGAGCATGTGACGTCCAGGGTCCCCTCCAACTTAAACCATTCTGTGATGTTGTAGGGGAAGAGACAGATGTTTTGTGGGGATGTAAGGTGGTGCAAGTCTAGACAATAAGGTCTAGATGCTCCTTCTGAGTCTGCCCCACACATCCCGTGTGACCAACCACCCTGAGGCAGCTTAGGCATCATGCATCCTGGTGAACCTGGAGACAACAGGAACACCTATATTGTCTGAGCAACTACCCACTGCCAGTAGCATTTAACCTTGTCTAGGATCATGTCATCATCTTTCCCAGCTGAAAACTAGGCACACACAGAGGGAAACAGATTAACTGTATTTGAAGGCTACGGGTTCCATAGCCATGGAGGCCATCAAACAATAAAGGAAAACATCTACAAATAACGCAAACTAACATCCAATACTGGGGAAATCCATAATTTTGTCTGTCAACTTATCTGAAATGGAAATCAGCTGTCAGGGATTGCAGTTAAGTGGGGAATGTGAAAACATGATTTTAAATGTTTGGTAAGTACTTTTCAAGGCAGTATTAACATTAATAATTCCTGTTGGTATTTGGATCGCCGTTGTCACCCACTCGCTTTGGCATCGTATCATACATAAAACTTTTGCCATTTGAGCTAATTAGTAACATTCTCCGATATTGCCACTAGCACCTAACTTACAATTTGTCATCATTTAGCATTCCCAGGTCATTTGTTTGCACCATTTTTTAAACTTCTTCTTCCACATATTCAGAACCATTTCAAGGCTATGAAGGTCCAAATTTTGCTAGGCAGCCCTCTCCATGAATCTGTAGTACCATCTCTGGGTACTAGGATCTAGGAACTCTTTGTCATTTTAAAGTAGGAGCCACTCACCACCCTTTGCATGTGTGGGAACTGCTGCTGAAAGCAGCAGGCCTGTGTGCACGGGAGGGATCATAAGTGTGTATTCTTACTGTGGTCATCCTGTGGTACATAATCATGGCTTAGTGGATGTACACAGGGCACCACAGTGCCACATAAAGATATCCAAATCAGCTGCAATACTGATACTTTAGCTCAGGGATCCATCAGGATGATTCATCTATTTTTCACCTTAACAATAGGCTATACAGTATCTTCTTGCAATCATGAGAGAGGTACCTCCAGATGCTGATTACCTTGATCTTGGCAAGAAAAACTGCTGACAGGCAGTTCAACAAGGTCAGACTGACCTCAAACGCATTTGAGGTGCCTTGGCATGAGAGATTTCTTTAGGGGATCACTGACCAATATAAGGAACACGGTGAAGCAGCTATATGAAATGTAAAAGTAATAATATTCCTAATAAGCACCTGGCTTTTTATTGCTACAAGATTTTGAGTTTATTTTCTTGTAAAAACTCTACTGTAACTCTAGGTCAGGAGTCACCATCTCCCTACACACCTAGCATTAAGAATTATAATGAACATCAGTCAACATCTGTAAGCTTTTAAAAAGCACTAGATTTCATATTTTCCTGATATTTTACCATTACCTTTATTACAAGAAAATTGCAGAAAATAAGAAGTATGACTGCTCTGTCTTTATTTCATTTAATCTTGATACCTAAATAAATGCATTTTCAAGTATATAGCACAGCTGAGGACAATATGCTCGACTGTGGTGCATGTGCCTTTTGCAGCAGCTGAGGTTCAGGAGATGCTGCCTTGCACAGAGACACGACCCTAAGCTTGTCTCTCCATGTGGTGCTTTTCCCCATGGCTGGAAGGTGCCAAGGAGCAGATGGCCACCAAGGCCACTTCGTGCCTGCCATCCTCCAGAGATGCCTCAGGGGTGGCGGCAGCAGCCCCCAGGGCTCAGTGCATCGCTCTGACTGACACAGGGACCAGCCGACCTCCTGGGCCTTGCCCTTTTAACCAGGAATGCTGGGGGAACCTGAAGCACAGGAAAGGAAGGGCAGAGAACTGATCAGTAGTAGTCTGATCCTGGGCAATTTATTTTCAAAACAGTTTTTTCTTGCTGGCTGCATTTTTATGTAAATATGTGGGGGGTTTTTTGGAGAGGGAGTCCCTGTGTCATAATAGATACTCTACAAATTTATACTGGCTCTCTTAATTCCTTATTGATGCCTTTTCCTGGTCTTAAAATCAAGAGTCAAACATGGTTAGAAGGGGAAAAGGGATTTGACCTTGGTATTTATTTTAAGGATCCTTAGGTGCACCACGTCCAGGTCATATGCATCGAAATGCACCCCGCAAAAATGCCTCCCCCCCCCCCCCAAAAGATCTGGTATAACATTATAGGTTTTACTAATTAGCATATCTATCAAAGATTCCCCAATGAGAGGCTCAAGTGAGCCCCCCTCCCCAAGGAACCTTCCCCTGGATGGTTCTATCTTGGTTCACAGAATGTGTTCTGGAGAGGACCTTGGGGTCTGGGGCACACTGATCCCTAGCTACGAAGCTTCTAAAATGTTTAGTCTCTTAGCTTGACAAACAAGTCCAAGAATGTAGGCAAAAAGCACTAAGAATACAGAAGTTGTAAAAAGGTATAACAGGGGTATAAAAGAAAAGGCAAAAAATCTTCATGGCATCATTATGAGTAGCTCACAGTATATAAAAGGTACAAGTTCAAGACTTTTTTTTTTCTTAAGGGTATACATTCAGTGTGAAGCTACAATTTAAGGTCTATTATTGAGTGGCAACCAGCAGTCTGCAAAAATTGAATGGCTTTATCAACTGGGTGATCTCACAGTCCAGTTTATAGCAAATACAGGAGGGCCAAGTCTGATTGTTAGCAACAAGACAGCCATGGGCAGAAAATAGTTACAGAAAATGCCAGTCACTAGAACAAAAGAAAATTCTATTTTAGTCTCACCCCCACAAACACTATATTCAATGCAAAGCAGGAAAAGATTAAAAAATGAAAATATTATTATTTCAAACAAAATGAAATGCTCAGCTCTAGTCTAAAAAAAGACAGTACTGATGTGGGCATACAGAAGATGCTACTTTTCAGGGAAGCATTTGCCTTGCTAACACCCTGTCTATCTGTGAGACAAAAATGACACAAACATATGAAGATGATAAAATGGGGTTATCCACAGGGGTAAGCACATTCACGAGAGGGGGAGGCTGAAAGCCTGCATTTGCCAGTTACCCAGCACACTACTACTTGGTCTCTCCAAACGGACAGCCTCTGCTCCTCTTCTTAAGACTTTGTTGCTGCAGAGCTTGTTCTTCTCTGCCGAGACCCTGCCTGGTTGTACCCAACCCAGGTGTGCCCAGGCCTGGGGTGTCGCTGCTGCTCACAGCACACCAACTCTCCACTTCCTGAGCACTCCCCTGTGTGCAATGGAATAACACCTCCTTCAGACAGTCCCTGAGGTAGCTGGGGGGTGGGCTACAGGGGTAGCTTCTGTGAGAAGCTGCCAGAAGCTTTCCCCATGTCTGGCAGAGCCAACTCCAGCTGGCTCCAGGATGGACCTATCACTGGCCAGGGCTGAGCCCATCAGTGACGGTGATAGCACCTCTGGGATAACACACATAAGAAAGGGAAAAAATACCCTGAACTGATTATGCAGGCAGAGAGAGGAGTGAGAATATGTGAGAAAAAACTGAAGACACAAACATCAGTGCTGAAGCAGGGGAGGAAGTGTTCCAGGCACTGGAGCAGAGTTTTCCCTGCAGCCCCTGGATGCCCACACAGGAGCCCATAGAGGACCCCACACCAGAGCATGTGAACGCCAAAAAGCAAAGGCATATGGTACCCCATGGAAAAACGATGTTGGAGCAGGTTCCTAGCAGGATCTGTGACCCCATGGAGAGAGGAGCCCACACTGGAGCAGGTTTGCTGGCAGGACTTGTGACCCCATGAGACACCCATGCTGGAATAGCCTGTTCCTGAAGGACTGCACCCTGTGGAAGAGTCCCTCACTGGAACAGTTCTTGAAGACTGTCAGAAGGACTTATGCTGGAGATGCACATGGAGGACTGTCTCTGATGGAAAGGACTCCATGCTGGAGCAGGAGGAGAGTGTAAGGAATCCAGTCACAGTCATCTCACCACTGCAGGAAAAAGCACACCAAGTTTTTCATCTAAATAAGACAGGTGAAAAACACCAAAGGAAGTCTCATACCAAAATCTTTAGCAGGACACAAAGGAAAAGAAAAATACCACTTTTTTCATGACCAGAGAAGAAATCTATAGTAACGTTCAAAAGCCATCCACTCATCATGAATCTTCACCACAGATCCCTCACCTAGTGCAATCTAAACATGACTAGACCTTCACCCAGACTCAAACAGTCTTCCTGGAAAATCCTTGTGATCCAGTCTTTGTGGCAATGCAGGCAGTAGGACAGTAAGTGCTATACCATGGAAATAGTTGCAGTTTCAGCAGCACCAATCAGGAAAAATGAAAGGGTGCTGCCAAACACTTCACGATCTAGATGGAAAATAAAACACTTTGGTTCATAAGAAAATGGATTTCGTCTTCCTCTCAGGCTATGAACTAGTTCTCTTATTGGTAATTCCAGATATGGAAGATTTTTAGAAACAGACATCAGTAAGTTTATCTCCAGCTGGAGCAGGTCTCCCTGGTTTGTTGTTAACCACTTGTGTTCCCTAAATCTCTATGTTGAAGTGTTTGTCTCTTTACAGAACTCTGTTCAGAACTGTCAAAATTAATTCCTAGGATATATGCTTGGGAAATTTTGTCCCTGCAGACTCTGTTCTCATATAGCTTCTACTAGATTATTTCAGTCAACTGAACAAAGTTTTCCATCCCTTTCAATTATTCATTTTTTTCCCAGAGATGTTATTTATACAGCAGTGTACACAGTGCTTTGCAGTAAGTAGGTATGTCAGGCAAAGAACAATGTCCTCTTGACAGCCTTTGCAGCACAAAGAAATTAATAAGGTACAGACCAAAACAGTAAGAGTAAGGAGGCAAGGTGACTGCAGTTCAAATATTTCGTGGAACAAAAGCAATGGTATGAATGTTTGAAAAAGCAAAAGTATTTGTCACATTCAGAAGGGTTTTTTCACTTCAAACATCTATAATGCAAGGATCCGTGTCTGAGCTAGTCACTGGAGGTTCCTTTCTGGTGAGAAACAAGTGTTTTAAGTGCTGAGATTCATCTAATTTAGACACCTTGAAAGGAATCATGCTTTATGTTCTACTTATCAAGCATTCCTCCATTGACTGAAACTTAGTCAAGCTGAGCAACTCAGATGAGGATAGCTATATTTAGTTAGATGATTCCAACCTACTATTCTAGCCACATGACAATATCTCTTTTAAGTCCTTTGTAAATGAAATTTCTGCTTGACAAAACTTCAAGCAGTGGTTCCCCATTCTTTTCCACTGTGGGGAGCTTTTTTTAAGTCCCCTATGCACAAACATTTTTTTCCTGGAGGTAATTGCTAGATTAGCTCAATTAAATCAGCTGTCTCATAGGCTGCACTCTAAATCAGATTTGGTTATAGAAGCCCGTTTTTTAAATGCTGTCTGCAGATATTTTTTCTTTTTGTTGTAAATAGATGCCGGGTAAGTGTGGTTTACAGCCCTGCCATGGAACAGGCTGAGTCAGAGCAAACTGGAGTTGACCTGACTTAGCCTTTTACGTGACTGGTCACAAACAAGAATGGAGTAACTAAAGGGAGGCAGAAACCTTTTAGCTGTGTCTGTAAGCTGCAGATTATTCCACGGTACCATGTCTTCAGCCTCCACTGCTCCCACTCCTGTTCAACGTGGCCACCCACTGGGCAGGGACAAAGCAGGCAGACATCCAGTGGGGTTTTGCCTGACACCCTGTGACTGCTGGAACTCCAACTGGAAACTCACACCTTTGAGGAAGGAAGTGGAGTGCAGCACAGAGAGCACAACTGCAGCCCAAGCTGAGCACCTTCAGGTCCCTGCAGCAGCAAGGAAAGCTGAGGTTGCTCAGAGCTTGGTCTCACATTTGAGGCTATAAACGTCATGGGAAAAAGTACTGAAAATTTTTTTTTCTTCTGCAAGTAGAAGAAGCCACTTGTGCTGTGGCACTGAGCAGCAATGAGACTGCAATGATTTGGTGCCAGTGAAGCCCATTGATCTGGAATGGAAAGTCCTGCTTCCCTTTAGCACTGCTAAACCTCAATCAGTCTCCTGTATGAGACATCCTTTGTTTTTCTATTTAATAATTTCAGTAACTCTGCAATATGAAACTTTCTCCATCCAATCCTTGTGTGTGGGAGGGTGTGAATATTTCCAGCTCATAGTAATGAATGCTTTGGCACAGGCGGTTGCAGCAGGCAGAGGCCTGCGAGCTCCGCTTTCCAAGCCAGACTCCAATATGCTTCTCGCTGCACCCCAGTGCTAATGCAATTAGCTTTGCTTTCCATGTGCACCATGGTGAGACAACACAGGCAGAGCAACGGATGAGTACTCAAAAAACTCTGTGCTTTTTTTACATACTAAAAAGTAAATCACGTTTCTTACATTAGACTCTTCAGTCTGAAAAGGGTGTCTAAAAATCTGAGACACTCATGAAAACAGAATGTCCCTCTGCAGTGGTTTGGTGGCACAGAAGAATGTACCTGATCAGCTCAAAGCTGGTCCCACCCTGGCAGAAGGAGGCAGCTACAGATGCTTCCTGCTCTCTTCCCCAGAAAACAAATTCTCTCTCAGCTGCATTCAGGAAGAGTTTGAATTCAATGTCTGTTTTCAATGTGCACATTGCCTTCCTTTTCAGTCCTGAAGCCAGGCTCCAGAGAAGACCTTGAGCAGCACAGACAGTATAAAACACTTCTGATTTGTCTTTTCTGTCGCTACCCTATGAATGCATTAACATTTTAGCATTTTTCTGTATTATGGCAACACAGAAGTGTTGATGCCATTTAAAATTGGTCCCAAGTAACTGATGAAGTGATTAGATGCTGCCATGGTATGTTAATTAGATGTGCAGCACAAAACCTGTCTATTTAGCCAATCATGGTATTTCTTCTAAAATGAAGCCATACATTTCAAACTTTAAATATATAGAATGAAAAATATGAATTAAGAGAAGAAAAAACCAAAATATCAGCTAATGAAAGGTATTGATAATAGATTATTATGCATACTTTAATCATGAAAAGCACATTGTTTTAAATAATACAGTACATTCTAAAGCCAAGTAGATGTAGATGCTAATTGTCTTCTCCATTACAGAGAGAGAGCTAATGCCAGAGATTTGAGGCAAATGGCACTTAACCTCCTGAACCCCAGATGAAGAGGGAGATAGATGTTTGCTTTTGATCATTCTGGTCTTTTCATTATCTGAATCAATAAATACCCCTTATATCTTTGAGTCATGTTTCTAATTAGTCAGCCTCTTGGGCCTGGTTTACAAAATAAAATATAAATCAACGCACATTTGTAAATTCCAACAAGCATGCTGGGCCAATGCCATCTCAATAAAATAATTAAAATGCCATCAGCCTGTTAACTTGCTCTCATCTCTGCCAAAATATATATACTGTCAAATGCCAACTCATTTGGAATGCTAAAGAGAAAGGTATTTTGAAGATACAATAGATGCAATAAATATAAGATATAAAATACTTAACTCTTGATATAATCAATTAAAGATTTACTTTCCTTTGTTAGTGCAAGGAACTGCATAAAGAGAACTAGCAATTAATGTTCTTGACTATGAAGATCACAGAATCACAGAATAGTTTGGGTTGGAAGAGACCTTTAAAGGTCATCAGTCTAACAGCCCCTGCAATGAGCAGGGGTATCTTCAACTAGATCGGGTAGCTCAGAATCCTGTCTACTGTAACCTTGAATGTTTCTAGGGCTGGGGTATCCACCAGCTCTCTGGGCAACCTGTTCCAGGGTCTCTCCACCCTCACTGTAAAAATGTCTACCTTAGATCTAATTAAAATCTATCCCCTTTCACTTTGAAACTGTTATAACTTGTCCTATCACAACAGGATCTGCTAAAAAGTTTGTCATCATCTTTCTTATAAGCTGTCTTTAGGTACATGGAGACGGCTGAAAGGTCTTCTCAAAGTCTTCTCTTCCCCAGGCCGAACAGCCCCAATTCTCTCAGTCTTTCCTCACAAGTCACATATATCATCCCTCTGATAATTTTTGTGGTCCTCCTGCGGGCCTGCTCCAACCCATCCATGTCCTTCCTGTGCTGGGCACTCCAGAGCTGGATGCAGTGTTCCAGATGGGGTCCCCCTCACCAGAGCAGAGCAGAGGGGCAGAATCCCCTCCCCTGCCCTGCTGCCCACACTGCTTTTGGTGCAGCCCAGGACACGTTTGGGTCTCTGGGCTGTGAGTGCACATGGCTGGGTCATGTCCAGCCTCATCCACCAGCAACCCCAGGTCCTTCCGGGCAGGGCTGCTCCACATCCCTTCATCCCCCAGTCTGTGTTGATACCAGACAGTTGCCCCAGTCCAGGTAGGTCAGATACCTATGATCCAGAAAATACTCAATGAAGCTTGCAATTAGCTTCTCTAAAAGGAAATGCATGCATTACAGAGTGAAATATATATGGTGACACATGGGGCTTGAGTTCTACAAAGACAACAGCCTGTAAGGGACCCCCCTCATTGGAGCATCCAGGAGACAAATTGATTAAGATGATTAATTTTCCCTTCTTGTGCTTACTGTTATGCCTCATGTGTACTAGGACAAATGTGTAAGGACAAATTATCAAAAACAGCCTCTGAAATCCCATCTGCCCCTCTCTGAATTCCCAGCTTTGTGTACACGCTCTCGCTTGCTGCTTCCAACAAAAGGCCAGATTCAATTCTCATCGGAACCAGTGAAGGAAGGGAGATAGAAAATAGCACATTTAAAGTGGAAGACAAATCCCTACAGCTCCAAATAGGTAAAAGAAGGGACTGGAATTTTCCCATAAAGAGTCCCCAGTGAACTAGTCAAGCAAGTGATGTATCACACATCAAGCATCAATTAGTTGAATATCTCTAATTATGAGGCTCATTAGCAGTATGCAAGACTTGAGAAAGAATTCTTAAGGAAAGAAAAGTGGAAGATATGGAAACATGTAGGAAATAATATAGAAATACTTTTTTTTCCAGAATAGATAAAGCCAAACTGTCTTGATATTTTGGGGGGTTGTATGCTAATTGCTGGTGAAATGTCCTAAATTTCATTTACCTAAATTTAAGATAATCTACATATGGTGCCATATGAGGAATAGTTAAGCTGGAAGAGATCGTCCTTTGTGTAAGAATCATAGATTTGCTCAGAAACTGACTGCAATAGCAATGAGAAAAGGAAAAGGAAAGTTACTGGTGCAAATCCCAAAACACAAGTCTTAGGATTTGGCATGCTTAAAATTTTTGGTAATGGCACAGACACAACCAACCACGCACAAAATGATCTGGGTGCTTCTGACACCTGTGGCAGTGCAAGTGGCTCCAGCCACTCTGTCTCCTGAGGAGAACCCAGACAACCAGCTGTGGTGGTCAGCAACCCAAGATTAGCATGTAACTCCAGTCATGGTGAGAACCCACGAGTCCCTTTTTCTGCCTTTTGCATGTTTTCTCCCAATTGGTTAATGTTTTCCCCTCCCTGTTTTATGTATGAAGTTGTGTATATCCATTTCCCTTCTTTAATATGTATCAGTTCTACAAAGTTCTTTGTTCCTTGACGCCCCATTGGATCCCTAAGTCCCTCCTATGTGTTGTTCGCATTGGTTCCCATTGTCAACCCTGCCTACTTGCCCCTATCCCATTGGCTGTGATCCCTCTCCCCGCCTATCTTGTACCCAGTATAAAATCCCTGGACCCTCCTACCAATTGGTGTCTATGTTCCTGTCTTTTCACCGGGTAAACCTGCGTGGAACACATACAGAGAGTCCCCTCTCTTTACTTCTTTGCCTCTGCTACTGCGCACTTACTCGACCAGCTTAGAGGGAAGCTCCCTCGGGTGAGGAGCTCAGCTCCATCTGCCTGCTTCACTTGTGGGTGTGTGACTGCCGTGGCATGGACGGGACCATGGCTAGAGCTCCAGGTGCCTTTTAAGCTAGCATGCAGCTCCCCATCAGACACCCAACTGGGAAATACCAACATCATGATGAGGATTCAAAACAGCACAAAGAAAAAATCAAATTACTTAGAGACACGGAGGAGAGGAACAAAATAGTAATACAATTGGCACTAAAGGTTTATCAGGATTTGGTGGGAAAGGGCAAAGAATATTTGTTTTGGCTACACCAAGATAGCAGTCTAAATTCTGTAGTAAATTTTTAGCAATCATCACCCACATCTTTTCTCATCACTATTAACTTTTAAATCAAAGTGATAGAAAATGCTCAGCAGAGCACTGTCTGTTGTTCTGTCCTGAGTTGCATCAGGATCAGAAGCTGACTCCCTTCCTGGGTTGGGGCAGCTTCCCTATTCTAAGGGTAGGCTGCAGGAGCTGTAGGAAACACTGGGAGGGGAGAAGGTGCTGGTGCTCTCATGGCAAGCAGGACTGCGTGGGCTACCGAGCTGCTTCCAGTGAGAACTGAAGGTTGATACTTCTTAAACACAGCCTGAATGTTCAGTGAGCTTTCTTTTTGGCAGACTTTCTTTTTTTTTTTTTTTGGCAAACTGTTCTCCTCTCTGCAGTAATGCTTCAGCTTTGATCTGAAAGCCCTAGGGCCCGAGAGCTGGGAGGAAGGATTTGGGCAGTGCTCACATCAAAAGCCCCTTCCCTCTCAGAACACTTTCAGCACCAGTTCCTGGTGGGATTACTGGGTCCCCTCCCCAGCATGCACTGCAATGGGGAATGAAGGGGACGAAGAGGGACGTGGTCTTGCTGGATGTCATGCTTGCTTTGACAGTGCTCTGTAATTCCAAATGGGTGGTTTTGGACACAGAGACTCACAAAGGGTTTTAGGTGCTGGTTTGCAATCAACTTTAAAGAAGAATTGAAGTAGTGACTACCAATGAAATAATGCAGAATTACACTGGAAGCAAAAGACTGGAGAGTTGGGACAGAAGCTCCAATTTTGTTCATGCTGATGACCAAGGAATCAGAGACTGCATGGCTACATTTTGTCACCCCACCATAAAGGTCTATGGGACACAATATAACAGTTGCTGTTTGGAAGACACATAGGTGAGGATGTGCTTGAAAAGTAGCATCCTGTATTTGGACAGCCCCAACCTGAGCAACACCCCAATGTGGAAGTCCCTCTGTCAATATGTTATGTATATCAACTTAGTTTACACGCACTAATTCCGCTTTAAGAAGCGTAAGAATTTCTAACCATTTATTCCTTTGCAGAAAACATTGTTTTGTAAGCACACTAAGAGCAAGAGTACAGTAATGGGTTTCTAGATCCTTGGCCTTTTGCAGACTGTTTGCCATGAACACCTCAATACCTGAGGAAGTGACAATATAATCATATTTATAAATAATAGAAAGGACTCTGCTTTGCTTTGCTGTTCTCCTGCTCCAAACTTAAGGAAAGACGCAGAGAAGCAGAGGAATGCAAATTACATCTGTTTCCAACTCTGTGGCCTTATAACACTTCATAAACAGACAAAGCAGAGATATCACCCACTCATTACAGGAAAAGGAAGGCAGTATATTCCTTAATGACTGAGTAACCACTGTGCTTCATTGCCTTCAAAGACCATAACATTCAGGAGAACTAGTGAAATTTAGAGCAAGAAAAATCTTTGAAGCCCCTGGAGCTTGAGGGAACTCAGCCTTCTGTAGGAATAGGCACAAGAGGGTGGAGAGGGCATAGAAGGATTTTGCCTCTCTTATGTTTACCCATCTGCCAGGTTTCTACTTTGATCTTGGTTTTCTTACTTGTAAAGTACTAGGATGTGATTTTAAAGGCTTGTGATTTACTCTGCTGCAATTTTCAGCAAGTAAGAATGATTGTATTTATTTGATAATTATCATTATTTACGACAATAATTTCAAAGACTAATTGCTCACAGTATCACAGAAAAAAATAGGTTGGAAAAGACCTTTGAGATCATCAAGTCCAACCTATGACCCAACACCACTATGTCAAATAGACCATGGCACTGAGTGCCACATCTAATCTTTTCTTAAACACCTCCAGGGACAGTGACTCCACCGCCTCCCTGGGGAGCCCATTCCAATGCCCAATCACCCTTTCTGTGAAGAGCTTGTTCCTAATGTCTGACTTAAATTTCCCCTGGTGCAGCTTAAGGCTGTGTCCTCTTGTCCTGTCACTGGTTGCCTGGGAGAAGAGACCGATCCCCACCTGGCTACAACCTCATTTCACAGAGTTGTAGAGAGTGATAAGGTCTCCCCTGAGCCTTCTCCTCTCCAGGCTACTCTTAACATAATTTTTTAAAATAATTTTCAAAAGCTGGAGGCTGCTGATGTTATAAGAACAGAGTAGAAACAAAAGACCCCCAGTCTATTTTTTTTACAATTCTTCTCCTGAGCAACCTCAACCAGCACCAATGAACACCCTGCTGACTTCCTGAGGATAAGAAGGAACCTCAAGTGTCATCTGAGTTGTACCTCTCATTTGTAAGACTGGTAGAGGGGCTTACATCATCAGTTGCACGGCAGTGATAACTACTAGGTTGAAAAAAAACATGAGACCTTTAGCAGGGGGGGTTCCGGGTGCAGGTCCCCGCATATTAAGAACGTACCACTGGGGAGGCGTTTCGGGGCTTGACCCGTGAGGTTGATTCGGTGGTACATTGCTTCGGACTCGTGATTTCTCAGAAACCAGGCTGCAAGAGGGTCAACAGTGGCCCAAAGGCGCTTATTAACATTGAATTGGCTGGTAGTGGGAGGCTCGAATGTCATGTAACCATCCCCAGTTTGGTTTGTGGAACCCAGTAGATCTAACTCTTCTGGTGTCCCCATGGTGACATTGATGCTTTTCAAGAATGCACCTTGCCAGCAGGCATGCTGCTGCGCAGGCTTGAGTCCAATCAGCCCTGAACAGTTGTCATTGTTTGTGGCGTTCCCTATCAGTGAGCTGTTGTCTAGCATCCCTCAGAAGTCTTGCGGGTTAAAATACGGGACCCCGATTAAACAGGTGTGAAATGGGTCCCCTGGCGTGGCCAGGCTCAGACACATGGAGTCTTGCCCCGTTAAATCAGCTAGGGTGGCCCACATGTTTTGTCTCTTTTGGATTGCTGTTAACATTGCATGGGACCCGGTTAGGATGCTTATGAGAAGCAAACCTCTCAGAATGTTTGCAGGTCCAGCTCTGCTTTGTGAGCTCCCAGCGCTCAGGGATCACCACATGCTGCCACGGGACACAAACCTGTGTGCTACTCTCTCATCCTAACACTGTCACACTCCGTACTGCCTTCACTCGATCTAAATGGGCAGACAGCTGATCGAAAATGTCCGCCAATGCCCTTGTCTCAAGACAGTCAAAAAACAATTCCCCACTCTACCTCTGTGTCTGGTGCTATACCCAAGAATTTACGCAACTCCCCTTCTTGGTTCCGCCTTCGATCACGGTCCTAACAAGGCAGGCATGCATACCACCCGCCTTCTAACGTTAGCTCCCAGAGCAGGAACTGTGAAGGGGTTAACAACAATTGTATGATGCTGATGCAATCATTAGGATACAGGACATCTGGCACTGGGTCAGTCCTCACCGTCGGGGCTGATGGAGGCAATGGCTGCACCCCCCTTCGCGGGAAGGGAGGGGCCGTAGGCACTGTGCCTGGTTCTCCCGACGGGAATGTAGGAGTTCTGGTGGCTGTCTTGACCGGTGGGGCCATGGGATGCCACAGTGCTGATGTGGTTCCACAAGCCTTAGATTCCAGCACGTCCTGACGTGTAGACAATTCAGCAAGTTTCTTGATTACTTCATGCATCATCTCTTGGTGGTTCTCCTCCTCTTGGGGCTGACCCCTGGCTGGCTCTGTTTCTGCGGGCGACAAAGCTGTGGAGGCTGCTTTGCTGTCAGACGATGATCCGCTGTCTGGCAGAGGGGGGTGGCACGCCACCGCTTTCGGCCAGGAGCTAGGACCGCTTTTTTCTCCTCTGCTCGCCTGCGCCCCACCCCCAGGGTCGGGAGCCTGTGCTTCCGCCTTTGCAGCCATTTCTCCCTCAGACGTCGAGGGGTAACTTCCTTTCCCGCCGCGTCTAGCAACTCCCACAGGGACCGTATGGGTGCTGCTGTTCCCTTAATCTGTGTGCCCGCGGTCAGCCCGAAGAATCGCGCAGCCCTGGACTCTGCCCTGGTCTCCGGCCGCCGCTTTGTAAGACCCCCATCACCTTCCTTCCCAGAGCCACTAATCCCTAAAGCTTCCATGGCTGCCACAGCCACTGTCCTCTCTGCTTTCATCTCTGTGAGAGTGTTAGTCACTGCCCTCCAAGTTAATCCAAGAGCTTTAGCTTCTTTACCTTCTTTTCCACCCTCAATCGTGGACAGCCACAGTTCGTTCCCAACTTCCCACCATGCTTCGGTCAAAAACAAAAGCGAAGTGTATTTCAAAAATCCGTGTTCCCAGGCCCATGTAATGAGGGCATTAAGATCACGATCCTTTATAGTCTCGCCTCTCTTAGAGAGGATACTGGCGAGGAGGCAAGTCCCTGCCTCGTACTCCATAGCTTCTTACCTGCGGGGACTCACTTGGCCGCGCGAGCTCCGGTCTCCAGCGTCACTCCGCTTTGAGACCCTTCCCGCATCCAGCTCCCACAGGCTCCAGCACCGATAATAGGATGATTTGGAGTCTTACTGCATTTAAGCAAACCTGCATGTAGCAAAAATCACTCAGGTCCCTGTTCGGGCACCAGGTTTAGCAGGGGGGCGGTCTGAGCGCAGGGGAGCCGGCCAAAGTCATGATACGAACACCAATATGATTTGAGCATCGTGCTTCCTTTATTGTTTACTTACACTCACTTATATCTACTTTACAAAGCTTCACGCCCTATTCCCACGGGACAGCCTCTAAGCAGCGGGGGAGCCGACCAGCGTGTAACTTTTCCCAAGGCTGTTCAAGGCTGCCCACTGCCAGGTGTCTTTCTGGCCTATCTGCAGCCTTAGGCCCCTTCAGGGGTTCTTCTGCAGCAGCCCTGGGTTGCCCAAACTCTCCTGGGCTATCATATGCCCCTGTTCCACAAGGAATCCCTCTACAGAGACCGTGTAAAACTGACAAGAGAATAAGCTCTCTACAGAAGAAGGATGGGTTACAAAATATTCTATGTCAGTGTTTAACTGAACATATTCAGCCAGAAGAAATAGAGAAATTAGGCAGCAAGGCTAAATTTATATTTAGTTTTACACTGGTGATAAATACAGATTTAAATGAATATCAAATACAAGAAACACACAAAACAATTGTATTTCTTCTTAAGAAGAGGCTGTGTTCTGGTCTTTTGCCTAATAGAGGATGCTGGGCAGAGACTGTAGGCCACTCCTGCTTGGGGGAATATCATGAAATGCCAAATTTAAAAAATCACAGGCCATATAATGAGTACAAAATCCTTATCCCATGGCTGTAGTTGCATATGCAGTTTTCTTTCACTGTAGGCACAATATTAGCAGTACTGTTGTGCAAGTCTTTTGTATTTTGTTCCTAGATAGCTCAGTCTATCTTGGAGCCAAGTTTTGTGAAATAGTAAAATCACATTCCATTAAACAACTCTATTTTTAAGCTGTGATTAGGCTTTATAGCAACAAGCAAACAAGAATCTGATTTAAAAACAAATATACTAAGTGCAAAATACAAAAAAAAAAAGGCACACATATACATCTTAGGATCTTAGGAATTTATTTAGGGTTTGGTTTTGTTGTTGTCTTGTTTTGGGGTTCTTTTGGTTTGGTTGGTTTTTTGGCTTAAGTACCTCAGGTGCTCAAGTCTCTGGAAAACTACCCTAGCTACTGAATTTTTTGTAATGTGTAGAAGTGAAGCAGACGGAAGTGAGATGAAAGGACGGAGTTTAGGTAGGGAGGTGGTGAGAGCACTGTAAACACTTGGAAAGATTTCTTATAAGTTAATAAAAGTTTTGTTAAATGGCTACCAAAGCACTCCTGTCACACCCCAGGTGGATCATCAGCTCTGCAAGGGCACAGTGAGTACAGAGGGACCGCACATTAAGGACAGCACTTCTGCCTACATGCACACAGCCGGGGCTGTAACTCTGCTGGAGGGAACAGAGAGCTGCTGGCCATGATGTTCAAGCACGACAGCACATGTAGACATTGAAGCTCAGCCTCTCCTCTGCTCCCCTTTCTCACAGATGTAAAAAGCCTGGAGCCCCTTCTGCTCATCACACAGGGAGACCCCAAGACATCAAGGCCAATGTCAGCTACAGGCCTGGTCCTAAAACATTTTCCCTTGAGACCAGCTTTGTAGATTTTCTTGTAAATACTTTATTCCTAGAGGCTAAATTTCCACCATTTGCCTCCAACTGAATAGCAAACCCATAGCATATCATAAAATACATGTTTCATTGCTCAGCAGATGCAGATAATGGCACAGATTTCTCAGATTAGGCTGGAGAAATTCTTTGATACTTCAAAATAATTAAAAATGATCTGGCATGCAAATGTCAAAATGGAAGAAATTTAGCAGAAAATGGAGGAGAAATGGCCAGATCTTCCTATTATCACTTGCTGTACATCTCACAAGACAGCTGATTCCCAGCTCTGTATGGGTTCCAGCATTCAGTGATTTATTGGGTAATTCAGCATTTGCCAGTATGTCTTGTGCTAATTAAATGCATCGCACTCTATTCAGAAATGTCACAATTGATTTGTCTTTTGCAAGCACTGACTTTATTTCAATCTTCTAAAAAAGATTTTATGAGCCCCAGATAACTTATCCTGGCACATTCATCTCCCAGGGCAGCTTCCGCATCTGAGGGCAGTATGGGAAGAAACCAACAGTGAACAGCCAATACAAATGTCTTCTTCGGACAGCTTATTTATCTCATATATGCTGTATATCCAGGAGTGTGTAGCCTATATGGTGAAATTACAAGCTGGTCCATTAATGTACAAAAACACTTAAACATGACAGAAGTTAATATACTGTATTGGCAGGCTTTATTGGCTGATAGACTGAGCCAAAGAGCCATGAGACTGAAAACACTGTAATCTGTAACAAGGTGTTTATTTACAAGTGGTTTTGTGACTGAATTTGGCTATTAACTAAATTGCGTCAAGAGGAAACGAGCATAAAATAACTCACTCTAAATATAAGATGCCAAAGCATGCTTAGTATAATATTCAGAACCTGAGGACAATTCTGTCATTTTAATTCAGTGCTTTTCCCCACACGCTATGCATAACTGAGTGCTGAGGGTGAATTACAGCTTTTGCGACTCAGCCGTGGAGAACACATTTACAGTGTACAGTAGAAAACTGCTTTGTTCTGAGAAAGTACAATTCCTCACATGGAATTGTGGTTGCAACTTAATCGGAATTGAAAATCTGTGATGCAAGACAAGAAAGGCCACTTTTCATGTGACACAGAGGAAAATAATTACCTGTTTTAAGGCAGGGAATGATTAGTCAGAGAGCCAGCAGCAGGATCAATGCAAATATTTTGAGTGTTTTAGTATAAACCAGTAATTTTCTATTACTACTATCCTAGACCCTTTGCAGATTAGATTATTCTGTGACAGAAATTGTTGCAGGGAGGGAACTTGCTGCCTTGACAAGAAACTTTACGGAATAGGCTCGAATCAGTTAAACACAGTTTGAATTTGTCATTTGTCACATTAGCAACTGAGTGTTGCATTTGTAGCAGTTTGGTGTAAAGCAGAGGGAGGACACTGTGTCTATTTTTTGCTGCACAGGCTTCTGCTGCTGGGCCCCAACCAAGGATGCCTCCTATAAGTGGCTGTCTGAGATATTGCAGCAGTGGTGACATTTAACTGGAAGACAGTGATTCACACAATTTACTCCCTGGTGACAGACGGTGACTCTTTACACGCTGTCTGAAGAAAAGCCATGGCCATGAACATGGTTATTTGGCTATGGCTGTTCATCTTGCCAGAGCATGGGTGAGTGTGGAGTACAACTGGACTGTTGGTTCGAGGTTGCTGTTCATTCGTACACCTTTGTTGTCTCCTCTTCGCTGATTTGTATGTGAAAGTGAGAAAACACAGTATGTGAACCGGAATAGGAAGGTCTTGGGTCCTTTATTCTGCAACTTCAGGCAGACATACTACACACTTCTTCTCATAAACTCATCATGTTCAGGCTGCTGAAATTACCTCTTAGTGAGGCTGTTCCAGAATCTCACCAACAATTAGAAACACTTTTCTCCTGATTTCCATCTTAAAATATGTATTTATTTGTTCTGTGCTTATATGATTCTTCTGCTTAAATATCTCTTCTTATTCTGACTACATATGTCCTTTATGCATTTATAGAGCAGAGCACTATCATATGCTCTCCCAGTTTCCACCCAACCAGTCTGCTAAGCTGTACCAACCAACTGTTTTAACATCTATTCCTCTGGTCATCCTCACTCCCTGCACCAATTCTAATTTTATTTAATGTTTCTAGCACACAGAGAGCCAGAATTATTTCAAATAATCTATATTGTACAATGACTTTTATACTTTCCTTTTTTTCTGATTATGCTCCATATGCTATGTTAGTACCAAATCTGATTCTTTCACAATTGCATGATAATTATTGCTTACAGGGATTCTCTCATTGAGTAACATACTTTGATTTTCTTCTCCTTTTTCATTTCAAACCTATGAATTCCTAGTTTACATGAAAAGATTGTATCACTCTTCCTTAAGTGCAACTACATTTTACCCAATTTTCTATTACCTAATCTATTTTAATCCTTTGGTTATCCAGTTCTTCATAATATTCTGATTTGTTGCTCTCTTCTGGTGCAACAATTCTATTTTCTATGTGCAGAATGTATTTCATATAGAACCCCACAAATATACTGTTTACATGATGGAGGGGAAGATTACACACCAAACATCTTTGCTACAACCGTTTTAGTATTGCTTTATTTTCCCATGTTACTGACAAAGACGGTGTCATGGAAGTAGCTGTACCTTCACTACTAAAAGGAGCATCTGCTTCTGTAATAAAAGGGTAGGCATTTGTCTCTAGAAGTATTTTAGGATACCATTACTGCAAAAGGCTGAGACAGCTCACAGGAAAGCAATATTTTCAAACCCACAGTTTTTCATAACTGACTGTTGGAAAGTAAGAATTAGTAGTTCACCAAAACTGGTATTTTAGAGAACTGAGATGAAGGAACAAATCTGGTTAATGAAGAGGATCATATCACATATGGAAACTTAGCTGATTAGTAGTGTCATGGAATATGCTTCTATTTCATCAGGAAAACTTTCTGGCGATGCAGAAAGCTCAAATCTAACACAGTATCTGGTGTTCTGATAAGTTTTGCTTTCAGCTGCAATTGCCAAGCCACTCTTTCAAGTCACCATCTGTAGGTCATGCAGGGTACTCCAGAGCAGTCACTGCTCATTTGCCAATGCAAGAAGTCATGGACCACTTACACCGTTGTATCTTCCAACACAAATTTTCACCATCAGGAATCATGTTTTTGGAAAGGGCCTCCAAATTCACAAATTGAGTTTAGCATCCCACCTGTTGTGTTGGTAAGTCTTCATAAAACTTTTGCAAATCGGGTAGTGGCAGAGATGTGGTTGAGTGAGATGGCTAAGGATTGATACCCCTCCCCTGCTGTATATGCAGTAGTGAAGGTCGTGTTTAAATGGGGCCTCCCTGCATGTGTAGTGAAGACACTGACAACAGCATCACTTCTTGGTCTGCCCACGGCACAGGTCAGCACTTGCAGGGGAGGGACTGCTGGAGTCTTTGTCAGTCTCTGAAGAAAGAACACCCTCACACACTGCTGTGTAAAACTTCTCTCATTTCTTCTAAACTTAACTTCCATCTGTAGTGCATTGCATAGTGGGTGGGGAAAAAAGGGGTGCAGACCGATTAAATGTTCTAATTGGAAGTTAGAGTGAAAATGTACAATTAGTGCCTGGAAGATAGAAACAATGAATCTCGATTTCCTTGAGCACTTTCTAATGGGACAGTTGCTAATGCAGCTGCTTTTTCTTCTATGCATGCAAAACTGATGCACTTCTTTGCAAATATTTCCCATTCTCTTTCCTGCCAGTTCACTCCCATTTGTGTCATTGGCAAAACTCCCACTGATCATGCAGGCAGAATGATCAATGCCTTCTATACCTGGATGTTTGTCTTCCTTTTTAGGACATATTTGATTGTTTTTCTTCTTACTAGCTCACTTGTTCTACCTATGTGGGCTTCCCTTCATGGCACTGTCACAAATAAAGATGGTGATTTAATAGAGGTGAGCAAAATTTTGCCTCTGAGTCTTTCTAGGTGGTAAGACCAGAAAAGGAGATAGCTAAACAGGCCATAGTGTGCATTTCTACTTGTATTTAGATTAAGAACTATGTAGAAAGATCTTGGTAGATAGGAAAGCCTAGTTGCTGACTTGTAGGGCTCATGAATCAAACACAAGCCTTTTCTTAGACCCCCAGCATACAAATGCACCACAGACAATTTCTATGTTAGAGCACTCCAGAGGTCCGCAAACCCATCACTGCTAGTTCAAGTCCTGGGAGATGCCTGTCTTTCCTTCCTGGCTATGTCATTCCTCTCCTCTGCCTTGGAGAGGTCATAGCATGCTATTTCAGGCAGTACAGGTATGTTTCTCTTCTCTTCCTTCCCACACCATTTACCCTTCTCAGCCAGGAAATGAACTACATTTTCTCTATTCCTGCATCTTCTTTTCATATTCCCTCTCTCTGTCATGTCCCAATAGCTCCACTCCTTAGTGCGGCTCCCCAGGGTGGGTTACAATGTGCCATCCTGAGTGCATTTCTTTCTAAGAGTGTCAGTTTTCACTGGATGAGAGGCAAACACTGAGGACAGAGAAGGATTCTCTCTAGGACTGTGCAGAACTGTTCCGCCCTTATTTTTATTTAGACTTCTGTCAAATAAAAGCAAGCATTCACTGTCTGAGCTGTGTCCTCCCACTATGGCAACAAACACAGGTCTTAGAGAGGGGAAGGGAAAACAGGTTATGAGAAATCATGTACACACGACAACGGCCCTGAGCCTGCCTTTCTGGCTCCTTGAGCCACCCCAGCTCCGAGGAGCCGCTGCGGGCTCCCACGTGGCGTGGCGCTCTCAGCCCCCGCTCCGCCGTCCACGCAGCGACGGCGCCAGTGCCAGGGAGCCTCCCGCGCCAGCTGAGTCACAACGCTCCCCACGAACACAACCAAGCAGCCCGCTTGCCCCGGCACTACTGAGCTCCTTCGTAATCCTCATCTTCCCCAGAGCTTCCGAGGAGAAAGCCAAAAGAGCCTTCTCCTCTCAGTCATTCTTGGAAGACGGGCATTTGTCCCGCAGAAGCAAGAAGGCTATGTTTCTTTTATTTGCAATTAAAATAGAGTTCTTAAGCACCACATTTTAATGCAGAAGCAAAATAAACAATAAATCAACAAAAGCATAGCTTGTTAGTTGAGAGAAAACTGCTACATTCTGCCTTTGCTGCTCGCTTTCTGGAATATGAAAGACTCCAGTCAGTTGCTGTGTGCCAAGGATTCAAATAAAAAATACATACATAAAAACAGACAGTTACTTCTAGCAGAAAGCCAGGATTCGTGCTTGATAGGCTCTAGAATAGATATTACTCACTAGTTGCATCTGCTGAAAGTCTGGATCGTTCCCTGGAATATGTCATCTTAGCTCCAAGCCACAAACTGAACCAAGGGGCTTCTCAGGGACTGTGAGCTCATATCTGCTGTAAGGGTGAAGATGGCCACAGGTGCTCGGGACAGCTGAGACAGCCGTGTGCAGCTAGAACACTGAAAAATATTAGTCCTACTGCCAGAAAACTGCCAGCAATAGAATGACTTGTCCTTCTGGTGTACAGACAATCACTCAGTTTATTTAAATTAGCTGTACACATCTAAATGAGCTGCACTTGGCCACATCTGACTTCCCAATCAGTTTGCAGCATGAGAAATTACATGTGGAAAACTGCAAGTGGGTGGCTTATCCTGGGCAAGGGCGAGAGTTGTTGCAAGTGGCCTCAAAAAGCACTGAGTAAACTTGCCATTTCCCTGAACCCTACGCATGTTTCCCCATTCAGTTCTTCTTCTGTCTGTCATTCTTTTGGTGGTAGAAATGCTCCATACCAGATTTCTGCACCTGTTACTCTCCTAAAACACTAGAAATACCTTCCCTTGCTATGAGTGTGACTGTTCACAGTGACAGGAGTCTGCAGAGTCTCAACCTTGGTTAAAAAACACCCACTGTAATTGATAGATGAGGTGATTAACACCAGAAACACTACCCCAGGAAGGGGAAAAAGCAGCTAAATGCTGACAAAATCCTGCCGTCAAATGGCAACCAAGTTGCAGAATATGAGTCTTACCTGTTAATCGCTGTGATTTGCTTCTGAGACAGCTGAAGGTCAGCAAGAAAAAAAATTATTTTTGTTCAGTGGAAAATAAAAGCCCTTCTGGGGTGTAACAAAGAAAATTCTTTTGATTACTCACCTGGGCAAGGTCAGACTTAAATCTCATAATTTTATTTGGAAAAGAGTCCTAATGAAGGAAGGATGTTTAGGCAAGTGGGAAAACAAATCCCTCTTTAGGATTCCTGTGATTTAAACTTGAGTGAGAACTAACCTTTGAAGTCTGGGCAGCAGGAAGTAGAAAAGGCACTGACAAGCAAGACATTTGTTTCTGCCTGACTTATTGTGCTGACTCTTGCAGGGAGCATGGTGACAAGCAGGAAAGACAGAACAGGTGGTCAGATGTTGCCTAGGAATAAAAACAAAATGCTTTTTGAAGAAAGCACAGGGAAATGAGTCAAACAGAAATAAAAGGAAGGTTAAGAAAACAGATCACAAACAAAAATTTAAAAAAAGACCACCAAAACCACTAATGATTAAGAAGAGGGGAAATACCAACAAAATGGGAAAGGACCTACTTACAAATTTACCTGTGGTCCAAGAGAAGAAAATAACTGGACTTTTAGTAGAAGCTGCTCACTCAAGCCATCCATAGGTAAAAGAAGTATCAAGATAGGTCTGTGTAACTTGCCACATCCTCAACTGCCTTCAGGAAATCAGTACATGTCAACTGAAATGACACTAATGGAGCTCCTGGCCCAAAGATTTCAAATGTTTGTGATTAGCTGGCTGTCGATAGATGTGTAACTGAAGTAAAATCCTTCCTTAAGTGAAGCTGCAAGTGCATCATCAAACACAAATCACAATGAAACCCAAAAAGTGGAGGACTTGTCTATGCTGACTCAGTGATGTTTGAGAGATCCAAATTGCTCATGGAGTTTTTCAGATTGGACGGAAAAAATATTTACACTCTGAACTTGAGAAGCCTTATAGCTTTGAGTGTAAGCAATACTTACATGAAGCTGGACCAGATGATCATCTCCACTTGAATGGTGGGATTATGGTGACAAATAGTCACATCTGCAGAGTCCCTTGCTTCTGTTATCACTATGCATGCTCAAATGTCTCTCAGCAATGAAATTGCAACTTTACATTTGAAAAGCCTTTTTAGAAGGAAAGTAATATGGCATGTGGGAGGTCAGGCAACATATCCAGCAAATGAATCCTCCTGCTCTTATTGGAGGGCAAATGGTGAAATATGACAATAAGCAAGAAAGTTGCAGTGGGAAAGGTGAGGGTTGATCAAGCACATTGATTTTGGGGACACTTAGAAACAAATCTGACCTGATGTAAAGCTCCTGTAAAGATTCTGCCAAAGCAGAGTCATTAAATGTGACTTCATCGCCAGTTAATGTTGCCCATTCAGTATTGCTCACAGTGTTAACAACAATTACTTTTCCTCAATACAGAAAATCTAACAAAAGTCTGTTAATGAGGAGAGTGAAATAATCTTCTCTCATTGCTAGTCCTCTTGCAGATGCAGATGAACCTATATGTTGGTGAGAACATGGGCTGGCAGGCAGTCTGCAACACATGAGAACTTCATGTAATCAGCTCTGCATGTGTCTTGGTTTGAAAGACAGGTGTCTGCTAAGGAAGGCAGGAGCCCCCCTTGGAAAGGCAGATGCAACCCCCCTTCCCTCCGAGTTATTATAATTTTGAAATCAAGGGGCTTTTAGGCAAAGATGTGGAAAATAGGAATAACAGTTCTTTACTATTATATACCTATATGTGTATAACCAGTCAAACAAACAACAATAACCATGGCAGTAACAGCAAACAATCACAAACCCAGTGCCAGCCTTCTCGGCTGTCAGGCCCTTTCCCCTCGGGTACAGTTCCGCTCGCAGCCGGCAGGGGCGCTGGCGGCTCCCGGTGAGCAGGGCAGGTGCGATGGTTCCCCCGCGGCTGCAGGGGGCGCTCCGGAGCGAGCTCGGGGAGCACGCGGCACCGGTGCCCCGGGATCCCGGGAAGGGATGGAACAAAGGCTTCACAAACCCCTGGGCAGCCGATCCCGGTGTCCGGCCGGACCCTCAGGAACAGCAGGCTGGAACGGCAGGATGGAACGGCAGGGACGAGCACAAATCCCGGGTGGCAGACGAGATGTATCCAAATGGGGAACCCCCCAGAGGTCTGGGCAGGCAGGGCGAGCAGGACTACAACGTAGTGAAGGCATGAGGCAACAGCGGGCCAGGGCGGCCACAGCCCGGCTCCAAGCGGGGCGGGGAAGGTGGGCTTTGGGATCCCAGGGCTTCTCCAGAAGAAGGAAAAGCAGCCGAAGAAAGCAGCCTCCCTCTCTGTCCAAACGAGACAGACTCCCCACACACCCAGGTGAAACAAAGGAGTAGCCAGCTCTTTTGTTTTTCTTAAGTACCCAGCCATTTGTCCCCCTAGCAACATGTATGGGTAAAATTCCTTTAACATAAAAAAAACCCCAGCAGAGCTCCTAAAACCCCAACAGCATGGAAGGCTGATCTCTTACAGGACTCTGAAAAGTCTAACAAGAATTTCACTGAACCTCAGTTCCAAGCAAATTTAAAAAAAAAGTTGGAAATAGTTCTTCTTTTCTATTTTTCCATCCTTTTACTTTCCATTTTATGAAGTCCTTCCTACTCTTAAACAGCCTTGCTTTAGAGTATTTGCAATAATTTCAGACCAGATGGAGTCACTCACTGATAGGCAATACTGTATAACAATTGTCCAATAATTAATAAACACTTGGCATTTCATAATTTGATATAAAAATCATCATACACTAATGTATTGCAAGTATGAGTCCAACAGGTAATTCCGGATGACTGCTATAGCTTGGCATCAGCTCATGTTCTTCATGTACGTATGGTACAGCATTTTCATTTTAAGAAAGAGCTCTAGCAAAACTTTACAACCAAAGTACACAGAAAAAAAATCACTAGGTCTCTTCCCCACATTGGGCTTTTCTGTGTCAGTAGAGAGTGTAGATCTTCTGACAGAAACATTGTACCTTTCTGGTGGAAACCTTGTCATCACATCCAGAGCGATGAAAATTTTTCTGTGCAACAGCAGTAGGCTGAAGTTTTACTGTATTTAAAATAAATCAGGATTTCTGGCCCATGGCCTTGTAAGAAAAGCCTCCTAAGGAGTATTATGACTTGGGTACAAAGCTTTTCAGCTACATTGCGTGGAACGTACAAATGTGGGTTTTTTTTCAATGTATGTATTGGTGAGATCTTGATATTATAGCAGAAACTGTTTTGAAGAAGCAGTAAGAAATCTGTTCACCTAACTATAATGTGACTCTCACAATTTTCATATGATACAATTTCATAGGCTATTTTGTAATCAACACATGATCCCTCAGGAGCCTAGAAGTAGGAGCAGAGCATAATTACAAAGGTTGTCAGCACATTTCTGCAAATAAAGTGGCCAAAGTTTCCTTCCTTTAGTTCCAGTTTAACTCAGGAGCATAACTAAGGGAGTTCCTGAGATACAGGGGAGTTTCAAATGCTTCTGATCACAGTTTCCCCAGTATGGCGCAATGCAGCAGTAGTGGGTTTAATCTCAGGTGTGATCTTTTCAAAATGATTTTGCATCAAGTTAAATCAGAGCTCAGGACAAGTACTCAGAGAAGCTGAACTTCTGATTCATCCACAGGTGCAAACTATTCCCACCAACCTAGGGTAACTGTTTTTTCTTATGATCTAACAGTATTTATCAGTGCAGCAAAGTATCTAAGAATCTTTCAGACATGAAGGAGAATAATATCTAAAACTATGCTTGCAATTTGCCATGACAGGTTTTTGCATGTTTCAGGTATGTTGGTGTATGCTAACTGGATATAGTTAACTATACAGTTAATGAAAAAAATGCCTATATGGGCATGCAGATGCAGGGTCTAATTGCACAAATCGCCAGATGTGCTCTGACAGTACATGGCAGATTTGGTTTAGGGCATCAGGACATGGGCTTTCCCCTTTCAGAGGGATTCTGCACAAGTGTCCCTGCCATTCCCCACAACAGGAGCTGTGAAGAACGAGTGTCCAGCCTGCATCTAATACACAATTTTGCTGTTGAAATACCACTAGCCCTTTGCAATATTTCATGGTGATTCTTAAAACGTCATCTCCTCAACTTAAGTAGTTTAATCTAAAAATGTTTGATGTTGGTTTGAAAACCAAAACAAACCAGCACGCCTCTCCCTCCCCAACACCTCTAGCCTTAAGAGGACCTATTGAGAAAATCCTATGAACATAATCCAAGTGCTTCCAAAGACTGAGAGGCTAAATGAGAGCTCAAGCTGCATAACTTTGTCTCCTAAAAGCACCCCTTGCCCAGCTGCTGCAGGAGCCCTCCCCATGACACTGGGGAGTAGGCAGCAAAGCACCCTGGAGCTGCGCAGCAAAACTCCTGCTGCAGAGCAAATCCTTCACTTACCCTGTAACTCTGTGGGCAGGAGCACCCATTCCAGCAGCTCCCTGTGTGCTGCCACCTCAGCTCCCTGAGACACAAAAGGTTCAAATGTTTTTTCATGTCTTGTTTAAAGCCCTGGAAGAGCCTTTTTGAATAAGCCTAGTTTCAGTGTATTCTGCAAGCTCAGTCTGCTCTGCAGACTTCATATTCCAGCTTTTTCCTAGCCTACAGGCAAATTAGAAATACATGCACATTCTAGGAGACTAGAAACCTCAGAGGGACATCTGAAGGGAACTGGAATGGTTTCACAGTTAAGTCACACCAAGGGATCTTACCTTTATTCAAATAACCTTTACATAAGTGATCATTTGTACTGCTTGTGCGATGTCAAAGCAGTTGAGACAATCAGCAAAATGTCAATTCTCCTGCTTTCAACAGACTTTGCTACAGACCCCAACAGAATCCTCTGGCCCTCTGGGAATAGAGTTGTCATGCTGGAAGAGCCAGAAGTGAAGGTGGGGTAGTTAATATCCCCAGCAAGGCGCCTACATTGATCTCCAGTCTACTCCTGTTCATATTTCTCTCATTGGGATTAGATGCAGAGCAGGCTCCCCAAAGACCACTTAGCAGGCAGGCTGTGATTTGAACCACTTCAGGGCTTCTCGATCGGGTTGTTACCAGACACTAACAGCCAACATTTCTCAAGCTGCTCTGCCCTTTTGCTTAAGGTTGCTTTGTGCCTGCTAACCAAACTGATATCTCAATCATGGCAGATTAATGTCACTCTGCTGTACCCTGAGAAAAAAGGGAGGAAAAAAACCAGTGTGTTTCTTTTTTCATAAAGGCTGCCATGCCAGGAGGGACCATGATGAATTTTCACTATCCACTTGCCCATCTGCCCTGCACCCTCTCCATCAGGTTTTGTAATTAATTCCTCCTCAGCAAGGGCGACCATCCTGAGCAGTAAAAGACTCTGGGTAATACAGTTATAAAAACTATCAAGCCTGTAAATGGGGCAGTAAGTGATAAATAATTTACTTTTATCAGAATTCCTGAATCTTATTACAGGTTCAGCAATTGTATGTCCTTCTAGTCCACAACCATGCCAAAAAAGGGAAATAATTTCAATAGTCTTGTGGTTAAATATATTGAATTGCTGTACAAGTATTGAACTTACCACTCTTTTACCTTCTGTCCTTTTAGAGTTGCCAAGGTCGCTATTATGGTGGGGCCTGCAAAATGCAAAATAGAAACCACTTCAATTTGATTTGTTGGTGAAGATTTTGTCATAAATAAATGACAAACTGTCCCTGGAGGACAAGTATATCCTCATCTTCTTTTCAATCCCATTGTAAGGTTTATTATATCTTATATGATCAGAGATACATTAAACTGCTCTGATTGTCTCCTTTTTCCCTCCCCACTATTAGTGTCTGTGTATATAAAAATATGTATGGTCACAAAAGAAACCAAGGGAAAGTAGGGAGGCCTCCACTAGCCCTGCAGTCTGGTTCAGAAGTGACAGCTGAAACACCCACTATGACAAGCTAAGCAGAAAAAAACTTTACTGACACCTCATAACTGCCAAAAGACCCAGGGATGGATTGCACTCAAACTCCCATTCTTGGTTTTCATAACCAAATGTGGCAACAGCAACAAAGAAACCTCTCTCATCTCTTCTCTTCTTCAAAAAGCTGGAAAAGATTTTTTTTTACATGTTGATTTTCATCTTGATTCCAGGAAAGAAACAGCTTGAGAAAGCACATGCCTCCTATGAAATAACCAAAATTCCAAACTGCTTCTCACTGTCTGTTCTTTTCCTGGCCTTCTGATCTATGCTAATTGCTAAACTTTGAGTATGTACTTGAAATTTTCTGTGGGCAATGTGACTCTCTTCAAATAAAAATAGATGCCAGAATTTTTTTCTAACTGAAATACATGCAAGAGAATGACATTTAATGTAAGTGTTTAATCATTATTAATTGCTTTGGTATTCATTGAAATCATGATGAGTTCATTTGAATGTATAGCACCATTTAAGAATAATCTGAACAAGTAAATATGCCAGATCAGTGTAAAAACGCATAGTGAAGCCTTCTAGGAATGTTATTTAATCCACAGATGTGTATGTTGGAGATAGTTAGAAATTCTTATTAATTGCATGAGATACCTTCAAGAAATAACCCCACCTATTTCATGGAATAAAGAATTTTGTTGAAAATCTGAAGTTTAAAACATTTTAAAAGCAAAATCATTATAATAATTAAGTTTAGAGTTTGAAATTATTTTTTTCCTAACAAGTTTTGTGATAAAGCTATGTTTTGTATTTTCTTTAAAGTAATTTCTTTAAAATATAATGTTTTGTATTTTCTTTAAAATTTTCTTTAAAAATGCCCAGCTCTAGCCCAGGCAGACAAAAGTCATCAGCCAAAGTACACATGACCTGTCAGGGAATATAGCATCCCAAAGACTTGCCAAAAAGGTCTCTACGGAGCTCTTTCTTGTGAGTTCAGGGAAAACTGTTTGGAATCCTGCCACCTTAGGGACACAGAGACTCCAGAGCCCAATTTTCAGTTGACACCCTTTCTCCATTAAAATAACTCTTAACCTCTTAACACAGAGACCTGGTGTAAATGTATCCACTTTTTCCTTCTCAAAAAATCCCCAAGCTCTGTTAAGACTTTCAACCTCTTTAAAACATCAGAAATATAATCACAAGAACTGGCAGATGTAGCAAGCCAAGCAGTTATAGCCACACAGGGCAATATTCAGACATCTATTCACACGTGCACGCACACAGATGCCATACAATTTCATTTCAGAAGAAAACAAATTTAAAATTTTATTATTTCTTCCTCTTATCTAGTAACTATGCTGTTTCTTCCAGTTTCCTACTCATTAAACACACCATTTTCCAAGTCTCAGTTATGAATCCCTTAGCTGAACAGGGTCAAACTTTTCAATATTAGACACCAACGTTTCTCATTGAGCCAGTTGTTGGCATTGCAATTTTACTGAAGTTTTACTGCTGACAATGGGCACCGAACAGAAAAGAGAAACAGAGCCTAGATAAAGGGAAGGAAGCCAGTTTTTCTACTGGAAAAATCTATCTTGATGATTGGGAAGAACAATTGGTTTTCATTTTAAAGTTATGTTTCTGAGCAGAGCAGCATTTTATAAACTGCGTAACTACAGCTGTAGGAATTTAAGGCAATGGATGCTAAGAAATCATGGGTTAAAAGTAAATTTTTCTGGAAGACAATAAATCTATTTACATGACAATTTCTATTCTCATCTCAGAAGGTGAGTGCACAGCTGAAGATATGCAGTGGTGAACATTTTGATATCTATCCCTACATTTTACCAGTGCTACCTATCCTGTCGATTCTCCTGCACTCCAAATACAATAGCATAGTAATGCATTTCTCTCTCATGTTTGTAATTTTATCTTAGCTCTCGTGCTCTATAGTTACAGTTGGGAAAGTTTAAATGGAAAGATTCATCTGGCCTTTTACATATAAAAGTTGCCATTTCATCTTAATGCAACAAAAGAATACTTAATGATACTTAATCATATATGAAGACTATTTTGAACCAGGTAGGAAGATTCAAATAACAAATTTTATATATTCTTTAAAAAAATATGGAGATGTTTCACTCTGCTGGCTTAGAACAGCTGAAGGAAGAAAAACAATGACATTTTGAAGTAAGAAGAAGAAATCTGGCTTATTTGTAGAAGCAAGACAAAAGGCAATGAGAGATGTGAATTCCCTTTCTCAAATTAAAGAAAAAATTTGTAAATATATGCTTTAAACTCTCTACTTTTATATTTGTTGATGGAATACCTGATAGAATTGGAGTCCTGTTACTATCCTCAAAAAGATCAACATTGGAGATGGTGGGAATTTTTCTGGTAAAATAGATTTCTGTCACAAATATGTCAACTGCTCAAAGCCAAAAGTTTGTGCAAAATATGGATGTGCTTGCTTCCATAAAGATGAGCTCCTCTCTGCTGGGGGGGAAGCTGGAGGGAAAAAAAGTATATTCAGAGATAATATTTTCATCCCAACCTTTTCCTCTTAGATCACTGGCCAAAATACTGTATTTTCAGTCATTCTGAGGTAAGCATGACCAGAAACAGAATAACAAGGGCAGGATAGGTTGGGCTCCCCTTATTTTGTATGGTGTGACTTCCATTTTTAAACCTGAGACAGAGAAAAGCTTCCCCTTTCATGACCCCATTCACATAACATTTATGTCTGTCCTGAATGAGAACCAGTCTATTTGATTTTCTCATTTTCCCAGTTCGAAAGCAGGTGAGTATGCTTGGGTTAATCCCCATGTGGAAAAGGCAATCAAGAAAACTTTTCCAAGGAGGCTGAAAAACATTTTCTATTTGAACTTTATTAATATTACTAGTGGCTGAAGAGCACTTTCCGAGTCTTAAAAAAGTGTTAAAAGAAAATGTCCTTTCATGGCTAAGTGAAATAAAAAGCTTGACAGCAAGATAGCTCTCTTCACAATTAAAAACATCAGCAAAGCTGTAGCTAAGTATGTTTCAAATTCAGTTCTAGCAAATGTTAATCTGCCAACTGTATGAAGCCACCTCTAATAGCCAATGGCTTGCTAGTGAACTGCATACAAGTTCTGGCACATTGATGCACATACATAATGAAAACAAGGCATTTTAAGGTATTTAATTCAATTTTTTCAAGTCACCACTGAAATTTAATTCTCTTTTACAACTGACAGTGGTAATACCAGCAGTCATATGATATTCATAGACATTAACAATGTGAACAGTTATTACTGTGGGCACTGCCAAAAGTAGAATTGTAAACCAACAAACATATCTGAAGGCTTTCCTGGGAAGATGACTGAGGGTAAAAAAGATAACAGTGTGAAAATTATAGGGAACAGTATGTTTGCTGCTCCCTGGATGGCACGTGGTCAGCATACCCAACCTTCCACACACAACACAACCTAAGAGGGATTAAATGGAGAGTGGAGAGAAGCGAGACACCCAGAGCAGCCAGGCTTTGTCAAAACCCATGCAGAGGAGGGAACTCAGTGGTACTTTCTAGCTGATAAACTGCGCAGCAGCTGAAAACCAAGGGAGATTAAGGAAGATGTTCTGCTGTTGAATCAGCAACCATGGCAAAATCACTCTCCTTGATGTGTGTCCCCATCCCAAGGTTATCTCAGGTACAGAAAGACAGAACAACTAGCTCACTGTTCACATGGACCCTAGTGTTCCAGACTCCTGATGTAGTATCTAGCACTAGATACATTGCTGTCTTGCAGAGATGTTAAAAGCTCTCAGTAGAGAGTACTAGAGAAGTGTAGAGTGTTGTCATTGAAGCAGAGCAACCAAAAACAATGAATGGACTCCAAGACTGTGGACCTTACGGAGCAGAGAATTTTGTCTCAACATTAAACCATCACAATCAAAAGTCTGGATTGAATCACTGTGGATCGTGTATAAACACATCCTTTGATTTAAAAGTGGATACTTTGCTCTTCCCTTAATAAAATATTCAAGGAATGAATTACTCTCACTTGTTAAACAACAGAGTATTATTTCTAATCTGAGTTTGTCTAGTTCAAGGTCACTATTTTTACCTTTTCAGATGGACAACCAGCTACCGCTACTTAATGTATAAGGATCATATATTTTAATCTTACCCGTAATAAAAAATATTTGAAAAACTAAGGGCTTAAGCATGGCTCTCCTGTTTTCCTTCAACCTTCCCTGTAACTCTCCTCAGAGCTGTTTTGTGTTTTTTAACACCCTTTGTGAAGAGACAAGATGGGAAGGAATGGTCAAATAATACTTGAGTCAGTGTCACTATAGATTTGAGATAATTCCATCTGCCTACTTCTCTTTGATAATGGCAGATGTAAGCATGCAGGGATTACACTGTGGTCTCGCATAGAGCATCAGATTGGGGTCCTGGCTTCTTTTGATTGTTTTCTGTGATTCCTATGTCATCTTCAGAACTACTGAATTACACCCTCACCTTATCAATACTTTCTCTGAGTCTAGATACAGGGTCTTCATATAGGGATGAACTTAAAAAATATGTTCTTGAGGTAAGCATAGCATACACAATTTATCCACTGGGAATTTTGTACCTATCTGTAAATTTTAGCATGATGATTCAAAAACAGTTAGCAAGACAATTGAACAGCAACAATCTGAGAACAGATATCTTCTTTCTGCCAGATAATTATTTTCCCATTTTGTGAGATTAAGTATCCAAGTTCTAGGTAATACAGGCAACATCAATCTTGCCTTCTCCATTTATTTTCCAAGTTTAAAAGTGAGTTTCTAAGAAACCACTATGAGAAGTGGTCAGTTGTGAATGTTGATATTTTTATTTGTGAAAAGTAAAGAATTTTTCTCTTAAAAAAAAATCAAAATTTTATGAAGAAAAGCATTACTCTGGAAAACTCAATCTCTAAAACCCATCTTCTGTGATGAATCTAGTAAATACAGGGTACTCAGTTGCTTTTTTTAAATGTAACTATGGAATATTCATCTGTTTTTGGAAATGTTCAGCCTATTCAGGGACTACAGCTATTGAAAAAAATCTTAATATCAGCAAACAAGTGTATTTCATAACTTTGACTATAACTTTGTAATACAGCCATTATAAAGTCTGTGTGTCTTTGGCCTAAATAGACTCACGTTAATGCATACACAGGACTATTTCAGCATGCAATTACCACTATTTATTTAATATGTTGTCATTAAAGGCTGCACTTCGAAGCATGATGAATAAGGCTTCAAAAATATAAACCAATTTTGTATGATGCATATTGCAAGTAAGATTATTTTCTGGAGATTTCTTGCTTTAAACAAGGTTTTCCCCTTTCCCTCTCCCTTCCCTCTCCCTTCCCTCTCCCTTCCCTCTCCCTTCCCTCTCCCTTCCCTCTCCCTTCCCTTCCCTTCCCTTCCCTTCCCTTCCCTTCCCTTCCCTTCCCTTCCCTTCCCTTCCCTTCCCTTCCCTTCCCTTCCCTTCCCTTCCCTTCCCTTCCCTCCCCCTCTCCTCCCCTTCCCCTTCCCCTTCCCCTTCCCCTTCCGCTATAAAATTTGTAAATTCATTTAAAAACAAGAGATTTAGACAAGGTAAATATTGTGTTCAGTGTACTATGGGGGCAAAAACTATACTTTTGGTATAAGGTACCCAGGAAATCCTCTTTGTCAGCATCCACTGATTCTCAGACATCTGAAATGCAGACATTTTATACAAAGAAATAGAAAATGAGAATATTCTGACAGGATGAGGAAACAGCCTTGTCTTGAAAATCCACATTAAAATGAGCTGGATTGCACCCAAAATGCTAATTTGTTTTCAGGAGAGGAAGTTTCTTGATATATTTAATATTTTATCTACTATTATTAAACTGTGTCTATATTTTTACATCACAAATGAGACCATTTGCTTGTATTTGTTCCCCCAGTTACACAAACCATCTCTGCTTCATTACTCTGCCATTAAAAGACGCTAGGGGCATAGGTTTAATCTAAATGAAGCACCTTTCTTACAGTGAGACGCCAGATTGATTTACATGCTCTTGTAACACATGCCTCATGGCAAAATACAGACAGCTCAAATCTGAAACCTGAGAGCTCTTTAACAGTGCACAGCAATACTGAACTATACTCCAACCCTTGAAGATAAGAACATTTTATCCAAATCCATTAGCAGGGGTTTGGACAGCATAACACATACCTGCCACATTGTATAGCACACGCTTACACACTCAGAGCTGTAGGACTCCCAGCAGCCTAGATCAAAGGTCTCATCTCTCAGATAGCTACAGAAAACCAAACTCCCCTGAACATACTGAACTGCACAAATTACTTTTTGCTGCTTTAATGCAGATCCGGTATATTCTGTAGGTTTGCATCAATCTGGTTTCCTAGTGAAGGAAGGCACATTCCTGGGTGCTTCAGTGCACCAAGATTCAATGCTAACATACTGATGGCCTGAGAAAAATGAACGTTTTCCTGATGCAACGACTCACATACTGAAGGACTACATAGCTGAGCTCTGACCTCTCCTTTGCCTTGCCCCCTTCCTGGTCTTGACACATGGTTTCCCTGGCTCACAAGCCAGCTGGTAGAGGAGTTACCACTGCTTTCACTAACACTTCTGTGCAAAAAAAAATTCACTGTAAGCCTCACCTGGTTCTTACTGGGTCAACTAAGTATAGGAGTAAATTGTATCACTAGACTGGGAATCTAACTCTCAAATCTTGGGAAAAACCTATTGTGAATCTACTGATAATGTCATGTCATAATTCCTTCCTGGATGTTTCACCAAAACTGTAGTTCTAAAAATCTTCTGTTGCTCCTCTTCAAGCCCTATGCATATGTAAAAAAAACCCCAAGACCTTGAAACAATAAAACCCCTGAAGTTTTAATTAAGGAACAAAATTTGGGTGCTTTCAACTGCACTGAAACACATTTTTCTTTCTGTATCTGCAAAATCAATTGCAGGTGCATTAGGGAGTATTTGTACTGCTGACTCTTTGACTGACATCTTCAAATAAATTGTTCATGGTCCAAGTACTCAGGTGTAAAGTTTACACAATTGAATTCTAAGTGGATGAGGGAAGCAAAGCTTGACACCTGCTGTATCATGGTTACAAAAATGAACTTCTTTGAACTTGAAGTCCTGCCTGCACTAGAACGACATGTTCCTATCAGTCGAGATGCTAGATCCTAAGTCACTCAAACACGCATGGAAGTACCCTGTACCCTCAGATATCTGCGTGTTTTGATACATAAAACAGAAGCTGTGTCCTGGATTTACCTGGCTTTATAAAGTGTTACAGGAGGACCTGATCAGCACCCAACAACTTTCAGTATTAAGCAAAAGACAATATTAGCAGGGAGCTTTTAGTTAAATAAATATAATGCACATTGAGAATGTGAGATCAATAGAGTGCTTAGGTAAACACTTAAATTAAGACAGGTAGCCATTGTCTTCTTCAAGGTCCCATTCAACTGCTTTTTTTAACTCATTCCTACATAGCCATCAACAGCGCTTTTAATCAAACTTTGCAAAACACTTTCCAATAGCAAGTGACAGACCTGGCAAACTTGTGTGAGGAAAAGCCAATGACTTGTTATGAAGAAAGTCATGGCAGACAGGAGAAAATCTATGATTTCAGCATTGAATGCCACAGAGCACTGCAGTGCTCCTTCTGAGGCAGTGTGAGCAGGACAAGCAAAGACCCAGCCTGCACGAGTCTGAACTACCTTCTCTTTCCATTGGCTGGTTGACTAAATGTCACATTACTGGGGCAGCAAACACTGAGTTCTTACTGCTGCTCCATGGAATGTCCCCTGAGGAAAAAAAGGGGGGGAAATATCCAGGGCTGTTAATTTGGCATCTTTCATGAACACAAAACTCACACAAAAAAAATTAAGAAGGGAAAAGTAACCAAGCCAGTTTCAGCAAAATGACTGCAAAGTTGTACTGAGTTGTGATAAACCACTAAAAGTGTGGAGTGACTCTATTTTCAAAGCAATTGAAAAGTTACTGTTCAAATGCAGCACTAAGCATAACTAATTTGTTCTGGTAGTGACTTCAGGCTGCCAAATGCATTTTAAAAAGAACCCCACTTAAAATGCATCCTTAGAGCAAAATGTACCAATGTTATCTAATTGAACAGTGAAAGGAGGGGCCCACTGCCTTTCTTTCAAGCAGGAATGGTTCAAGAAAAGAATATTTCTGTTGCACCACAATAACAAAGCTGTAGGTGACAACTGCATTTTCCTATCAGTTTCAGCCTTAATAGGTCTGCACAATCACTATCACACTACACTTCAACTTGCTGTATCAAAAAAATTAGAACAGACAGGCACCACTTTAAGGCAGTTGGTACAATTTACCTTAACTTAATAGGGTCTTTCTGTGGGAGGATGGCTAGGGGTATAACAGTCCTAAAGATATATTCATACCTTTCTTCGATGCTTCGTAAGGTCAGCTGCTTTCATGACAGCAGTCATAGAGATATTTATCTGGCTCAGAACATTTGTTTAGTCCTTGTTTGAATATCTCAGTCTTCATTCTATTAAATATTAGCAGATTTTTAAAATTTTTTCATCAAGTTCAGATGCAAGCAATGATAAATCTTTTTTTCAGATTTTTTTATGGCTGTTTGCTCTCCACTCAGTTTTCTGTGCAGACATAGTTTGAAGCTGACCTATCATGTACTGCTTCTGTTGCACTCCCAATAGCAAAGCTGATAGAGAAGTAGACAGTCCCTGAATTTCTTCTTCTCTAGACAAAGTAAATATTTAAGGAAATTTAGACAAATTAGCAACAAGTCCCCTGATGTTTTACAGAACATCATATTTTCCAGCAATTAAAGGTGTTCTTGTAAAAGGAGGCATCCACTTCTCATGGTCCCTGGGGTAAATGATATGCCCGAAAGGAAGCTATGACCAGGATCTTCATCATCTGGAACATGTTTTGAGGGCCACTGGCTGGAAAATTACATTGAGTCTAGCTGAGTCCAAAACTCTGGCATGTAACTATTTCTGAGTTGTAAGTATTCTCCTAAATTTAATAGAAGAAGCCACAGATTGTTAGAATGCAAGCAGCTGGAACTGGCTCGGTATATTTCTAGCTAACTGGCACCCATGTTACAGACAATTATATTAAATATACTGAGTTATTATTTCTGAATTGATAGATTTCCAAACAGGAAACAAAAATATACCTCAGATTTATAAAATGTGCCTATTATCTCTGATTAGTTTGTCCCATCTGTTTTCCTCAGAAAACAATCTCTCTATAAACATGGGCTTCCATGTATGATTGCTGTCACCGGTACAAATAAGAGGTGGAATTTTACTAAGTACAATTTTCACATTCTTTTGCACAGGAGATTATGCAATCTGCATTGACAAGAATTTAGACTTACAGTTTATGCAAGGCAATTAAATAGGAAGGTACAGTGTCTCAAGTGCACTGTCTGAGATAATTAATATAATATTCAGAAACTGTAACTTTGCCTCCTAAAATGCAAGCTCTTCTGATTTACCTATCACTGAGAGAGGAGAAAAAACCACTCCTGCTCATAATAGGAATATTGTGGCATGAGACTTGGTATCCTATCCAACAAGGCAATAAATCAAAGAACACAGCAGCCAAATTTTTAAAGAAAGAATGTTTTCAGCTGAAAGAGAACTGTCCTTGACTTTCTTCATGTGGATGTAAAACTATGATTCAACAGCAAATATGAATAAAAAATTAAAATGTACATATACAATAACGGTAGCTCGAACCTCAGAAATCAAAACATGGGAAAATGAAAAATCTCTCCCTGTAAGATGTTGCAATTGATAATGCTGTTTCAGGATACAAGGGCATACTGTCAGCTCATCATTTAGGCAACAAAAAAATTAACCAGAAAAGCTTATTTTGATGTCTGTTCTGTTTTTGTGCATGAGTACTTCCACGTGCATGTGGATGAGGATGCATGTGTGGCTTTCAGTTCTTTGCTACCTCTTATCTTTCTTTTTGTTTTTTTGCCTGTAAGATCAACACAAACAAAGGAAGACTGACTAATGCGTCTCACGCTGAAAGTTTCTCTCCAGGGAGAACTGCCTTTGCCCACACAGCACACCATTAAAAATGGTGAGGCTCCACATGGGAGCACAGGGCTTCCCACATGCAGCAGCCTGCAGGATCAGGGGAATTAATGGTGCAAAATGTTGTCTAAAGCAGGCACATGACTGAAGAGTAAAAAAATACATAGATCTAAAAACTTAAGGAGCTCCTTGTAAATGCAAAATAAAAACAAAAAAGTTTTTCTTTGTCCTGTTCTCCCACAAACATTCAATATGAGAAAATCCCTTTCACTTCTTTGCCTGATCTCCAGTTAGTTATCCTTGAAGAGCTGTCAGTTTACCCCTTTTCCCATGACTACATCAATTCCTGCATGGTGTGCACAACACAGAAGGGAACTATTTTCAAGCAGGTTTCTTGTCCCTATTAAAAATTTGCAACTGAGGAATTATGCAAGAAAACGGTAAATCCAGGTCATCCTCACTCCGGCAATCCCCAGTAGCTGCTGTAGCCCCTGGAAGTGACAGTAGTCAGCCTTGAAATTTCTACAGCTATGTAATATGGCTGGAAGCAATACCATCAAGTATACAGTTGGTATCATACAAATTAATACAGTGTAAATTCTGCCACTTTGCTGCTCACCCCAGTGAGCTCTTCCTTTCGCTTTCAAGGAGTAGCTGTGCTGATCAATAACCAGAAAATCTGTTAGAACCAGAGAAAATTGTTTGCCTTGTGAAAGCTGTTTCTCTCCTGTAAACATTTGCTTTTAAATAGCATGGTCTGCAGCTGCATCCTAGATTGAGCAAGCCAGCAGAAATTGCTCACCCTAGTTTGACTTGAAAGGGGCAGTCATTTCGACTCCTATCAGTCGGCCTCAAACTTGACCCCTCTCCCACCCAACTTATGCTCAACACCAAGGGACTGCAGGATCAGGATCATTAAGCAGTGCTGAATGGACAAGTCCTAAAGCAAAGCAGAGGGACAGTCAATTGTAGGCAGAATGCAGCAGATTTATATCCACTAGGTGAAAGAAAAATGACTCCTAAATGGGCTGGAGCAGCTGTGAAACTAGTCTGCCACAAGCAAGGATGAAGCATGGGAATCTCAGAGAAGAGCCTCTTTGCTATCCAACTCTAAAAGCAATTACCATAGATAAAAGCAAGTTCCTGACAGGGCAGGCAAACTGACAGGGCTCAATTCTTAAACAGCAATCTGATCCCCTGGGACCTTCCAGATCACTTACAGACCTACCATCACAGCACCATTACTGATGGAAAATATGACAACAGAGTAGGAGTGGGAGAGACTGTCCCTTCAAATAAACTGATGTTGTCCAGAAAGAGAGGCAGTAAAGAGAGGATTCCAGTGTAAATTACTGTCCTCGATGCACATGTTAGGGAAAGCAATATAGTCAGGGTTGGTAAGAATAAGCTTCAGTTCTGCAAATCAGAAAGTAAAACCCTCAGGCATTTAAATTTTTAATTGAATTCCCTTTTAGTGTGCTAAATCTGATTGTGATTAGTGTTCAGTAGTTAATTTCATGGATCAGAACAATTGTTCCATAATTTCCCAAACATGATTCCGTAAGGCCTAAAGCTGTATTACATTTTTGCTGTAAGCACAAACTAATATAATTTTTTAAATAAAATATGAAATTATAATATATTACATTGTACGGGGAGGCAATTATTTGGTCTAGTGGTAGGCATTGATCTATTTAAAAAAAATCAGAGAAAAGCTCAAGGTTAAACTGAGGAGTTAGAGGAAGACTGGAGAAAATACAATATCTTTCATTTCTCTAAAAGAAAGTTTTGAACTATATGTCTCATGAGCCATGACAGAGAGCAAAAACTGAGAAGATAGAGCAGAGCAAGAAGCTGGACACTGAAGCATGGAAAGATGTATGCTTATTATTACTTAGAGAGACAGGTGAAAACAACAAGTAAGTGAACAAGTGAGAATAAAAGATCAAGAAGTTGCAGTTAAAGCTGAAGTGGTAGCAGGTGGCCATGCTGCAAGAAGGGAAAATAAAGAATTTCTACTTCTGAAAAAAAAATAGACAAATAACATAAGTTTACAAAAAGAAGCCCTCACAAATAAAACTTTCAGTATGTGGATGGCTGGAGTCAGAACTATAAAAGTTTTACTCAATAGGGAAATGTTTAAAGGCATTGTGTGGTAACTCCTCTGCTGACGGTGTAGTTCCTTGATCAGGCTACCTTAGTGCAAAGTCCAGGCAAGCTAAAGCATGCATGGGTGCACCACGCTCACCAGGGGTAGCCCAGATAGCATTAATAAATACAAATACTTGAGCTTTCCTTGATCTAGCATTAACCAATTTCAGATCCATCTGTTCCACTTTGGATCGCAGCCTGAATGTCTCATGTTAACTTCATACACTTCTAAATTGCCATCAGTTGTATCTTCTATTAAATAATGTTCATAATTCAATAACCATCTGTACAGAACAAGGGCAGTGTTCTCACTAATTTCAAAAAGCCTGCTTAGAGAGTGGGGCATAGAAGACCTGATCTCATACCCCTAAATTCACTCCTAGGTTTAAAGAACACTACTAATAGCATCTTCTTGTGCCCAAATTAACAGTGAAACATTCAAACAAAATAAAAATGTGCTTTAAGCAAACAAAACAAAGGCTTGTACGCCAAATTTTATCTTTTGTTAAACATAAGCAGTCTTGTGACCTTCAGAGCCCTTTTCCTAAGCAATGGAAATTTGAAGCAAATAAAGAACAAATTGTGTTTCCAAAAAGAAATGGGAGGTAGGGAACTGATTTAACGAGATAGGATTTGATCCAGTGAGTTAGTAGGAAAACAAAACAGTCTAGCCTCCCTTTATGGCTTACTTTGAGCCTGTAGAGCCATCTCCATTTCAATTCCCCTCATTAAGGAGTTTTCTCATTCTCAGTTTCTCTCATTAAAGACATAAAGTTTAAAAGGTGTCAAGTAACTGGAAGAAATTGTGTTTGTACAGTGAATTGAAATCTAGCAGCCTCAAGTTTTGCCCTCAATTACATCCACACGAACATATTTGTAACTTTGGTACTAATTGCAAATACAGATGGTATCAAAGTCATTTATCTGCAGCTCTTGGGATTTATCAAAGAAATGAAGGTAAAGTGGCAGGTTGAAGTGACAACTCTTGGTTTACTCACGTGTGTTATCACTGATCACAGCAGAAATAAGCTTGAATTTTGTGCTACTGAATGAAGTCATCCTAGCACTGAGCTGGAAACAAAGCAGTGGTTGTTTCAAAATTTCCTCCACATAATACTATAAAATGATGTTCAAATCAATAAAAGTGAGTGAAACAGCAAAGTGTACTCCATTTTTTGCTGCATTGTAAAAAAAATGTTTCTTGAAAAGAGCTGGAAATGTTTAATTGGGAATCTTTTGCTGTTGACCAGCGGCCCCTTATAAATTATGCAAATTGCCCCATCAGCCCATCTTCTACTCTGTCAGTGAACTTTTCCTCTCCTCTGTTCCTTTTCATTCCTCTCCTCCTTCTATTCTTCTACTGTGTCATCATCAACAGTAGGACACCTGCAGTTTAAGATTATATGTGACTTTAAACCTGTCATTTTCTAAAAAAAGTCTTTGTAGTCACTTGTCATCTAGATCCAGTAAACTTATGTACATGTCTTTGAAAAAATTCCTCTTAACACAGAAGGTGAACATGCACTTTTTGCTGAAAACACCTCAGAAGCTTACAGACTCCCAGGAATACTTGTCTGCATACTCCTCTCTGGGAAAAAAAAATCTTTTTCGGCTCAAACAAAAGCTTGAAAATACTTACCTCCTAAAATATTAATCAACAAGATAACAGGCGAGGTACCATCACACAAGCTGCTTAGAGTTTCTAGCCTAGTCAAAAGAAAAACAGATGAAGGTGCTGAGAGAATTGAATTCAGTGGTATTCTGAAATAACATTAAGCTGAATTCTACAAACTTTCTTAATGATCAGCCTAGCTTGGCTTTTTCTAAATACCCTCCACCAACCCAAGTTATAACTAAGAATGTAGGATTAAGCAAGTCTTTAGTCAAAGTCAACATTGTTCTGCCTTTTGCCTCCAAAGACATATTTACTTTTGCTGTTAATGAACAGCTTTGTGTTATTTCTATTTAAATATTATGTATTGCCTACTTCTTCCAATTTTTATTTGCTCCTTGGAGCACCTGCAATTTAACACTCAGACGGGTACCTACATCTTCAGTACCTCAGAATTTTTCCAAAAAAGTCACTGTCATCATTGAGTAACACTTAATAAAAAAACCTCCATTTCCTAAAGAAAAAGTCATACCTCAAGCCCCTTGCAAACAGTCATGGTTGATTTTAAAACCCTACTTACCATCCAATTCATGTCCCACATGCATAGAAAGAGTCCCGTCTGTCGCTCTGTCATTTAAGAGCAATAGGCATACGCCAGACTGACAAGCAAATTATTCTTTCCGACCCTCTAAGTTCATGGAATCCCTTTGGAAAGAGCATGATCAATAAAGGGTTTCCCTTGAGGATTAAATTTTTCTTATTTTACCCTTGCTGAATGAATTATGTCTGCAGTGTTTTCATGCTCTGGAGTTCCCATTTATTCATCCTACCAACTTAGATTGGATTATATTGTGCATGTGCGCAAATTATACTCTCACTTCCCATTTCTCAACAGCATGTGCAAATGCTTATGTTTGCAGTGGCCCTTGCACATGCACTGCATGTTACATTCTGCCTCTTTTTCCTTTCTATGCTTACTATCTTTCTGAAGAAGGAGTAGTAGTAATCTGGGGCCTTCAGTCACTAAGTTTTATTATAGCAAACTGGAATTTTCTGTCTTTGAGTCATACCAGAAGAAAAACTCATAAACAGCATAATATTGAAGAAGTGCTTGTTTGTACCTGAAATTTTGTCTGGTTTTCCAGTTACATTAGAATCATGGAACCACAGAATTTTTGGATTGGAGAAGACCTCTCTAAGGTCATTGAGTCCAACCATTAACCTAACACTGCCAAGCCCACCACTAAACCATGTCCCTAAGCACCACATCTACATGTCTTTTATGTACCTGCAGGGATGGTGACTCCACAACTTCCCTGGGCAGCCCAGCTGGCCTAATGAATGCTATAATGTTTTACTGTTATCACAGTCCTCCCAAAAGGGGCTTGTATAAAAGAAGAAAAATATTGCATTTAAACTAGTGTAAACGTTACCAATTGTTCTCTGAGTAAAAGTAAAACATGGCATAGTTTTTCTATCTTCTATATCACCTGAGTAATTGAGCTCCAAGAAGAAGGTTTCAGTCTGGAAGAGATCACCCAGTCTCAGGGGTCCCTCTCCACAGGGTTCCAGTGTCGTGGCTCAGCTGCTTCCATAGCTACCAGGTGGCAGTGGCTCTCACAGCCTCTCTGCTCTGGGAAAACCCACCTGGTTTTGGGACCTATGCACCCTCCAGGTATGGACCTTTGAGAGCACTTTCCCCTGGGTCACCCTGGCCTGATGTTGCAACTACTGGTCTGCTCTCTTCTTCATACACCTTTGTAAAGAGAAGAAATGCTACTGAAGCTCAAGAACTGCAAGTATTTGGTCCTTGTTTTGTGTCTACTGTCAAATAGTGGACAGAGATTACAACGATGTCCCAAATGGAAAAGGAACATTGGCTTCAGTGCTCCTTCTGGTCAGGCCATGACTGGGATGGACAAAAACACAGGCGTGATTTAACCTTGAGCAAACTAACTTCTAGAAAAGCTACTGACATCAAGCTTTGTTTTAGAGCAGACCTAGCAAAATAAAGAACACTCTTTTTTTTTCTTTTTCTTTTTAATAGTAAACTATTTCTCCTTGTTTCTGAACTATGAAATATGGATATTTTAGTTTATGATGTTACTGACAGCTGTCACTGCTATTGGTATAGCTGAGAGGCTTTGGGGGGCAAGGGTGGTGGCTTGATTCCCCAGTTTCATGAACCATTTAACCTGGCAACCAATTCAGTATTTCTAGAAAGCCCACTGCCTGGTTTTCAGACTTGGAAAGTGGATTCAAGTGCCAGATACATTAAATAAGGTTGTATATCACCTAAATTGTGAACACAGTGTCATATGTATAGACTCTGCCAGCTGCTGACTTGTTTTCACTGTTCACTATGCATTTGGTCTGAACGAGGCAGTCTCATTACTTTATGTTTACAAGCCTCCGTTTTGTAGCAGGTTGAAGACAAGGACGTAAAAATCAAACATATAGTATCTTACTTCGCTTTGGACATAGTGAAGATTGCTGTAAAGAGAAGCTCATTCTTCATGTGTAAAAATGCAGACTGAATATGATTTTACTTTGTACCTACCCAAGTTTTAATACTGCTTGTATATTTTAAAACACAAAAGATGTAGAAGTGCAGGTCTTATGTAAAATTCATCACAAATCTTCAAAACAGGTTGGATATGGCCAGTGACAAATAATGTCCCATAAAGCATTGCATGACTATTTTTAACATAGCTCTCATACATAATTTCTCCTGCACTGAGTGCCCAGCAATATGAACATATTGAAATACAAGGCATTAGAAATGACAGGCCTTCATATCTCCACTTAATCTTTGCAGGACCCCTCCTCACTTAACTTCATATGAGAAGCAAATAAAAGCAAGTGACGTGAACAACTGGAACCATCCCAGCAGCTTAGTTCCAGCCATCTATTTGTATTAATCACTACTGCATATTCTTGGCGATGGATGCTAATTCAAAAGATCCCAAGCATTTCACTTGTGTCACCGTCTTCATATTTACTTTCTCTTACTGGGCAGTAATTTCCCTTCAGTTGAGATCCTAAAGGTTGAGCCCTCCCCACACCAATATCAGCAGTCATTGTGGACTCTAACCCTCAGGTCTAGTATTCTCAAAATGCCTTTTTTCTCTTTCTTTCTTTTTTTTTTTTTTTTTTTAAGCCAAAGTTTCATGTCTCCATCACTTTCATAGAAGAACAACTTTGTCTTACCTCCTACCTCTCTGAAGTTGTTTACTTCAGCACCCTCCTCATTTTTCATCCACTACCTCCACTTTTGTCCTTCACTGTAAGATAGGTGGTAAACGGCCCGTGCATCAGCATGAATTGGCTTTCATTCCCAGTTTTTCCCACTCACTTTCTGCATCACAGGATTCTCTGGGATCTGAATAAAAGCTAGGATCCATCTCCCCCAGGCCACATTAAAGGCAGGCACACAAGAATCCATTTGCAGGCATCATGCTGCAGTGCTGGCCCCAGACTGTTACAAATGGGAACAAGGAAGAGTGAAATAAAACAGATAGCAATGAAAAGAGTAAGTACTTCTCCCAGAAAAGCTTGAGGTCCACTTTCTGACTTCAGGTAATATGTCTCCACAATGCACTGGGTGCCTTTGCTGCAGCCTTGGCTGTGTGTGGGGGCTAGAGAAGTTCTGTTCCCTGTGCCTTTGCTAGTCATGTTGACAGCAAGTTTACCCTTCCACAAAATGGAATAGTACCACACTGGGTGCTGTGAGCCTTAGGGAAATAAGACACTTTTGAGATCCTCGGTCAAGGATTCTGAAGATTAATTCTTTATCAGAAAAATTTCTTTACTGAGAGGGTTAAAAAGCATTGGAATTGGCTGCCCAGGGAAGTGGCATAGCACTTAGTGCCAAGATTTGGTTGATGTGGTGGCATTCAGTCAAAGGCTGGACTCAATGATCTTGGTAGTCTTTTGCAACCTTAATGATTCTAACTTGGTGTGAGCTGAGTTTTCATTTCATACTCTGGACCTGCACTTTCTTTCAGAATCAGACATTGCCATCCTGTTTGTACATACCAGGCAGCGCCTCTTCAACTTTCCTATTTGCATTGCAAGGGCAGATTAGAAAATACAGCTTCTTGCAAGCCCAAGCACTCAGCACAAACTCCCACCCCCCCCATGCCCCCGCGCCCCCCAAATGACTCAGTTGATTCCAGCCTCCTCCCTGTGTAAACAGGGGGTACGCACAAGGACAGGCAGGATGATCACAGCCACCGACTCTCATTCGTACTAGGAGCCAAGGATGACACAAAAAGCACTGCTGCCCCTCACTGCACGGGGAAACTCCTGGGTCCGGCGAGCGGGCAGCGCGCTGGGCGGCTCCCCGCGGGGAGGCAAAGGGGCAGCGCTGCGCTCCCCAGCCATTCTCCCGCCCTCCGGAGCGTCCGACACCCCGGACTCCGCAGGCCCCACCGCCCCAGCCTGCTCCACCACTCGCTCCCGTCCCCGGGAAGTCCCGCCCCACTCGGGGCGGTCGCGGCTCTTTGCCCGCCAGGGGCCTGCGGGGTGCGGTGCTGCTGGCGGAGGGTCCGGCCCGCGGGGTGAGCGCCCGGGACCCGGGGAACGTCTGCGGAGCTGCTCCGCGACCTCCCGCGGCCCAGAGCCATGCCGGGCTCCCCCTTGATGCCCTTGGCTCGCCCTTGATGCCCTCGGCCCGACAAGGTGCCCGGGCCGGGAAACTTGGCCCGAGTTGAGGGGCGAGAGCGGCTTGCGCCCGCTGCGCTGCTGGCCCGGGAAGGCCGGAGGCGGGAGAGCGGGAAGCGGCCGGCGGCGCTCCGGACTGGGGCGGGCGGGGAGCGCAGGGCTGTGCCGGGGCTCGGGCCGCGGGTCAGGGCTGCGGCGCGGCCCGGCCCACCCGGTACAGCCCCGGCTGCGGAGCGGCTGCGGGACGAGGGGCAGAGGTGGCCGGGACGGCGGTGCTGGGTCAGGCAGGCCTCCTGCGGGGAGCCCCGCGGCACGTCTGAAGTGCGAGGGGACGAGCAGCTCTGCAAAAGCGTTTTACAACACCAGATGATAGTTATCAGCAGAATAAGCCTCGAGCTTAGGCGGCTTCACTGTGTGAGTGCAGCTACGCTGCTATTATTAGTGCTGGTATTTAATATTTGTACAGCCATAACAAGTTAAATATTGGAACTACGTCCTCTCTAGTACTCCTCTCCCGACAGTTCCCGAGGGTGTCTCTGTGAAGGAACAAATGCCTCAATCCAAAACTGGGACCTTCAGAGCCTGCCTTCGGCTGCCTCTCCATCTGGAAGCACTAGCAGCCCTCTGCAAGATGCTTCCAGAGTTGTTCAGGCTTGTCAAGGCTCAGCAGCAAAGCTCCAGACTTGCCTGTGTGCCCTGTTGGGGTTCCTACACCATGCATGTTCTCCGTGGCCTGAGGCGTGCTGCCCTTTCCAAGACACAGATGCAGCAGGCTCCCTACTCCCCTGGCACCAGCTTGGTGAGCTGCGGAGGGGAAGGCTGAATTGAGCGAGGGAGGTCCAGCTCCCCCTGCCAGGTGTGCACGGTAGCAGTCACTGCTGGGCAGTGGCCTTGGGTTTTGGCAACTCCTCTGCAGCAGGTCTTGTGTTGTGGTTAGTTTGGTCGCAAGTTGAAGCACACAGGTCCGGTTGGTGATGTATGTATGATCTCTAAGATACCTGTAACCGTAATCCTTTTTTTCAGGTGTCTGTTGTTAAGGGTGGTGTCTTCTGTATGCTAGAGGCTTGTGACAGTTCTTGAATGAAACAAATTTTTAGCTCGAGGTCACATTTGGGAAATTTTGTTTTACTTGTCTGGCATTCCCTTCTGTTTTACACTGGATACATTATTCAACATCCTCTGTCATAATACGTTCTGTAGTGTTTAAAGGTTGTTGCCTTCTTTCTGCTGCAGGCTGTGTTTCAGTGATGGGTGAAGTGATGCTTCTAATAGGTAGTTTTGTATCATTTTGTCAGGTACTTTGGGATTGTTTTATGAAAGACTACGTAAGTGTCATTTATTATTATGAATGCCTCTCATGTTTGGAATTTACCAGACATAATATTTGCCATCCTGTCACCATCATCACATTCATTTTCATAGTTATAATCAAAGGTGGCAACAATGGCATTCAGATGCTTAATTATACTTCATGTAGGTGACCAGTGCTAACTTATTAAATTAATGCATGGTGCAGCAGGAACAAGTGTCACAGCTTCCCTCTGTGGTTAGGGAGCCATCAGCTTGCTTCTCACACATAAAAATCAGTATACAGTGAAGCATATGGCACCAGTGAGTTCTGTGTTTATTAAAGGACTATTCCTCTGAACATTCTGTGAATTTTTTTCCTTATTTCACTTGATGTAGATCTAAAATGTTTTTCCTGTCTTTCAGGACTTGAAATACTGAACAAATTCATTTTTTTGTTAGATGAAACCAAGACTTCTTAAGGCTCATGAAAACAGTGAGACTTCTGCTTGCATCAGACTGGCCACCTGTCTGGTATGGGGAGGATTAGAGATCCATGTAGACTGTGGAAACCTAAGGTTGAAGTCCCTGGTTTGATTCAGAGCAGTTTTGAACTTCTTAACATTTTCTGCATTTCTGGAGAACTGGATTGCCAGCTGTGTTGGAAGGGAAAGGGAGTATCCCATCCCTCTAGTTCCAAGAAGAAATTACATCTTCTCAAAACTGGTAGGGTGAAGCAGGTTTCCTGCTTTAATGTCATTTTTCTGGTCACAAATTAAAAAGCTTCCTCAGAATTTTCTAAGCAGTGGCCATGTGTTTGGTCTGATAGTAATATGTATGTTGGTAATAATCCAAGAAAAGCATTTTATCCTAACAATAGCTGGGATATGTTTCACAAGTACTTAACTACTCAGATAAAAAGGAAGTATGAAGAAAGGCCGCCACCACCACCATCATCTCTTAGATGACAGCTTTAGGAAAATCACAGTTTTTTACTTGGATCTCAGAAACATGTAGAATCACTCTTCTCAAAGATATTCTGAAACCCTACTTTCATGTAGCAAAAGCCACAGGGTTTTTATTGACGTAACTTTTGTGGAGGAGGGAGGACCAAAGAATGGTATGTTACCTGCTGAGTTACTCCCTTTTTCTGCTCTTCTGGGATCTCACTTCTTTCCTCAAAATGTGAAAGGAGAATTGTTTTATCCCACAGTTGTCTTTTCCCTGTCCAGAGTTGCTACAGTGAGGATTAGTGATCAAGTGAAAGGAATTTACCTCTTTTTTTTAGATGTGATTTGTGTACCTTTTGGCAGATGGGTCATTTTCCATGGGTCTGGAAATCTTCCACTGGTTTTAATGCTTGAACTCTGGTGTTCTGTAAGCTTTATTGGTGGACTTTGTTCTTTGTTGTTCACTTTAGACTGGGTAGCAAGGGGTTTTTTTTGAAAATAATTAATAGTTTTCAGGACAAAAATACTGAGTTTGTATCTTCTTTCAGAAATACAAAAAGGCAAAACAGTGGCAGGGTTCTCTGTCCAGTTCTGGTTAAGACTGAGGATTCAGCAATACCTGGAAAGGAAGCAGAAGGTTATGTAGGAGACCTGACAATTTTATCAGCTTGTGTGTGTTGGTCGTTCCTAGCATTCCACTGTTATTCCCAGGTGGGGGTAAGAACTTTAAAACAACAGGAGTTGTATAAGCAAGAGGTCATTGACTCTGACCGCTGACAAAGCATGCAGACTCTGTAAAGGCGTTCTCTAAGGTAAAAGATACTCCTTGAATTACACCCATCAGCTTTGAGCTTTCACTTGTCTCACATTAACTTTTCTTGTGTGGCCTTGTTTCTTTAGAGCAGAAGTGGATTTTGAGAAGGGCATACAGCTTCCATTTCCTGACACAAAGCCACAGTCCAAAGGCTTTTCTCCAGGTATTTTTTTCCCATTAGGTCTTCAGATTGGTTGCAAATTTTGTGATACAGTTGTTTGCAGTAGTGGGACACTGAATTTAGTTCTGTACATCTAAGCTCATCACTCCCTAGTAAAGAAGGTGGTTTTCTGGAAGCCTGTGCTTATTTCAGTTGCTGCAGTGTGTAATATTTAATGAGACATTAAACCCAATCCCTGTGCTCTTTTCCACCATGCATGGCTTTACAGGTCTCAGTGGATCAGTGACTGGTGTGTTCTGTGGCAAAGCTGATGTTGGGGTTCATTCATCTGAATTTTTCTTGATAGTAATGTTCAGTCTTGATCAAGAAGTAGTAATGCACATCACTCATCCATTGCTTAGATTTGTATAGTGCATTTCTGCATGTAAAGATCATAGAGTGATTTGGTGTGGCTGTGTAAGACTGTACAAGTGAGTGATAATGCTCCACCCAGAATGCTTACTGCAGTGTTTAAGCTCATATGAAAATATGTGTGTGACCTTAAGTAGAGAGAAAACCAGTAAAAGTCAATGAGAATAACAGCAAAGGGTAGAGTTAGATGTATGCTTGTTTCAAATTTGAAATTTAGAGGGAATAAAGGCTGGATATGCATTCCTGAAAAGGAGACTTTTTTTCCTACATCTTGTTGTCCTAGCAAGAGAGTATGTATTTGTGCCCTAGAACCCATGAGAAGCAAATGTGATTCCATTAAGTCTTAAGAACATGAATGTATGTATTAACATGCAGGACTTAGCCCATATTTGCATATAGCATAATGTGACTTCAGTTCTGATTTTTGGCCTAAAAACACTATGTGTGCATGTAAAATATAATTAATGTAATGTTTGACCCTGGAGGAGAATTTTTATCTGACCTTTTATCAGGAGTAATTTTGGAAGCTGCCCAGAATGAAAAATCCCTGAAGTTCTTCTAAAGGAGATGTTAATGAAAAAACACTTAGGGGTATGCTGGTCTCAGATCTCTCTGAGGAAGAGAAACTTCAATGTGACTTTGCTCAGAGAAGCCTAGATTTTGAGACTGTTATCTGCACAGAAATAAGGTAAAATAGAAGTCTGAGCATTCTGGTCACAACAGCTAAACTTTAACCAAATTAAAAAAAAAATGTGCAAAGTTCTATATGCAGAGTGACTTAGACTCTGCTTCTTGGGGCAAATCACGCGTGCTTGCTTTGATCCCAAAGGTTTGTGCACCCTGCAAGACCAGTACTGCGCTTGTTCTGGTGTGGCAGTTTGACTGTGAGGAAGCAATCTGCTTTAGAGATGCCTGGCTCAAAGCCTGGCTGGAGCCAGAATGTGATCCTCAAGCCTTGCAAAGCCTGAAGGTCTGTCTGCCACAAGCTGAGCCACAGAGGGAAGCCGCTGTAAGAATTTTTTCTTACCTTTCAGGTGAACATTTAAAAGCTTTGCTTCTCGCTTACCCAGCTCCCTATCAGAGTGTGCCTTTCAGAGGTTCGGAGGGCAGGGGCTCAATATATTGGCCTTTCCCGTATGTGTACTAGTGTTTACATTTCTCCTAAAATTTAAGTGACTTTGCTTTTGGGTTGTAGAACATTCACAGTGCCACTCAAGCAATGTAGCTGCTGTGGAGTGTGTGTACCTGCATATTTTGATGGGACTTTTCTTTATCACAGTTGGATGATATAAGGCTTGGTTAAAGCTCTTGTAATTTTTTTTTCATAGCACATACTGTAACCTTATATAAAGTCTTAGTTTTAGTATTCCTTGTCACTTCTGTAGTGTAAAGGCTTTTTGTTTGTTCAAACCATATATAGAAAATTTAGTAAAAAGCAATATGTAGCATTTCTTTTAGCTTGGCTTCTTAAGGAAATACGTTTCTGAATGGTTTGTGGACCAGAAGTAGGTTACTGAAGGCCACAACATTAACCCGCTATTCTGAGTATTTCCAGAATAGTGTGTTTCGTGGAAAAATGTGGCCAGGTAGAGTAGATGATGCTTTTTAAATACTCCCCCCCAAGAGTTCTCTAGGTTTTGAATCTGTTGGCCAATTTCTACCCAGTTGAGAGCTTACACATCCAAAATGATGAGGACTGTATGCATGCTGCATGAAGATACAGCCATCCAAAGGTGTGAAAGTGAAGGTGCCCCACTAAGGGAAGAGCTGCAGCATATGCTCCTGTGGGGTTAGGCAGGAGTTTGTGTAGGAGAGGGGCACCTCTCTTCTTACTCCTCTCTCATAAGAGCTTTATTCAAGGCATGAAAAATCTGCCATGTGACATTGTTCCTTAGGACACAAAGCTTTGAGTTAGCTTGAAGTTCAGAAAATCATGGTAATCTTGTAGCTCCATTTTGGGAGAGGAAAAAGACCAGTGTCACTTCTGACCGTTGTCAGTTCTGAAGACAGGGAAGAACGTTTATTACTTTTAATGAAAATAATCTGTCACCTTCAGAGCAGCATATCTGCCATTTCTACAGAAGAGACAGAAGTTTGTCCAGAAACCTCAATTTTTTCAGTACTTCCACTCATTTTCAAATTCTGTTTCTTGGGCAGAATAACCCAAAAGCCATATAAGATGCATTGTTCTCTCATGTAACACAAACTGGTGATGGTGTGAGTGTGCCTGTGCAGGACTACAGTGTCACAGGCTTTGGAGAACTTTGTGGAGACTGGCGCACAGGGAATTGCTGGGCTAAGTGACAGGTGAGTCAGCATCTATCCTGGAGCAAATGCAAGTTCTGTCCTGCTGCCCTCAGCCACCCAGCTGTGACAAGCTCTGCTCCACAGTCCCTCTAGCTGTGCTTGCCTGACAACATGCATGAGCAAAAAAGCCATGCTTGCTGAAATCTGTGTCCAAGGGAGTGCTGGGTTTCAGGTGTGTTTGCACTGTAATTACCACTCGTGAATATACTTTTGAAGAAGGTAAAGTAGATCTGGCATCCATCTGTTGGAGAAGTTAGAAAGCTTGCTTGTCTGGTGGGGAAGAGGAAGAATGGGGAGTATTGAGCAGGCAGTATTGAGTTCCTTCCACTCTGTAAACCTCTACAGGATTGGCAGAAACATGGGGAAAGAGAAAAAGAAGTTAATTTTTAAAATTCTTCCTGACATAGTCTACATATGTTCTCTTACATCTGCCTCTCCTCTTCCTTTGTCTTGCTAACTTTCTCCCTTGTCACAAAATGTTTACATGTGGGGAATGGCGAGATAACACAGCATAGACTAACTAATAGTAATTTCCTACAGGTGTCTCATATATTTCTAATTAGTGGCTTTTCCATGCTCTGTAGGGGTTGCTCAAACTAGAATTGAATGCTCAAAACATTTCCTCCATCTGTAAGTATATAGTGAGCCTGTGCTATGTCACATTTCCCAGGACTGCATGGTTGTAAAGGAAAGACCCACTTAAAATGCTCTTGATGCAGCCAGGGCAGCCCTTTTTTCTAAATGGCAGCTGTGTTTAACTTTTTCTGGATACAGTTAATACCTATTGAGCCGTTCTTTTTGCTTTTTTTGGTAAATTTTATGTCACAGCAATCTGGATTTAATGTTGCTCTAATCTCACATTGTAATGTAACAGCAATGAAATGATTCCCACAGCAGTCTACAGAGAATCTGTGGTAATGCCATTAAAATGTGCTTACCGAATCAAAACAAATGCAAAATTAGCATGTGGAAACTGTGTTTATGTGATTATAATGTTTCAGCAATATGAGATTACTGTAGGAAGCAACTAATCCAAACCTAGGGGGACTTCCCATTACAAGGCCATTAAAATGACACAATGACTGAAGCACAAGTTTCAGATGGGAAAAGTGGAAACATAAATCTTGTCATCAGTATTCAGGCAAAACATCTATTGAACTCAGTGGAGTTTTTATCAGAGTCAGGAAAGCAGCACCATGACCTTTTCAGTAGCAAGTCTCTTTTCTCTTACCAATACCTCTAGGAAGAGGTATATAAACCTTCACCAGGATTTGGTAGTTGGCTGATGGTGAGAGTTGTATTTTATGCACCATGCAATTGGTGGTTACAAAGATTTGTCCAGCGTTTATTACAAAAATGTTAAGGTATTGTTTCAAGGTTGTTGTGTAATAATACAAGTTTTAGTTATATCTTGAAGTAATTTTCTCATTTTTGTCTGAATTTGTAATTTTCAGGAAATATAATTTATTTCTCTCTTTATACAGCGCCCAGAGCTGAGAAGTCTTGGTCTGTGCAGGAGCTCCTTGGCAATACTACCACATAAATTAGTGATTTTCAAAACCAAAATAGCTGTTATTGCCAGATATGAACCTACCTGTTTATCTTCTGTTATAGGAATCAGCACCTTTCCCCCTAACCTCAGACTGGGTTGAGATTAAGGAAATGTAATTCAGATGTCTTATGTAGAACCATCTGAAATATATTTGTCTTGTCCTGGATGGTTTCTTGGCTTGCTCCTTAGTCCATGGAAGGAGGATAACATTACAGAAAGTGACTTGTCCTGTCCTATTACAAGCATCCAAAATAAGCTGGATGAATTGCCTATAGATAACGTTCTTCCATCTCCACTATGAAAATGGTCTAGATGATTGTTCTGTAGTAGACATACATCATTTAAATGGCTAAATGGGGTGGTATGAATGCAGTTCTTGGTGTATGAAAGAAGCAACTTTTTCAGAAGAAAGTTCTGTGTAAAACGTGGCATGCAAGTCACAAGAAAAACACACAAACGTTGATTTCTGTAGTAACATATGCATACTTAAATTAAATATGAATCCTTCTTCCATTTAAAAGCTATTTGCACCTAAATTCTGTTTTAAAAATACTTAATTAAATTCTGATTCCATCAAGTGAATCTTATTAGGAATAACGTATCATAGCATAATCAGAGTAGGCTGTTTATGTGAATGACAGTAGGGAAGATATCAGGATAGTGGTTTCAAAAATAATTCCAGTCACAGATTACTGACTGTCTTTATATTTTATAATTCTTTTATTAAGAGTGGTGGGTTTCTAAAACTGTGTTAGTAAGCTGGAACAGGCATTAATATATTTTTCATGAAGATAAAATTAGGCCTACTTTAAATGCTCTTTGTGTCAGTTTCCATTTCTTGTGATGCTTCTTATATTTATAAAAATCCTTGGCCTCAGTCAAAAGGTTCTGTAAATTCTGTATGTGAGCTATAATCTGAAATCTAGAGTTTAAAAATCAACAGGTTGTGTCTGCTACAAGAGAAACCTGGCACGGTAATTTTAGATGTTTCCTGCCGTTACAAATCACAAGACAGCAGCCTCAGATCTCACATGAGCAGCCATTGGGTCTTCGCAATGGGCAGGCCAGATTAATTGAGGGTAATCAACTTTTCTTCAAAGTGATAATCTGAAAGCAAGCAAAAATTCACAGTTGATTAGAGTGGCCTTTTTGAGTAACTGCAGTATTAAATAACTAAGCGGCTGAAGTGTAAGATTGTTAAGGAAACAGACTGTAATTGATTTGTGTCAAGCTTTATCAAAAGAAATTAAATACTTGTATATTTAATTGTACATAGGTTTGGTTTGCTAACTTAATAAATGGATTGGAAAATTGTCAGTAAACATGGGGAAAGAGAAGTGTGAATCCAATGCAGAGGGTAGTTATCACTCTTTGCTGTCAGGGTTTTACTGAATGCCAGAGCATAGATACTTAACATTTAAAAAAAAAAAAAAGGTAAAAAAATAAAGCAAAGGTAATGCTTAGAATTATGTCAGTTGCTTTGCTGTGCATATAAGAATGACTCAGATCACTGAACTTTCTCCGAAATAGTGGGTTGCTCTATATAGAGCACCAGCCTTCTTCAAGGATGGAATTAACGACTGCTTAATTGAATTGCAGCTAGGAGCAGTTTCTGACTAAGACAGGTATTTTGCTTTGAATTATTTGCTCAAGAATAATATTTTCTGAAATCATGCACTTCTTAATTTGTTTGGAAGAAAAATAAATTGTTCTATTAATCAGCCAGCTGATTAATAGCCAGCTGATTCAGTCTGTTCTATGAGAGTAATTATTCTTCTACCTTCTCAGACAAGTTAACGTGCTAGTTCAGGAAAGAAATTCCTAAAAGAACAGTTCTTCCTAAGTCTACTTGTATACAAGGCAAGTAAACATAGTCAGTCAGTCATTTCTCTTTTTTACGGATGGCCAACTCTTCTTATTACAGTGAGCCCCAGCACTATGGACTTCACCAGGGAGGCAATAGCTGCCTTTTCTGGGGGCTGGGTCACTTTTGTGCATTGATGCTCTGACAGTGACTGCTTCTCATGAGATCAAAGTATCCCCAAAGAGATCTTGATGTTCCTGTGCCCTTTGATATGTAGAGTTCAGTGCCCTTCAGATTTCAGTTTTTCTGTCATCCTGGTAGATTAACCTTAGCAGTTAAAAGGAAGATGTCCTCTGAGGGCTTTACCAGTAACAAACCCATGTTTATGACATTATTCACTAAAAGGGAGGCAAAAATGGGAAAGACCTTTCTCTCTTTAATCAATAATGCATGCTCTAGTTAGTCCTTTCCTCTGGACATGATTAAACATGTATTTTGTTTCATAACTGATGATTTTGGTTGTGTAGGGATTTTAACTATATATCCTCAAGCCTTTGTGACTAGCATCAGGGAGATCTAACATGAACTGGTTAGTCAGGACTACCCCCACTACCAAAGGGAAAAAAATTAAAATCCCAATGGGGAGAGCTGCAGTTAATTCTAACCTGCAGTGAGTCAGGCCAAACTGGCACAGGGTCTTCAACATGAACCAGTTGCAGACTGTAACCTCAGTGTTTGTCTTTGTCACTGCTCATTTGAAGTTTTGAGAAGTAACATTGTTTCATTTGTGTTAAAGATGAATTAAAAAGTGTCTGAGATGCTGAGCTGTATATAAATTGTTAGATTAAGGTCTGTTCTTCGCTGGTAAAATACTTGGCCAGTGAAGCACTTTGGCTTCTCCACTGCTGTTTGTGGGCTGTGCTGTATCTTTGGCAACTGTTGTCAGCCTTAGAGGAGTGGTCCTGGGCTGTTCCAGACCTCCAGAGCGCAGCTGTCAGGAGAACCTGAGTCCTGCTGTAGCCAGAGGAGCAGATTATCACCCCTACTCCTGCCTTCCACTTAGAGGGGGGCAGACAAGGTGCCCAAACACAGACAGCTTCCTCGGCATGCGAGGGGGACATTGAGTCTTGGAGGCCACAGATAAACTGAACATACCAGTAAGGAATATTCAGGCTTGGTGCCAAGTGTGTTCATCTGGTGGCTGAAGCTGACAAAATTTGACAGCTGCTGAAGAGCAAAGAATCCTAAATGAACATACAGTGGTTGTTATTAAATAGGAAACATTTATCTTAATGTGATACTGACTGCAGCACAATAAATGATTGCAATTTCCAGGTACTGAAATATGATGTGTTTATGTTACTGGAGTACTGATACAAGTACAGTTGGTTAAAATAAATGCCTTGTTTTTCATATTGACCACCCTGCTGCAAACAGCTTTTGGGAACATCCCAGTGAACACACACAGTGTGTAGGTACATGTGCAAGAGATTTCAGAAACTGCCTGAGAAAGCACTGCTCTTTCTGAAATGTTTTTGTTTCCTTTCTTCTTCTTTCCCAGACTCCTTTAGGATCTGATTTTTTTCCCCCTTTGTTAAAGAAAAATGCCTTCCTTGAGTGGAAAAGTGCAGACTGTCTTGGGCCCTGTGGAGCCAGACTGTCTTGGCTACACATTAACTCACGAACACTTGACAATGAACTACAGCAGCTGCTTTTGTCCACCTTCTCCAGGCCAAGAGCCTTTGTCTAATGGGCCCATTGAGATGAAGAACTTGTTTTGGATTAAGCAAAATCCCTACAGCCATAAAGAAAACCTTCTTTTGTATCAGGAAACAGATGCTGTGAGGGAGGAGCTGCTGCATTTTAAAGCAGCAGGTGGTGGGACGATTGTGGAAAACACAACTACAGGAATTGGCCGGGATGTGAATACTTTGAAGAAACTTGCTGAAGAAACTGGAGTTCATATTATTGCTGGTGCTGGGTTTTACGTGGATTCCACTCATTCTTCTCAAACACAGGCCATGACAGTGGAGCAGGTAAGTCTTAACCATTGCTTCAGTGTCTCTGTCCTGTGAATTATCTCTGGGTAAGCCAAAGTTGGAGAGAGGTTCCAGTAAAATAGATGAAATAAAGAGGTTCTCGGTGTAGAAAACAGGATCAGCATTACTGCTCGTGTGTAATAGCTGGAGCAGCACTGCTTGCATGCGCTTAGGTTATCTGTCAGAATTTCCAGTTCTTAAGCTCCGTTTTCTCTGAGGGGTTTGTTATAATGCAACAGTAAGAGGAAAATACAGTATTTCATATGTGGACATGTGGTACACCACCAATTATCTTGAGTTTTTTAGTATTTTTTAAGGAAGGATTTTATCCTGGCTACCTCTTTTGTCACTTTTTCTGGCTAATTGCTTCCCAGTGAGTTTACCCAGCATTCTTGTAAAAATCATAAATAATTGCAATATTTATAGGACAGTTGTAAATTACTGCTCTGCTCAGGCTGTGTGTTATAGCTCTCTATCATTTGTCCAGGCTTTTCAGGGCATAGTCTACATCAGGCTGTTTGTACGGTGACTAAGATAATGTGTTAATAATAACTGAGGTCTCCAGATACTCCTATAATAATAAATATTCATCTTTTATTAAGAAAATGTGGTGATAAGGAGAAGAGGGAATGGAACTCTCCAAGGTAGGAGGCTGTGAATGTGTATGAATAGAGCTGAGAAATTTTTTTTTTAGTCTGTCGCCGTTTACAAATGAGTCAAACTAATTTTAAAAATCAGTGGTCAAAACTTGAGCAGTGCTGCCAGCAAAACTGGACCCAAGCAGGCCCAAACTACACTACAGTACTGCTTTTCCTAAGTGTTCTTCCATTGCTTGAAATACAAATAGATACAAATAGAATAGATACAAATAGATTTCCAAGGCAAAAGTTTCCCTTCTGTGTTTGGTGGGCTGATGGGAGACCCACAGATTTCCTGTACTCAGCACTTAGAAGGTAGGCTATCATCAGTGCCGTTTTGTGCTCTCAGTTCTGAATGTATGCTTAAGATATATGGCCTATTCCAGGAAAGAAAAACGAAAGCTTTCATGGCAAACTAGTTTTAGTAAGAGATTCTGATATTTTTGTTAATGGATGTTCTAAAGCAGGCTAATTTTGATCCTGTGAATTTGTCAAATGAGCTTTGTTTTTGTAGTTCTGAAGTCAGCAGAGCTCCTGTTGTTTTACATTGGCATTGCCATAGGCAGGTTTTGCCTTAAACTTATCTCTTCAGGATGCTCGCCAGAGTTTCTCCCTTTCCTATCTGAATGACAAAGTTTCCTTATTCTCTGCTCCCTTGTTTTGCAAAAAATTACATTGAGTTGTGTCTGGAGCCAATTCAGGAGTGCAAGGCAAAGGTTTTGGAATAAACTAACCTTTTTTTTTTTTAAAGAAAATTTAATCTCTGCCTAAATCAGAGTTCAAATTACGTGTAGACCAGCTTTCTTGGCAAACCTGGACAAATGTGTGAGTGGATACTGTTAAACTGATTTGCTTCTGTGTGTATTTTGGTCTTGGTGAATGGCTGGCATAACATTAGTTGACAGAAACCAGATTTTAACTGCAGTGTTTTCACACACGCAGCTGTTAATTAAATAAATTCTGAAAGACCTTGGGAGTATAACTAGCCCAGTGTCCATAGGCCAAATCTGATGTTATTTAACACAAATAGTATTAATAACCAAAAATCTCATTTTACTGTTCTCTAGCTGGCAGGGATTATTGTTGATGAGGTACTCAAAGGAGCAGATGGGACTAATATCAAGTGTGGTGTGGTGGGAGAAATAGGTTGCTCCTGGCCTTTGACTCCAAGTGAACACAGAGTGCTTCAGGCAACAGCACAGGCTCAGTCCCAGCTTGGGTGCCCTGTTATCATCCATCCTGGCAGGAACAGCGACTCACCTTTCCAGATTATCCGCATTCTGCAGGAAGCTGGGGCTGATGCTTCAAAGACAGTCATGTCTCACCTCGACAGGTAAGGAGACTATTCTGCTGTGCTTCCACACAACTCACTGGGATTTTGCAAAACTATGCTGGAAAAAGTTGGCATAGATTATTATCCTCAAGTTTACTGACTTAAAGATAAGTGCTTATGTAGAGCCTGATCATCCTTCAGCAATTCAGTCAGGATCAGCTTTTAGATTCACATTGATAAAGATTTTGGTATTTTAAATGCTGGCTTTGAAAGCTTAGGTGAGGGGTTAGGAACAACTGTAGACACATTTAAAAGATGGGAATTCCATGAATTTGGATCCCTGCACAAATCCCTGTATTTACAAAGCACTGGACATTGAGCAGCTCTCACTAAATTGGTTGGGAAGTTGCTGGGCTTCCAGAGCTTTTGAACACTGAGTCACTCTTAATGGCCTTACCGAAATCTCACAGAAGCTAATGGAGATTTCCTTGATTTGGCTGGAGTCTGGATCAAAGCAAAAGGCAGATTTTTAATGTTCTACTACCAGACAGAGGAAATATTGCTTAAAAAGAAAATAGTTGGGTTTTGGATAGTTCATACATAGACCAGATAGTTAACTTTTAGTTTCCTCAAGAACAAAAGCCAGGAGCTCCACATGAGGCATGGAGAGAAATTGGGATGCTTTTCTGTCCCCAGCTTAGAAATACAGCCTCTATTACCAAATCAGTTTTGTATGACCTTGTGTTGCTCATGGTGAGCTGGAATATGTCCAGGCATTGATTAGTTTGGCCAGTTGCTGAATAATGGAGACTATTTGTGGTCATATGATTCTCAGAAATTGGATTGTTTGCCCTCAGTGTGAATGCAGTGCAGGCAACAGCACTGTGCTCCAAATTTCTCATGGCTACAGGCTCTAAGAGCTTGCAAATCGAGCTACAGGTGTTTGATATTCACACAGAGCTCCTTGTTTTACTTGAGGATTTTAGGAGCATAAAATTCATGCCATGAAATTATATTTGAGTATTTATAAATTAATTCCTTTTCATATTTACCTGTATTCCACTGTATCTATAGCTGTATTTTTCACCCCTTTTTGAAGAAAAAGTGGTTACTTAAATCTTTTTATGAAAGAGGACTGAGCAAGCTGCAGGTATCAGTACTTATGTAGCCATTTTGGTACAACATAAACATACAATTATGGTTTTTCGCCTCTTGTACATTGTTGTAAATTGTTGAATTAAGTAATTAATTGATAGAAACTGAGCAATATAAGTAGGAAAACAGAGATGCGGTTTCAGTAACAGCCGCTGATGCACAATATGACATTTCCTTATATCTCTTTCTATCATTACTTTCACACATTCAGGTTGGCACTTGCTATAACATAAACTACTGTGAAGTTTGGCTTTGCAATGTGCATTTAACATTTTAAGTCTCCTCCAGTAAGAAAAATCCACGTGGGAGCATCCCAGTCCCTTAAATGTGAGATAAATTTGTATATAGCTCCATATTTCATGTCTGTATTTGACATAGAATGGTAGTTTTACAGTGGATTTACAATGAAATGATAAAACTAAAATGCTGGCTACCATGTCTTGCAATTTAGCACCTTAGAACAAAAGGTAGCACGTATCCATAGTGGAACTATGGTGTACTAAAAGGCAGGGAGCAAAAGCTCTTGAGCCTTGGCTTTAGCCATTTGTTCAGCGTTAAGTTTGTAAAGGACATCAACATCTTGGTTCACTTGATTAACTTTTGTCAGAAGACTCAGAGCAACTGTTATGAATTTGGGGTGTCTGTCCCTGTGGTATTTATGGCTGAGGTCCACATTACAGGATGCTTCACCATTCACCCCCCTCCTTTTCCATGAGCTCATGGCTGTTCAGGGACAGTGTTGCACAAACACTCAATTCCAGGTCAGAGATCAGCAATTTGTACTGGGAACTGCTGCTGTTGCTACATCTTTGTGGATCACAGTGGACCCCATGGCTGACAAAACTAAGTTCTCCGGCTCTTCGTTGGGATAGAACACCCAAAAGCATGACACTAACAGTAGTTTTAAAAAGAAATTGTTCTGTCTGTGATTTTGAACTAGATTGTTGGGTGTTTTTGCCACCTGCACAGCATTGAATACTCTTGGTGATTGTCTCCCTGTGAACTGAGCCGGGCTGGATCTAAAATAATCTGTTCTTTTGCTCTGCACTTTGAAAACTCACTTGGTGATATGTTCTGTCTCTGTAAACTGTAACATTTATTTTAAAATAACATTTTTTATTAATTACAGTTGGCAAGTCTTAGACTCCTGCTGATGGCAGGCTTGTTTGAACATGGGTTTTCTCTCTCTATACCCATCTGTTCCTCCTACTTGATCTGTTGTTAAGTCATAATATTGAAATTGTGACATCAGTCATTTCCATAGCAACAGACTGTGATGTAATTGTATAAGGTAAAACTGCTTTGTGACATCAACATCTGCAATAATAAACCCCAGCAAACTACTGCCCTTTTGGTAACTGTGCTGCTCTTGTGGAAACTTGGTTTCTTCTTAAAAAAAAAAAAATTGTAGCAGCTGTAAAGATAAAATCAGATCATTTGAGTGTTTTTGTTTTCCTTTGGACAGCTTATACACTTGGTAAAAATGGTTCAAAGAAAACCCAAAATATTCCAGAAAGCTGTTATTTCTGTTGCCATTATTTTCCAAATGAGTGAGAGGTGTTAGAAGCTTTGTTCCTTCACTTCTCAAATCTGCTGCAAAGCCCATGTCCCAGATACTCACAGTGCCATTACATATTTTGGTGAGGACATTTTCTTAAGGTGTTCTGGCCAGATCCCAGTGCAAACAATGATATATTGCTGTTCTAATGGCAATCCAGAAACATCACTGTACAAAATAGAAACTAAAGACGAAATTGTATATTACCGGTGTGTGATGGATGAAACAAGCCCTGGATGAAGCTGTCTCCTGTAACTCTTTTGGGAAAGTAAATCTGTCTTGTGTAAGTAATCCATTGTCTTTTTTTTTTTTTTTTTTTTTTTATGTCACTATGAATTAACCTCCTCCTTAAATGTCCTTCCTTGTTAGGTTGTCTGTTGAGAGGGTTAATGATATCAAAAGTAAGTAACTTTCCTGTTTCTGTTTAAAGGTTATCATAGAGGCTTTCATTATTTCCTGGGGAAAGAGTTGGTTTTGTTCTGGTTTTTTAATGCATGAAATCCCAAATGAATGTAAGAAAGACAATGCTGTGTATCATCTTAAGTTGCATGTGTCAAACAGGAGTCCTGTTTTTCAAATGGGTGAATTAAATCTTAGATTATTGGGTTTTTTCCTTGCAAATAGGAGGTCACAAGACACCTGTTCTCGTACCATAAGAAGTTTTATTCCTGTTACAGTGCTGACTCTGTGTTATTTATGTTCTGCAGGACCATATTTGATACAAAGGAACTTCTCGAATTTGCTAAACTTGGATGCTACTTAGAGTATGACCTATTTGGTACAGAATTCCTTCATTACCAGTTCCATCCGGATATTGACATGCCGAGCGACAATGAAAGAATTGCAAGGTATCTGCTCCCATGCAGTTTTAGCTATAGCGTGACCACTGACAAAGAAATACTATTGGTACTTGTTTTAAGGCAGTCACAGAGCGATTCTGCTTGCTGTTCAAAATTGTCTTCTATCATACTAAAATAATGCCATTTTCCCCTGCTGCTGTCACACCTTTAGAGCAGCATGTATCATTTCTTCTGAGAGGAAGGTGCAGAATCCCAGTGTTGTAGGAAGTTACTTGAGAAGAAGATCAAGAGCTTTTTAAACTTCATTCTCTGTCCTAATTCCATGTTAATCTGGTTGAATTTTATCATTTACTGAATTTATACAGTCTGTAAAAAGGAAAAGGCTGGAAATACTGTGTATGTGATAGGATTAAGTACTTCTGTTTGAAACACAGTACTGGAAACCTAGTGCTGCTACTAAACATCATCTGAGCCTGTTACATCTCCTCACTAGTGTACTATCCCAGCAAAACTCACTGGTGTTTTGGATGGATTTGATTCTGTGCTTTCGTCTTGAAAAACTGCCTATTTTCTTCCAAGCACTTTATCACCTTTCCTCCCCCTGTCCTTTTGTCCTTTCTCTCTTTTGAAGGATGGGATTCCTGTCTCCTCAGATCTCCCATGCTCCTCACACTCACTCACAATGTGAAAATATTGGCCCCACTGGCAGGATACCTCTTCCCTGCTTCTCATCAGCACCTGCAGTCTCAGCTCAGCTGCACTGCAAATCTGTTGTGCTAACACAAAGTTTTGCCAAGGAGATACATTCTGTGTAAAAACTGTCTGAGAGAAGGTAGGATCAGCTGGGAATGGACACCTCACTCCTTCCACTCCATCTGGAGGTGTGATGCTGCCGTGCTGTTTGTCCACAGTGTTTGTGAGCAGTGAAGTGGCAGGTGTCTGAGAGGGGGGTGCCATCCTGCCTGTATCTTTTTTTCTTCCAGAGTCACAAACAGTTCTTTCATTCTCCTTGATGAGAAGGATTTTATGATTGCTGATCACTAATGAAGTAACTTCTAGCTTTCCCTTACATTTCAGACATAGCTTCCCTCCCCCTCATTGTCAGATTAATCTTGAAACTGATCTATTTTCAAACTGTTCTCTCCTACGAAGGTGCTGTGGTTATTCCACTCACTGCCAAGCATTTGCTGCTGCTCTTCGCACTAGAGATTGTTTCTCTTAACAGTGCTCTCAGTCTTGCAGTCAGTATTTTAAACTGATGCAAGAAATCCACAGTTTTCGCATTTAGAATGAGTAAAGTTGCTTTCTCTGCTGTGCCTCCTGCCCTCTCCTGTGCCATGGAAGGTCAGCATCTACAGAAGCACTGGGGAGTATATAGAGAGGACTGGACTAGGCCTTAGTTAACGAGTGCATGTTCAACCGTGGCAGAGTGTTCATTCTATCCATGATACTTGCTCAACCACCATTGTCTCTCCTGAAATACTCTAGTGTCTGAGTATTTCTTGCAGCAGGCTGTTCATAAGAAGAAAAGGTGAAAAGTTTGTCTTCTCATTGCACAGTGTGAGTATGTGCATTTGAGTTATAAGTGCCATTAAATGGATATTGATGCACCCACAGTGGACGTAGGATGGTTGGGGCAATCTCCTTAGGGTTTTGTTTCATGAAACAGTACCACAGAGGTAGAAATCAAATTGACCTCTAAATGAAAATACTGAATGGAAAATATTTGTTCACATCTTTTCTGTTCAAAACATAAACTTCTGTAGTCATAACATACCTACTTGACACAGTTTAGCTGTCTGTGTGTACTTCAGCAGTTTGGCTGCAGTCTACTGCCAATGCAAGCAAAACAGTGACTTTTGTTCTGGGGCAGTTTGGAATCAGAAGCAGGTACTAACTAAATTTACAGGAATGAGCAAAAAGGAGCAATGGATACAGAATGGAAGGGATTGTATGCCTCCCCAACCCATGACATTACGTCAATATTAAAGGAGGTGTTTCTAAGAATATGTTTGGTTGGCAAGGAACTTAGTTCCTCCAGTGCCATTGCTCGTACTTTCTGATTGGCTTGTGGTCTCTCTGTATTTCAGAAATACTTTCGAAGATATCTGGAGGAGATCCTTGTGATGTTGTAACACTATGGTTTATGTAGTGTTGTGCACTGTATGGCACAGTGTATGGTGGGCTTTGAGAGACTGCAACATTTTACTAAATTCTGTCCTATTTGCCTTCTTTCTGCTGCCTGTGTTGATTAGATCCTGCTACATGTATCCCCTTGTAACTAGTTAATAAAAACTGTCAGTAAGGGCTTTCAGATACAGTGCGGTTACTTGCAAGGCTAGTTTTTGTTTTCTTGCTGATCAAAGCATTGTCGGGAAGGTAAGAATTGGAATTTCACAGTGCTGGCAAGTGATGGAATTGGAGGCCTTCATGAGGAATGAGCACTTTCCAGGGCTGGTCTGTCAAACCCTGCCACTTCAATGCTGCAATCCCCTGCTAAACTAAACTGAAGCTTACTGGGAAGCTTAACAGTCATGCAAGACAGGAGTGTAGACATCCACATATTATAAATGCTAAAAAATTAGCTGATCAAAGGATTAAGGCTACCTGAGTGAAACATGGAACCGAAGGACTTGTAGCAGTCCTGCTACAAGGGTGTGACCAGAAGGATTACTTCTTTTTCCAATCTGACTTGTCATTTTGCCAAGGCTTTTTAGCTGCGCTGCCATATTAGTTCTTATTTCCTGGCGTGTACTAGTGCTGTGCCACGCCAGTCTTACTTATCTTCTTTAATGAACATCTTTGAAATGTGTTTGGATGATAACCATCTATATAGAGTATGATACTGGCAACTGCAAGTTTTTATTAATCTGCTTTGCAAATGTGATTTAACTGAAGATATGGAAGTATATATGTAATTGAGCCAGGCTCCTTAAAGACCTGTCATACACAGAGTCTGGTCATTAGCAAATGTAGTGGGACCAGCTTTGTGACAGTAGTAAGAAGTAACCTGCTGAGAAGGAATTTATGTAGGAAATTATTATTTACTCATGTATATAAAACCTGTGTTCCGTGTGTGGTGATGCTGAAGTTCTTGAATTCCTCTGTGGACTTAATGGGTCTGGAAATGCAAAGTCATGTGCCAAAAGGAAAGAATTTTTCTTCTCTGTTTTGATATGTGTGGTGGTGTGTTTTCAGAGGTGGAGGATTTTTCATGCGATAAAAAATGCATTTTAATTTCAGGTAAATGTAAGGAGTATGTCCTCTGAGCACCTAAGTATTTTCTGTTATAATACAGTCCAGCAGTACAGTAACATAAGAAATGTAAATCCTAGTGTGTTCTGTGCTGTTGCAGTGAGAACTTTCACTGACAGGGATGCTTTTAACTTTTGCAGGATTCGTATGCTGATTGATGAAGGCTATGAAGACAGAATTCTGATGGCTCATGATATGCACACCAAGAACAGGTTGATGAAATATGGAGGTCATGGATATTCACATATCTTTAAAAATATAGTTCCTAAAATGCTAATTAGAGGCATATCCCAAGATAAAATTGATAAAATACTCCTAGCAAATCCAAAGCGGTGGTTGACTTTTAAGTAGGAATAATGAATAAGTATGCCTGTTTTATAGGGAAGCTTGATAAAATTCAGATTTCAGGAGAGCAGGCATTTTGAATTTTTTTTTTCAGAGAAACTGAAAATTATTAAGTAGATACAAACAAACTGATTATAACTTTTCTTTTTAATTAGAACATCAAAATTGTGTACTGTCTCTACACTTTGTCCCTTCTGAAAGTTTGTTCGTGAATGATTTACTGATTCTGAGCCTACCTACAAGATCTTTTCAACTGAAATTTTAAAATAATTGTTTCAAAAGCATAGTCTAATACTGTTACTGAATGTTACCCCCAAACTACTTTTGAAGATGCATAACCTGGACTTGGAAGGAAATTATAGTTTTCAGTTAAATTTCCTGTCTCGAGGGGCTGATTTTAATCCTTGTAATACTGACAATCTTCTCATTGTCCTTATATTCTTTAAGTGATACTTGATGAAATGTCTGGAACTTTTAAATAGCTTCCATAGACAAGAGAAGGCAAGAGGAATCTCAAATAAATCTAAAAAGATAATGTTTCTTTCTAGTTTAACAATTTACTTAATTGTAACTGAAAATGTAAAAAATACATGGAAAAATATATTTTTGAATAAAGTATTTTGATCACCTCTTAAACTATGTGCGATATTATTACAGATGTCTTTTTCTAATTGCATTAAGTTTTTAACATGAACTTGGAGTCTCACAGCAATCATGTAAAACCTGAAACATACTAGCTTCTTTTTGTAAGGATGCAACACCAGCACTCAAAATATATTACATAATACAGTTTTAATGAGTTGTAACAGTTATAACAAAGGTTGTGATATAAGTCTTTACAAATCAGTATATCAAGATATGATGAAAAAGGAAGAAATGTTTGCCTTATATGTGGTTTTCACATAATGTTCTTCACTCTTGTCTAACTTTAACCAGGGCAGGTGATTTATCCAAAAAATGGTCTTATCCAATAGCAGTGGTAGCCCGATTTCAAAAGCTTCTTCAAAATGTGACCCTGTATGTCTTGTAGTATTGAGCTTTACCAATAAACACCTTAGTAAATGCAATTGCTGGTTGTAAATGACCTCTAGCTCAGTGCAGGGCTGTTGGACACTATGTAATGAATCTCTAGCTACACTGCTGTGGGAGCGCACTGGCCAGCACAGCGGAGCGAACAGACAAGTCAGTTACACATCTGTTAGTAAAATAATGCCTCCTAGAAATTAAACAGGAGTAACCACTACAGTGTACAGATACAGGCTGGCACTTTGTCATAAGGTAAAAGCATTAACCGTTCTGCTGAGATAATACACAAGCAGCTGGCAGCACCATGTCCCCTTGTAAACCCTGGATGAGTTTGCCTGGCGATCCTCTCAGTCAGCCTGGACTCACTCGGCATTTGTTTTGAACTGGATGGCTCAAAGCAGAAGGAGTAACACGTTCTGTTTAAGAAAAGGTTCCCTCATTCAAGCGAGATTTTTAGGGAGATGTGTAAAATCTTTATCAGACTTCTGCCGAGTAGCCAGCACTGGAGAGCGTTTTTGTCAGTGGCAGACACTTTGGCAATTTTAGTACAGATAAATCTAAGTTTTTACCCTTATTACATTAGACAAGGTTGCTTGTGACAGAGTATATGAAATAGCAGTGCTAGGGGTAGCCTCTATTACTCTTTAATGATTTATAGAAATGTTACCTTGATTTTGCCAAAATGTTAGATAACATAACAAACTGTGCTAAAGAAATTTAATAATCTTGCTAAAATTTAGGTTGAGTGAAATCTGCAAGTTTTAACCTGAGAGAAATAGCCTCCCAAAACCAAAACAAATAATAAATCCATTTTCTGAATAAAAATATTCTGTGGACATTACTGCTATGACTGATTTTAAAGCATTTTTATAACTATGTATCCGTGTTTCATTTAGTTCTCCAAGCTATTAATCCTCTATATGGATTAAGCTTCTTTGAGACTTTATATATCTATATCTATATGAATGAGAAAAATAGGTTTTAATACAGGCTCTTTTTTTTGCATGTAAATATCTGCTTCTTTCTTTGCATATGTGTTATCATTTTTTGGTAATGTGCTTCTCTGTGTCCATCTCATAGGCATGCCTTACCACAAGCTGGTAACTAGCTTCCATGGAAAAGGTCTGTGTGACAGCATTTTCTCATGTGTCAGATCTCCCCCTCTTCCTTTGTTGGAAAAATCCCACTAAATTCAGTGAGACAAGACACCTAAGACAGTTAAGGTTTTGACCCATTATATTCCTATGAAATTCTAGTGGAACATCTGCAGTATATTAATCCATAACTACTTTATTAAAAATAGTACCCAGGTACAGACTAAGTGTGAAAAGACTAATGAAGACTAATTGCTGCAAAGAAAACACTCTGCCTTAGTCTGATGGTGTGGTTGCCAGGCTTCCTAAATATTTACACAACTAACCATCAAGAATGGGCCTGTAATAATTGTCTAAATATATATTTACATGTATACAAATTAAAAGCCAAATCCCTTTTCCACTAATAGCAGTGGGAGTTTTGCCATTTGCTTTGGTGGAATCAAGGATATGATCCAGTAGAATAGTTTGTCAACTGTTGGATTTTTCAGGGGAAAATAGTGTTTCTGCTATCCTTCTTTTTCTTTTACAGGACAGCTAAGGGAAAGACAAAATTTAAATAACTTCACTGGATTGATTTTATGTTAAAGTCTAATGTAAACCTACAAAGCAGGAGCATCGAGTTAAGGCTTGAAGCTTGAAGCTGATTAGTGTCTAGTTTTAAGTGGAAGGGTAAGAAAAGTACAAGGCAAACAATTTCTTTGCAGAGAGAAAGTATATTTTGATTACCTCTTCCTTTTATTGTAAAATCATTCCTCACCACACTATGAGTGGACTCCAAGCATCATTGTTAGCAGGTAAGTCACAAGAACCAAAGCTGAAGTATGGATAAAGCAGCAAGACCATAACACATCAAAGTATCATATACACTGAAGAAATAACTCAGCGTCCTTAGGTGGGCCTTTTTTTCCCTGTAAAAATTTGATCTATGTAGAACTTCATTCACATGGACACTAACAATGAGGAAGTGTTTGCTTTGGCGGAAGTGGATCGCACATCTGTTTAACTTGGTTTGTGGCTTTTTAACATAAGGTTTCTCTGTGTTGTACAGATGTGAATCAGGTAGCATTCGACTTTTTTCCCCTGCTGTTGAGGTGTTCAGTGGTCACTCTCTGCTGGGGTGCTTGTTTCATTGACTTTTGCCACGCAAATCCATCACTTAGAAGAGCAGGCTTCATTTCTTGACTGGTTTGGTGGGTCTTTTTACTCATTATCAGTCAGCATAAATAATAAATCCAGAAAATGTGCTGTATTTGTTGTTGTTTCCTCCATGTGCTTTTCCTCCATCTAATTTAATGTAAACTTCATCTCCTGGCTCCAAGTGAAGAACCACACTGTTACTGGCATAGTCGTAGTTCTGATCAGCATCCTGAGCAATCGCACTAGCTCGAACCTACATAAAATACAGAATGACTGGTTAAGAAAACTCAGGGAATTTTTCCTGCCTGTTGAAATTAAAGCATATCCTCAACATTTTATTCAACATGCATGAGTTGCCACTTTAAACATCTGGCAACATATATTGTAGTTTATTTCTGTGATTATTGCTTATTTTCTCCTACAGTACTTCTGAAACTAAAGCAGTAATATGCTCCCTTCTCAGTCATCTGATGAATTCACAACTGCCTGGTCTTCCGTAGATGTCTGGAGCCTTTTTAAATATATGTGTAAGAAAAGCTGGAGTTGGGAGAACTGGATCTGGTCGTGCACCAATTTTACATTGTAACTTGTATCAGTGGGACAAATGATTGACAATGGTGAGGATGCACAGGGAGGCCCACAGGGAGCTCCCAAGATGGACTTTTTCCAGGGGCAGTTTATTGTCATACCAAGTAATAGAATCATGCTGCAAAAAAGAATACAAGAAGTACACCCACACACACACATGCACACAAGCAGGTAAGCATCGTAGTCTGGGTTTGGGAAAAAGGGCTATTACCACATTTCAGTAAGCAAACATTTAATCTCCCTGTGTTTTAAGAGATGCACCTTTGAAAAATCACAGGCAAGTCGCTATTTGCTTTAGGAGGTTTTTGGAATTTACAAATCATTGAGGGCTTTTCACTTGCAACTTTCCCTTAAACATACTTTTTTCCCATTTCTCCCTTGGTATTCCATGACTGATTAAATTTGACATTTCTTGCAAACTGGAAGTAATCTATAATTTCAAGATGTATGTTGGTTTCCAGAAATGAACAGGCTGTGCCATTGTAAGTCTCCAAATCATTTATATATAATTTGACTCTGTTTGGTAAAATATTTAAACATGGTTGTATGTGATTTATTTCAGTGTAACACGTCATCTGCTTGTTGCTTGTCTTTGTTCTGGCGTAGTTACAGAGCAGTAAATGATTTAGTGGTATTGCAAATCTGAACTAAGTAATAATGCATGACTTGGTGTACTATATGTGGGATTTTTTCTGTTCTGAACTGAAAAATAGGCTATAAGTCACAATTTTCCATGGATTCCTTTCAAAGTTTACATGATAAATTTCCAAATTAAATTTTCATGTGATGTGATTTCACATTAATATTGAAATGTTAAAAAGGAGGGGGTTCTTTTACTATGCAGGATCTTATGGCATTATGCAGCTTAAAAATCACAGTAGGTGGAAATTCTTTATGCATCCTGTAAGAACAGTGAGAAAGGCTGCAAAGGCTTGTGAAGCTGTGACAGGCTGCAAATTTAAACTGATACATGGCATGATGATAAACCCCAACTATTTCAGGACTTCTTGGTTCTGACTTGCCTGGTATTGTTTACAGGGGTGATCTGTTTTGCTAGTTTTTTAAACAACAATTATTCTAAATACTGGATGTTTTCTTTGGAATAATGGCTGGCAGGGCAGAGTTGAAGGCTCTGGACCATTAACCCTGGGAAGACCTTCCAGAGAAACTAACAGACTGAGATGGTTGCTGGCAGTGGAAATGGAAAGGGCAAATGGGGAGGAGTGAAAAGGCTGCAGAGAAGGTAGAAAAACTTTCACAGAGAACTAATATCTTGCATAATGGTGAGCAAAAATGCTTAAAAGACTTTTCAAATTCTAATTTACTTCCTAATGAAATGCTACTTTGTGGATTTGTATAAAAGGTTGTGTTTCTGTGGATGGTAAGGGGGAATTCAAATTACATCAGTGACTATCCTAAAGGAGTCAGCATGTGGACACTGGCTACAACGGCAATGGATATTTCATTTTCAAGATTTTACATAGTACATACTGGCTGGAAAAAAAAAAAGAGTTTCTGGGTATTGAAAGTCTAGAAACCAAAATGCAGATCTTACTGCCCTGTGTGTAGCAGCAAAGATCCTGTGTGCTATTCTTAATGGGTTTACCTTCTTGCTTGGTTAGCCAGTGCAATTTCTTTTTAAAGGCTAGGAGAACAGTCTCAAATGAATTCTCAGTGAGTGTACTGCTGCAAGAGGGTAAATGTATCTCAAAACGAAAGCATTGTGAGACAATACATGTCACAAGTTCCATGTAAGTTCTTTCATGAAGCTGCGGTCTCAGCCTGCACACACATACCTAAGCTGAGTGATCTCAGCACTTCCCTGTTCAAGCTTGATAACCATTACAGCAGACAATGTGGTAACACTGGGGACCTTGAGGTTCCACATATGTATTGCTTAGGACTGGGGTTTTTTTCTGTAAATCATACACTTTTCAGTGTTTTGGGTTTTTTCATTGTTAAAGAGCACTGGATTTATAATGTTACCTTTGTCACTCCATTTAACTACTTACTTTCAAAATTTCTGAGCTTCCTTACAAATATACATAAAGCCTGTCACATCATCGTTTAGCGTTTCAAGTATAAATCATAATGTCATTGAAGAATTATAACTGTGGGTCAATTTTAAACCATTTATATGCAAGTATTTACCTAAATATCTTGTATAGTATATACAAATATACACATGGAACCCCTGTTTGGTTGTTTTGGGATTTTTTCTTCTTTGAAAAACTACGAGTTTAATTTGTCTCATGTCTGGTACTGGAAGTAGCTATATTTGGAAATGGTTAGACTTCAGGTTCAATTGAATATTTGTAATTGGATACTTCTTTAAAACTACTGCTATGTATTTATTTTTCACGGTTTGTGAAAATAAACACCCTACAACATTATAAATAAGGGTAAAAATAGATCAGTTCTTTAATTGCAAGTACAATTGCATTCTTACAGTGTGCAATATTGCTTTTGTAGGAAGATATCAAAGTGAATATATTAGGATGTACTTTGTTTTACTAGTCCTGGTTTGTCTGCTGAGACAGTATTTATGGTAGACATTTTCTAATTTAATTAATTGCCGCTGATGTCCTCATCATTCTGTTCTCACAGTCCTTCTGAGGAGCCATAAACAAAAGGTTAAGTGGCATATCAGATTAATTTACCGGCCGCCGCCGCTCCGGTGTGCGCTGAGCACAAAGGGCCGTGAGCCGGCCGTGCTCGGCGGGGGAGGAGACGCGCAAACGAACGAGTTTCTTCGCGGCCTCCCGGCACGGCGGGGACACGGGGCCCGGTGTTCAGTCCTTCGGACACGGCGTGGAGCCGGTCCATCCCCCAGCCTAGCCCGCCGGAGGGCGAACAGCCCAGGGGGAGCGGCAGCGCTGGCTCCGGGCTGCCCGAGCCGCCGGCCCGCCCTGCAGCCCCTGCGCGCCGGGACGGCTCGGGCGCCGAGGAGGGACCTGTTGAGCGGCCGGTGCGCCGCGCGTCCCTCGCCCTCCCGCCGCGCGGACACCTCGCACTGTCCCTGGGCACCCAAAGCCTGAGGGATGGCGGTGCCGCTAAGCTGTAGGAATTAGGGCCAGCCTACCCGTGTCTGTTAACTACGCACGGAAGAGCCCCAGAATTGCGAAGGACGGCTCCCCTGGGGCAATGTTACAGGTACAGCCTCTCCCAGCGCAGTGGCAACGTTTATCCTGATTAAAAGGGATGATTCCTCTGTTTTTCAGACGGTAGCATCGCAAGACCTTTAATTACTTCCGATGTCTCCATCCTGCCCAGCGGATGCCGACAGACTCGGGTCTTGCCCGGGCTCTCCGAACGCCCGGTGTACCTCCCGGCATGGGCCAGGCCGTCAGCCGGCGCCTTCCCCTGCGCTGGCCCGCCAAGGGCTCCGGTCTGCGGCCGCCGAGCTCACTCTGTTATCAGCTCTCCTGACAGGGGGAAACCTCGCTCCCTGCCGGGCGCTGAGCGTGTCAAAGCGGCGCTCCGCTGCGTGGGAGCCCCGTCCCGTGCCGTGGCGGCGTTCCTCCCACCCACCTCACCCTTTCCCCACGCAGCACCACCCTCTTCTGAGCTCACCCACCGCCCCTGGCTCCCCTCTCTTGCCGGGGTCTTTCCCCTCCCCGAGGGAGCGCCGGGCTCTTCACGCCCCTGCGGGGGCTGCGCTGCTGGTACTCCCGCCCCCCGCTCCCGTCCCGGCAGAGCGGCGGGCAGCGCTCCGCGGCCGGGGCGGCGGCCAGGGCGGGCCGGGAGCGGGAAGGGCCGGGTGCTGCTCTGCCCGCGGAACCGCCCGGACAGCGGGCTGGGAGCGGCACCTGCGGCGCGGCTCTCGGGGAGGAGAGCGCGTCGAGTCCGCATTCACCCAGCAGCCTGGGCGACCTCTGCTCTGAGCGGAACATCCGACCCCTCGGTGGCCTTCGGGCACCCGAGGCGGAGCGGGACGGCGCTCCCCGCAGGTTCCCCGCCAGCTGCGGAGAGGCGACCGCCGGTCCCCCTCGCCCGCTTCGCGCCGCCCGGGCTCGGGCTCCGCTCCCCCGCCACTCACCCGCGCCGCCCCCAGCGGCCGCCCGGCTCCCCCTCCCCGTCCGCTTCCCGCCCTTCCCGCGCCGCTCCGCCCGCTCCCCGCACAGCGCCCGCTCCCACGGGGAACCCCCCTGCTCCTCGGCGCCCGCTGCCCTCCTGTCCCCGGCTGCTCCCGGCGCGGCGCCCACCTGGTTGTTCTTGCAGAGGTCGGCCCACATGCTGGTGCCGTCGCCGCCCCGCATGAGCACATGGTAGGTGAAGAAGTAGATGCCGGGGATGGAGCAGGTGAACTTGCCGGTGGTGGGGTCGTAGTGGTTGCCCAGGTTGGTGACCACGTCGTCGAACTTGAGCACCTCGTAACCCTCGTGCTGCCTCTTGAGGCCGGCGTAGAAGGCGATCTTGGGGACGGTGCTGTAGGTGGCGGCGCTGATGGCCCCCGCCGCGTTCAGCCCCGGCGCCCCGGGGGGGCCTGGCAGGCCCTGCCGCCCCGGCTCGCCCTTCTCACCCGGCGGCCCCACCGGGCCGGGCGGCCCCGGCTCCCCCGGCGGGCCACGCGGCCCCGCTTTGCCCGGCCGGCCGGCCTCCCCCTTGGGCCCCTGGATGAAGGTGGGCAGGGACTGCATGAGCCCGCGGTCGGGCGTGGCCGCCGTGCTGGGCGCCTTGGTGCCGCCGTAGGGGTCGCAGACCATGCGGCAGGTGCCCAGCATCTCGTAGTGCGCCGAGGTCCCGGCCGAGCTGACCAGCACGGGAATGAGGATGACCAGCAGCAGCACCATCACCACCCCCAGCGCGCCGGCCGCGATCAGCCGCCGCCTGCTGCCCACCAGCCGGCTCAGCGCAGGGCGATCCTCTTGTCTGCTTTTGGACAAAATCTTGATGGTTGGTGGGGTTCCTCCTCAGAGCCGAAAAAACGCCGAGCCCGCGCGAGCTCGGCTCCGCTGGGGCTCGGCTGCCCTCCCGAGGGCCGCCGGTGCTGCGGGGGCTCCCGCGGGTCGCGGCGCTCCGCTGCGGCCGCTGCAGCCGCGGGGCGGGCGAGGGAGCGGAGCGGAGCGGGAGAGGGAGAGCTGCCGCCGCGCCCCGGCCGCCCGCACTTTTATGCTCCCGCTGGCGATCGACTTTTTTTTTTTGCAGGCTGTGCCAGTCCGAGTCAACTTTCCCTGGAACTTGCCTTTCCTCTCGCGATCGCCCCGCTCGCCTCCTCGCTCTCTCTCTCCCTCCCTCTCTCTCTCTTTTCGCAGAGACGACAGTCCTCAGCGGGGCCGCGCCTCCCGGCCGCCCCGGTGCCCGCCGCCCAGTGCCCGCGCCGCCGCGCCGAAGCCGGAGCCGGAGCCGGAGCCGAAGGGAGAGCGGGATCCTGCCCGGGTGCCACCTGCCAGGAGAGGAGGAGGCTGACGAGCGCGCTGGAGCAATTTATAGGCACCCAAAAGCGCAGGGGAAAGGGGAGCTGCTTTGGCATCACATTCCAGCATCTGCTCTGCTCTTCCCACTCACAGAGAGTTTGGCATTACTCTGGCAGTGTGGGAAATATATATTTTTTTTTCTTTTCTCCCTCCCCCACCCCTCCCGCAAAAGGATGAACAGCGAAATCGTGAGCCTCACTCAATAGCTGCATCTTGCGATGACAGCTCTTTCTGAAGCAGACCGAAGGGAAGAGATGTGCTTAGCAGCCTCTGGTACCCTTCAGGTCACCGATCGAGAATTAAAAGGTCAATCCACCTCCTGCTTAACGCTTCCCTGAGGCCACTGTGCCATGTTAATGTTTTCTGGGAAATACCGCTTTAAATGCAGGGATGTTTTACCAATTGTCCAAGTAGAAGTTATTTGAAAATGTACCTCCCACAATAATAAAGAGATTAACATCTCTGGCAATTTCGGATCTCCCTCTTCCTCCTCATCCCAATTGCAACTACAAAGGCAGAGAAGGAAATAGTTTTTCCCGTGAATTAAAATTGACATACTCATCACTGGCTACAGTGTTTCCTGGTGTTAAAGCCAGCCGCTGCTCTGCTTGCAAACTGACACTGAGGGAAAGTGTTCCCTTTTGTTTAGGAGCCAAAGAAGAGTCCGGGGTATATGCAAATCGACAGATGCCTGGACCTGGGGGGCAGCAAAGCATTTTGTTAAATCTTGTGGGGGTTTTTTTGTTTTGTTTTGTTTTTTTGTTTTTTTGTTTGGTTGGTTTTTTGGTGCATGAAAGACTTCTCCTCCCCCAAGGTCTGGTGGGCACCTCTGTGACTGAGTGGAAAGGTGAATGTACAATATTGGTGGCATTGTTGCAGACAAAATATTAAGGAACTTGTCCTGCTTACAGATACACAAGGTACACAAAGAGCTGTTTAAATAAACAAACAGAATTGATTCCTAAATCATACTTCTGTATTCAGGAGCAATGGACGTCAATCAAACCTGGGTGACATTTGCCTGTCAATACAGGGATGATGGCTGGAAAGAGTGTGACTTATTACAGCAAGGCAAGAATCAGAAATGAGCAACAGCAGCAAATAGGACAACAATGAAATAATGGCATCTCCAGTGATAGAGGGCTGTGATCTTGTCTTGGATTTTATTAGCACGAATCTGCTCTCCCCTCACCCGTTCTCTTTTATTTCTTTTCTATTCCACAACACAATAAGGTCAAACAAGCAGGCAGTGGGAAACAAAGATTCATTGATTCTTCCTTTTAAGCAGAAATGTCAGCAGCTCCTTTTGCTCTTTCCTGAGAGACTCAAAGGCAACGAGTGTGTCCATGCCGTGCAGAGATGGGCCAGTTCAGCTCCTTATCTCCCCAGAAAACTGTCGACAAAGCTTCCATTCATGTACTTGTAAATATTCCTCCCTCCCCTTTGTAAAGTTTTTTCTTTTTTCTCTAATGCTCTGTCTTTAAAAAATTCTTTATCTGTCACTGACACAAGCTAGCCAGTTCCCTTAGCTAAGGGCTTCCCCTCAAGACCCAGGAAGGCAGTTGAACACACTTGGAGGGTTATGTTCATATCTCATTGCTCTCTTCACCCCACAGGAAAGTGCTTTCAGCACTGTTTTTTCTTCTGGGCAAGAAAAACTGAAAAGTTGTGCCAGGAGTGACTGCTCTGTCTCAGCCTGTAGCTGGGCCCTTGAGTTGTTGTATTCAGTCATCCTAACCCAACTGGTTTTTGTGACATCAGGGTGTGCGTAAACCTTCATTGCAATGGCTGTGTTACACATTAGGCAAAGAGCAGATCTCGTCCTCAAATAAACACAAACCTGTCATGATCTGTGAAGCCATTGTGATGCTGGGTGACCTATTGGCATCAAGCACACCCTCAGTTCCTTGCTCCAGCTATGGTAAGCCGGAGTCTTAAAGTGAGGTCCTACCATACCAACCACATTTTCCTTCTTGATAGACAGTTTTATCCTCATGCATACTGCCTCATTCACTCTGAACTGTTGCAGACTTTCTCCCAAAGAAGACAGCCATAAAAATCACATCCAGAGTAATCAGAATAGAGAGATCAGATCAAATACTGGGAGTTTGTATGTTAGTTTGGAACATAACCTGGGACCTTGGATTTAGTTACCAGATTAACCTTAGTCCCCAAGGAAAAGTTGTATTTTCTTGGAAAATTAAGAATGGGAAACCAAAGCGCTCAGAAGTTGTGCATCAGAGGTCTCAGCAGCCTGTACAAATTAAAAGGAAGTGTAGAAACCTCTTTTTACCATGTGACCTCTGTTGTCCTGAAATGGTGTGTCAAAACATTGATTTGCTGTAATTAAGGCTTGGATAGCACTTAAGTTATAATCTCTCCATGCTAAAGGCTGACAGTCCAGATTGACAGTCCATTCTCAGTGTAACCATTAAACCTGCGTGAGGTGCTGCCAGTCTTAATGTGCTAAATTTATTTGTATTTTTGAAGCCTTCTTGCTTGCTTGCTCTGGCCTTTCAGCTTGTTTGCTTCCCTTCCCTTTCCCTGGGCCCTTGTGCATTCAGACACGCAGTTGGTGTTCGAGCTGTATTCCCTGCAGCTTCTGCCATTTGCTGAAGTCACAGCTCTTACTGACTAATTAGTTACTATTCATACAGAGACTTAAAGACATACAGCATAACATGCATGTCCATTTTACATGTGTGCTGCTACCTCAGCATTAACACATGGGAAAACTGAAGAAAACCATTTACAAACTCATCCACTGGCACACAGGACAACACATTCTGCAGGCACCAAGCACAAAATGGCTCCTTATGCCTGCACTGCTAAATTCAAAGTTAGCCCAGGAAAAATGCTCTGTGAAAAAGGGCAACCCTTTACCAGCTACAGTAAGCAGGAGTAACATGGAAAAAGGCATATGCCTAGCAAATGAGTGTGCGAATGCTGTGCCAAGCTCCATACTGCTTCTGCTCACTCCTATCTGCATCTGGTTTGCTCCCACTTATATTTTCAATCTCTTTTATTATTATTTTAGAGAAGTGTTTTGAATTTCACTCTGCTGAAAAAAAATTTAAGGCTTTACTACACTGTACTGTTATAAACACTGTTTTAATTTTGTATGTAAAGGTTAGCATTTCAGCCTGGATACCAGTAGTACGGTCAGGGAAAAAACATGCACTCACTCCAACATATAATTAGGTTCAATGCTGCAAAATAGATCATAAAGAGGGAAAAATATTCATATCAGTATAGGTGGCTCAAAGGCACCATGGTGACAGACATGCCAGTGACATGTTGCTATCCCAAACCATCTTTGGTATCCTATTTCACATCTGTTCCATTAGTTTGGTAAGATCAGCACTGGCATTTGTGTCAGGTAGCAGATCCTGGAGAGGATCATGTCTTGCACCAGTTTTGGTGGGAGCTAGTACAGGCAGCTTTAACTAAACTCTCACAAAACCTGTTTTAGTCAGGATGACTGAAGACCAAATATGGTTATAGTGCTGCAAGTTGCCCACTGTGTTCCTTAATAAAAATTAGTCTTTTCATGCTCATGGAAGGAAAATCAGCTTTGGTGTGAAAAAAAAAAAATTGTTTTGCTAGTTTTTGCAAGCTTTTATCTGTCCTTTGGAACATACGAAGTCATTTTCCAGGCTAATCTCTGCTACTACAGGATTTAACCCATCTTTATGTGTGATTGGAAATACTGTAGATTAAGTTTTATTGTGATTAGTAAAGCCCTTTGAAGATCAGTCTCTGTATGTAAAGGCAAACAGGAAAATGATCCAAAGAAAATGTGTCCAGCCTTGAAAGGGTTACATCCATTTTTCAAATCCAAATGAGGAGGGAATTCAGGGAGAGGGCTGTCGCTAAAGTGACAGGGCTCAACAAGGAGAATTTGCAAATAAATTTGACACATTTCTTCCTTTTTAGTTTTTAATCTGAAAAGATCAGTCAAGTATGACTGGTTACCGGGGGGAGGGAAGGGGTGAGAGCAGAATCAAAGTAGAAAGATTGGAACCAAAATCATGCACGTCATGTTTTGACTGGTGAATTACTGCAGATATAAAAACATAACTGTGTATGTAAAAATAAGTCTTAAACACATAGGGAGCTACAGATTAGACATTCACCTGATGAAGTTTAAGGATATAAAATAATCGTATATGACACTTGATAATTGCCAACATAAATAGCAGTAATTAACCACAAAAATGCTCATAATTGTGAGTGCCCCTGTTTATTCAAAATAAAACACTAGTTGCAAACATAAAAAATTGTTCTTTCAGGTTTCTTCTTTCCCATTCAGCTTCAAGCCTGCTGGTCTGTGTCTTTTCTCTATTCCATCCCTCTGGAGTCATGATCTAAGGTGGTGAATACAAGGCTGTAGTGCTTCTAGGGAAAGCATGCAGTCAACCTTGGGGCTATTTTTGATTGTGATGCAAGTACCTCTCCAGCCACAGTGGGGCCTGACCAGTCCATTGCTCTTGCCCTGGTGATGGTACAGAACTGCCAGAGCTGTGTCAGATTCATGGTCTCTGGGAAAAGCTGCACCCACTGACATCCTCTTTCTTACCTGTCCCCCTTTCCAAGTCGCAGGTCCGTGCTTTCCTTTGCACAAGGAGCTGGGATGTGGACAGTTTCTGGAGAGTCTCTAAGAGCCATGGTGCTATGGACGTGTAATTGAGCAGTGCTTGCACCAACCAGCAAATGCTTCCTGCACAAATAGCCTCAGTTTGCCATAAGTGCACTGCATTTCAGGAACTGGGTTACCAACCAGGAGGGTTTTTTACATAGCACTTCCACCAGCTTTTCTCACAGCAGCCTGGGCTTCCAGTGTCCCTACAGACCATGACAGTATCTGCTTGCAGCAGGGTCCAGCTCACAGCCTAGGTGAGCTGTACTTGTTGAAAACACCTTTTTTCTCTACACACCCCATTTTTCCCTTCCTCTGGGATGGGTGTTTTAACTCGTCACCCTCTTTTAGTGAAGTGTTGGCTTCTGCCACCACCTGTGTAACAACAACATTGGTGGCAATGTTTTCCATATAGGCTTTCTGCTTGATCCACCCCCTTCTTTTTAACTCCCTTCTGGATAAAATCCATAGCAGATAACCTGTCATAAGGAGGCACACAGAAGAACTCAGAGTGTTCATTAATAAAGCCCAAAATATAGAGATATTCATAAATGCTATTAAATCAAGGAGTATTGCTAATAATGAAGGCTACAGTGTCGGCATTCTTATGAGGATGTAAATAGTAAATACAAAGGGGTGGAAGATAAATGCCTCTAACATGGGAGTAAGATTAAACAACCACTTTGTCCCTGCTTAAAACTACACCAATAAGCAAAGGCATATATCATGTTGCACTTCTATTAAAAATTATGTCAGTAGTTAGAGTCAATCAGGAGGAGATTTCCAGATGATTTGCCCATGAGAACGATTTTGGTTACCTTTGAAATGGTTATTAGACTGCCAATGCTATTAAAAGAGATGTTAGGGGAAAAAAGCAAGAGCAGAGACAAGGTTTTCTTAACTGTCATCTGTGATTTACCCTTCCTCCTCCAAACCTGAAAGACTCCCTTTCCATTGTTCTACCAACCCAGCAATCTTCTGGCATTTCATACTGGAGTCCTTTATATTCATCAGGAGGTTGATGGATGGGCAATAAGAATGGATAGATGGGAGTGGAAAACTCAAAATTAAAATCCCCAGAGTGGCAAGATGCCCAAGAGATTTATTTTTTCTTCTGTCATCCCCTCAACTGAATTTCTTTTTGTGCCTGATTATTGATTTCTGGAGCAGTTAATGGTGTAATTTACTTTGCAAGTTGCAATTACTTCTTATCATTCATTTTTCTTCCTATCTGTTCATTAGCTAAAGCAGGAGACTCTTTGATCACAAACAATCTTGCCCACAACAAAATGGTGTACGGTGGACCTTGGTGTGATCCTGCAAGATGCTGAGTTTTGATTATTATAGTAGGCAACTGTGTTTGGAATTTTGTGGAAGTTGGTCTTACATTGTTAAAAAAGGCATGTTGCAATATTATTCTGTAGGCCCAATCCAGCACAAATTAGGAATAACTCCACAGATGTAAATTGTAAACGGAGGTGTTAACTAGCACGTGAGATCAGAATTGGGTCTGCTATTTGCATCACACTCCTGGAATCCTGTTTCAGTTCTGTTCACCCAGTTTGCTAAAATCAGCTTGCTGCAACAGAGTTGCAAATCACAGGGATATACAATGAGTGCTCTCCTTCCCAAAAGGGTCTGATTATACCTGCACAATGAGGAAGGGACCAGGACATTTCCCTGTGGCACTGTAGAGATATAAGCCTTGCAGAGGAACCATTGTTTATTTTTTTTTCCAGCATAATACATTGCCAATGCCATTATTAATAAGATATCCTGTACTGGATGTAACTTTGGGTTTGGTATTTGTTATTTTATGTTATGTTATTTGTGCATTTAGCAATAATAGCAAATAAAGGATGCAGATCGGAGACAAAAATTGAATATCTCCTGAGATATGCATGTGTTCATACATTCAAAATTCATACATTTTCAGCTAGACTGTTTGTGTTCTTTCTATGCAGCATTAAAACTCTAGTGTGCACAATTACTGCCCAAATCCAAAATGCCTCAAGTGAGAAATGGAACATGACTGCCTAGAGAGCATGTCTGCCTTCTGGGACTGAGATTTTCTGATCCCCAGTGACATAAAATTTCAGCTGGAATGCTACTTTCATGTACTGAGACATTACACATGTTTTCAATATGGAGAGACACACATATGCACATGTATGCACACAAATGTAAAATAGAAATGTGTATGTTTTTGTGAAATCAGAACAGAACAATATAACCTATGACTATCATAATTCAGGAACCTGCTATTTTGTGTTTTAAACGTAATTCAAAAGAGCAGGATAATAAACAAAATATTCCATGAAAATGTTCTTGATCACTGGCATGCATTACTCTACTGAGTTAATTGATAGAGAGCCAAATGCTGTTTGCATTTCACTCATGAGCAATCCCGTAGGCCTGGAAGGAGCCCTCACTCCTGTGCTACTACACACTGAGCCTCTTTGAACTTACCTTAGAGTTTCACTGCCATTTGTGAGAACAGAATTTACCCTGGAATCTCCTCTTTAATTAGCTTTAAATCACTAATGCCAGTCTTCCAGTATCTTAAAGAGGCAAGAATCTTTTATGGATTTTAATGCCTGGGAAAGAGAATGAAATGGGAAGAATTTTCTGTGAGTGTCCTGATAAATGCCACTTCTCTCTGCAGTGCTGGAAGGGATCAGAAAAAGATATCTGAGGAGAGAGCTATGCCTCTGAGCAGGGTAAGACCATCTGACTGTTGTGAACCTGGGTTACAAAGGGAATCACAGATCACAGAATCACTAGGTTGGAAGAGACCTTCATCGAGTCCAACCAATGCCCTAACCTCAACTAAACCATGGCACCAAGTGCCACATCCAATCTTTTTTTAAATACATCCAGGGATAGTGACTCCACCACCTCCCTGGGCAGACAAGTCCAGTATTTAACCACTCTTTCCATAAAAAACTTTTTCCTGATATCCGACCTATATTTCTCCTGACACAGCTTAAGACTGTGTCCTCTCGTTCTGTCAGTTGCTGCCTGGAGAAAGAGACCAACCCCCACCTGACCACAACCACCCTTCAGGAAGTTGTAGACAGTGGTAAGGTCACTTCTGAGTCTTCCTTTTCTCCATGCTAAACAACCCCAGTCCCTCAGTCATTCCTCATAGGGCTTGTGTTCCAAGCCCCTCACCAGCCTTGTCACCTCCTCTGGATGCACTCAATGCCATTTTTGGAGAGCAGCATTTCCTGCCATAATGTTGCAGTGATAATGTGTTGAGAAAAACATGTTTAATTATTATTTTCAGAATTAATTTTGAGCCAGGCAAAGTGCAGCACAGGGAGTGTGCCTGCAGGAGGAATCTTTGTGTCTCGGCACAGGGAGCAATGCTGCAGCAAAGGTGAATAGTGGCAACACTGAGGCAGCTTTGAGCAAATTCTTCAGACAACTTGTCTGGTGAGTGCTTCTCCAACATTTGTCTCCCACCAGGCAGGGATATTAACGGCTTTAAGCACAAACCAAATTTGTACTGCCAACTCTGTTACTCGGGCTCCTTTATTCAGGAAGTATGGCAAGAGGAAAGCAATACGCAGTTGTGCTGCCAAGCATGGACACTGTGGGATTCAGCCACCAGACAGACTGAGTCTAAAGACTTTGAGTCAGTTTCCTTTTTATGTATTTAATCATCCCCTTAGGTTTTATGTCCCAGATATTTTTTCTTTACACCGGGTAGGCATTTATTTGGCATTTAACATACATATTTTATTAGGTTTCTGTTCTTAATTATGTCCCTATCACATCTCCCCACTCAATCTATTACAGCTTTTTCATTTTAAAGTGCTAATAAATAGCTAGTCTGAAGTCAGAAAGTAGGTATCTCAGTGACAACATCACATCTGGGCTTCCTTTCCTCTTGGTGTATTCACTGGGCAGGTGAAAATACGGTTTGGTTTTCTATTTTCCAGTCAAAATAAACTTCCTCACCTCTGTGATTTCAGTATGTCATGTTAGAACAATCTCCTTCATCTGCCCAGCTTCCTTCATCTGTGCAACTTCCGATGAGGGGCACAAAGGATAAACTGAGCTGCCCTTGCTGTTCCCTTTGCAGGGTTCTCTTTCACTTGTACAGAGGTGAGATCTCAGTGCAAAGGATGCTGCTGCCAGAGGACTGCGAGGGGGTGGCAAATGCAAAACCATGTCCAGAACTCCAGTCACTTGTAAGATTTGCGTGCCTCCACTCCAGACAATCACACCTGCTGTGTTCCTGTTTATACAGTGTTTGTGCCAGGTTTGCAGAGTGAGAACACTTTGAGTATCGATGGGCCCATAGACACTGTCCTGGAGTCAGGTCTTTATTCCCTACACACGCATTCTCCTTGTGCTGTTTTGTCTTCAGTTGTATGAAAATGTAAATGAACTGATTTCTAATTGCTTTAAGTCAGGCAGGCTGTAGGACTGTGAAAAATACAGATAAAAGCTGTTATTTGAAAACCTGCAGACAAATCTGTCACTTGGACCCACAACCTTTCCCACTGGCCACCTGCTCAGGGCAGAATGTGCAGCATTTCCTCACCCAGGGGCATCCACAGTGGCAGAAGAGAGCAACAGAGAAAGAAGTATAAGTATTTGTCCTGATGAGGACACAATTGCCAGGTGATGGCAATTCTCAGGTAAACTAGATGCTGCAATGGAGGTGCTCCTCTCTGCAAAAAGGCATGTGTTTGCCAAGCTCCACATGAGAACTCTGAGAAGTAGAATACAGAGCGAAAGTCTGTGGCTGATCTTGCTGAATGGGACAGATGGAAACCCTTGCCAAAAATAGCTTTGCTAGAAGTAGAACACATGGTAAATTGCATTAATTTTAATAATTGCTTTTTATGCTTTGATAAAAACTGGCAAAGACCTAAAGGATCCTCTACCCAAGATAATTAGCATAGTTCTCCTCGACTGCTCCCCTTTAAAGAGAATGCTGTTTTGAGGCTCTCACAGCTCACAGAATTGAGAAGGATGAGGCTGCCCACTTGTGCCAGGAAAGCTGAATGCTCACTAGTATGTGGGACCCACTGGAAAAACAGTTTAGCTGCTGATACATCAAGTAGCTTGAGGCCATTAAAGCAGCCTTGAGTCTGCAGCCTGGCAACATCCAATGTCTCTCTGACCACAGGATCTTGCAGAATCACACTCTGAAGGTGAGCAGATCCACAATCTTTAAAAAAAAAATCAGCAACCACCTTTTTCTGAAAGGAAAGGGAAATTTTAATTTTTTTTTTTTTTTTCCAGGAGACACAGGATTTCTAGGTGCTGTAGGAGAAAGGGAACAGGCAGCTCCTTCACCCCCTGCAAACAGGATTTTCAGCTACTATGGTGCCAGGTAGACCTGTCTTTCTGCCACATGAAAAGGGATAATGGGAAGAGCATGCCTGCACTACTGCTTCTTATCCCAATCTCTGCTCAAGATTTAGGGGTGCTTGACTTGAAAAGAAATCTTCGTATCAAAGTAATCTCCTCCAGAAATGGTGCTGGATGCAGTGTCAGACAGCACCAGCACCCCATTAACTCCAGCCATCTCACCACCCTCCTAAATTGGTTTAGTCTTCTGCCCAGTCAAACCAAAACACAGAGCTCCAGCTGCTGGCAGTGTCCAGGCCAGTGACATGGAACTGGATTCTAATTGATGTTGTTAACGCAGGGCATCTGCTCTTCAAACAGCTCTGAAATAATGTTTAATTACCTGGGGGATTTTGGAGCCAACAATGCCTGCATTCTGTCCAGTTCTCAGGAATACACAATACGTTTCTTACTCAGGTGCTATACATTTTTGCATGAATTAAATGTATTCTCTTTTACAGCTAAAAAAGTGTGACTGTCAGTCCAGATCAGAGTCAGCCCAAGATACAGTCACAAACCTGTCAGGGTCAGCTATACAAGAGTACAGTGTCTAGGAGTGGTATTTGTCTCTATTAGATTAAGGAAGCTCACTGGAACTGTAGTTTTGTCCCCGAAAGAGCACTCTGGGACTGCAGCGGAATGGGGTTGATTTTCTTTTTCCTGCCAGGGCCAAGCTCAGGCAAAGAGACAGGATTTGTGCCACATAAGAGCAGCCTGGGCAAGTCTGAGTAGGTGATAAAAATGCATAAATATAGAAATACAAATGTGGCAGCATGCAACTAATGCCCCAAAAGGACTCTTGAGCTAAACATTGGTTGCTTGAGAGTGTGATTTGGATGCACTAAGTACTGATTGTTAAAAGTCATTGTGCCATAGACTGAAAAATCCTCCTAGTTCAGGTCTTCTCCAGCCACAGGGATTACAGAAGTGAGCAAACTCATCCCTATGCAAGGGACCTGCTCCCTCACGTGCAGCATGGTTTGTCTTTCCTTCCCAAGCCAGAAGCGAAGCACACGGGCAGGAGCTCAGCAGGGCTGGAGGGATGCTGTCGCCCAGGTGGGAGGCAGCTGCTGGCTGGCAGGTTTGTGCTGCGGTGCTCAAAGCAGGGGTGGCACCAGAAGCAAGAGCTGCTGCACCCCAAAATGCCTCCCTGCCTTCCCATGGGCTCCCCCCACACCCCAGGTATCTAGTCCTTGAGCACACATGTGCAGATTGTGCTACTGATGTTATTTGTATCCAGTAATTTTCTAAAGCTCAGATTTAGATTGACAAATGTATTCTGATTTCCTAATATGTTTTCTTCACATCTTTGCTGTGTTTTTCCATAAGAATTATTCTGTTCAGCAGCTTGGGAGAAAACAATCAACAGCTAGAAGGTATATTCAACTTCAGAATTTTGCAGAGAATGATAATGCCTCTTCTTTTTTTTTCCCCCTCTGAAAAATGTATTTGTCTCTGTGTTTCCTCCACTGACACTATCCTGTAGCTCTGCCTTTAACCTGATATTCTGCCACCACTCCTGTTTCTATTGACGTGTTTCTGTAAGGTTGGTCTGTCAGGCTGATATTTTGCTCCCACTTTTTTCCTGCAGCTGTACTGCTGTTTAACAGCCTCTTCACAGAGCCCCTCGAAGGCTGATGATTGCGACGCTTCAAGCGCTCAGTGAAGCCCTCCTCAAACACAGCACTCAGCTGAGAAACACTGCGAGAGGGGCAAAGAACTGGGGAGAAGTGGACATACCTGAGCAAACACTGCAAGAGGGATGAGATACTCTGGAGCTGCTGGGTTGAAACATTTGACTGCATCACAGGCAGCAGATGAGGACAAATTTTTGACTTTTCTGCAAACCTGTGGGTTTTGACTGTAACTGAAAATGTATGTCTCAGTGTGTCAGGAGATGAGAAATCTTAGAAACACCAACAGAATACCAAAAGTGCTGCAAGAAAACAGAGCTGATTCAGTTTCTTGTCTTACTTAGTAATCAAAGAAGTTGCTTTTGATAGCTTGCTTGTGAAAAAGGCTTTGTCATTTTTCTTCCAGAAATTAGCAGCTTTATTTGAACTACTGTCAGGATGCCAAAACCGTGCAGGGAGTGGGACAACTGTAAAAACTGTATTTTAGGACTGATTAGGGGAGACCAAGCCCCCAGCTTTGTCATGGTTCGATCAGAACCACCAGCCTGTGCTCACAGGTCCCATAAATACAGAAATCCAGCTAGGCACTGGTGGGATTTTTGAGAACTGCCCAAGAAAGTGCTATTACACCCATACTGGTTGAGTTGAACAGGTTTGCGTGACAGCAGACAAGTCATTCTGCAGTGGATAATTAAAAGCTCACTCATCATGCAAACTCCTTCTCTACATACTGGTAGAGAAGGAGTTTGCATGATGAGTGAGCTTTGCTATCTGGGAGCTATTTCCAGCATGATGGATACAAAGTTATCTGAGCATGCTAGACAGAAAATTGTCTTTTTAATCCATTATATGAATAGGCTAGATTGTTTTTAGAGATGGTGCCTAAATTTTTGTTTAGAGCCAAGTTTCTGTACTCTACAGAGGGGCAGATTTTCCCTGTAAGCTCAGGATGGATGTAGACTTTCTGTTTAGGAGGAAAGATCCAGAAACAGAGCACTGATTTGTGCTTAATCCCATTCAAAGGTTCTTCACAGTCATCCAAGTCTCGTGGCCAATTCAAAAAGGGAAGAGGGGAAAGAGGAGAGACCAAGAACTGCCTGGCAGAAGGCTCTCTGCTGATAGGGCTTGGCTGCAGAAGGAAAGCCTGTTCGTTACCAGTATAAAAAAGTCATTAGGAATTTCCTCTGGACCTGAGTGCTGACACTCCAGTGCCCAACAGCGATGAGAGAACAAAGATTCTCCGTATGCTATAAATCATAATGCATAATGTGTTTGTCCATTTTTCTCCCAAAACTTTTTAGAAAGGCCAAGCTGCAGAGAATTGAACAAATCCAGATTCAAACCCTCCTTGTCTCAAATGTTCTAATTGTGCTGCTCTGATCTCTGCTCCCTGGTTTATGTGCTAACCTCCGCTCTGAAGAATTACTCACATTCTTTCTGAACTGCACCCACCCACCACAGCCCAGCTCATTTACGGTGTGCACCCCACTGGTAGCCCCAGGAATGCAGTGGCAGGTCTCAGCCAAGTTTGCTTACAACTTGTTTGCATTTCCTATAGCACATCTGCATGCACAGAAGGGGAAGTCACTTCCCAGGCTGCCTGAAAGGGACATTGTGACTGATGGAAAGAAGAATACAAGACCCATACCAGAATACCAAATCTCAGATTAAAGCATTTCGTACTACAGAAGCAGTTTAACATACTTTGTGCAGAAGGAAATTTCACTAGAAGTCTGCCAGGATTTTGGAATCATGAGGGATATGCTCCGTGAAATAAGGGCAGAGGATTGACCCTGTCATGCTATTAGACCTTTCCAGACACCCACGTAAGAGCCCTGGCTTCCAGTAATGTGGAAATACTGCTTTTTGCCACAGACCTTGTGAATGGAGGTATTTCATTTCGAGGAGCCCTCAGCGCCCACTCCTTGCAGAGGCAGTGTCAGGCAGGGCACCTACTGGGGCGGGCTGATCCTCTGCCCCTGCACAGGGTACCACACTCCCTGTCCTTGCCCTGAAAGTTTATTTCTCTTAATAATGTCTTGTAACTCCCACCAGATGCATCCGCGTTCATCCACTCCCTTGAGAAGTTTGAGCCTTTGCCCTGGGTTTACTATACCCATTCTTTTTGGGGTGGTGCCACCTGATTCCTAAGCCAGGGTGAGGAGCAGCCACTTCTTCAGGTCTCTCAACAATGTTGTGATTTCAGCCTTCAAGGCAGATGAGCCTTCTTTGCTGGCTGCAACACTGAAATGGAAAATGTTGACTGAACGAGACTTATTCTGAACAGAACATGAGCATTTTCTTCTCAGCCACACTTGAATTTTTTGATCATTGGTGCTACAGGTTACAAACATGTCTTCCATCCTCCTGGAACAGCCACCAGACAACTTGTGAGGTGAGAAGGAGGAAGGTAGGAAGCCCTGCCAGCTAAAAAAGCTAAGGCATGAGGCAGAGCAAATGTGCTTTGCGTTTCATCAGCACTTTTGCACCCAAATAAGGTCTGATGGCTGTTACCTGGACAATGGTCTTGCATGATGCCATCAGTCACTCTTCAGCCTAAATTCTGGGTAATGCTTATTAGCAGAGGGAGCTCCTGCAGTGGCTGTTGACATCTGCTTGTGTCTCCTGTAGTGTCATGTCATGTTCCAGCAGATTGAGGCACTGCAAAACCTTGAAGATAGGAGTGGTGATCTCTGTGAAAATGTTTCAGAATTTGGGCCTAATTTTATTTTCCTTCCTGGTAGGAAATGTCTGCCATGGCACCTGTAACCAGGAGAGGAGGTCTGAGTGAAAAAGGACATTAGTTTTCTTCTTTTATAGGGACAATAAAGAAAAATTACATTAAGCAAAGATAAGGTAGGAAAACAGCTGATTTGAAATGTGTAAGAGATGTGTGGTCTTCTTAAAAATCCCACAGGACCTGATTATCTCAGTTTACAACTAGTTTAAGGCAAAACGCAAAAAAATGACGAGGCTGGCCCTAACCATCACTTTAGAGGGAGATTATTCACATTGTTTCATAGGAAGTGGTGAACTACTAAAAATTACATGGAGACCCATGTCCGTGTTGCTGCAATTACTCCCAATTATTGTCACTCACTCTTCTAAGGGATTTCTCACTGTTGTGTTTGCAAGGGCAGCCTCCTCTTGTTGCTGTGCCCTGACTCACCGCTGCTGTCCTGGGAATGCTGGGTCTTGGAGCAGGGCTGGGCCACTGGAGAGGCTTTGCACAGGTGGGGGTGTTTGAAGAGGGGTGGGCTCCATCTCCTCTCACTGCTATCACCCACTGCAGCCAGACCCTCCTTTGTTTGCCCTGACCCTAAGTACAGCTCTGTACTTTCATTCCCCACACTAGGGGCCCAGTCGAATGTACGGAAGGAGCCTCAGGAGAGTGGTGGGTGGCACTGAAGCCTCCATTATGTGTGCTCGCGCTTCATCCTGGCCAGGAGTCAATCTTCCATCCCAGAAAAGTCTCTGCATTTGTGAGAGGGAACTGGCTCTGTAGCTGCTCTTCTGGCTTGGGCTGGGCTCCCCTGGTGCTATCTGCTAATCACCTCCTCTTGTCACAGCTTTTTCCTCCCCTCCACTGTTGTTGGCTTGTGGAACTCCCATTAACTGGGCTGATTGCAACACTATCAAAAAATTGCCTTGAGACTTATCTAATTATTCATCCTGTTATATCTCTTCCGGTGTCCAAAACCCACGGAAGGGGGAAAGGAAAAGTTTAAGACAGAGACCAGCTTTCACCTGTGATTACACACAGGTGTTAGACCTCACCTCCCTGAAGGCTTGAGCTCAGAGGGGTGTGAAGACTTCTATGCCTTGTGATACACCACAAGTGGCTCCTGCCCCCGAGTCCTCTCTCCTGCTGAGCCAAGCCCAGGCACCTGCACCGTGGGGATGGCAGCAGCCCTGCCTGCTGGCTTTGAAGCTCACTTGCTGTTTCAGAGGCTTGCCCACTTGCAGACGCAGCCCTGTGCCTGTGCTCCCCTGCACGCCCTCTTTGTCTGCTGGCGATGGGTGGCAACCTCTCGCATGTGCCAGTGACATCCCAGTGCTGGCATTACCTTGGCTAGGTAGGATATCTCAGGAAGTAGGAGCAGTGCACCATGGAACTGCAAATAACTACTGTGGAAACACAATTTATTTTCCGTTTTCATCTGTATCTGATGCATTTTAACTGAAAACAAGACTAATGCTTTGGAAAGGAAACAAAACTCAGTCTCCTCTTCACTTTTCATCTTTTCCTTCAAAAGCCCAGATCATCATTCTCTGGACGCTCTCCTTAGTTTTGGGAAGATCTGGGCATTGATGGGACAGAAGCAGTTTGACTCATCCTTCCCTCATAGATTCAGACTTTTATCATGAGTCTCTTACTAATGAGAATAAAAGAGCAAAATCCAAGTGTTTGCCTTTATTGGGGGATTGTTTTGCACTTACCAATGTGGCTTCTCTGGTATAAGGGCTGTTCCTAAGAAAAATGTGGCACTGAATCACCAGAGAGACCCATGTGCAGGTCCTGAGCACCTCAGAGCAGCACCTTCCTGCACTGAGAGGAGCTGGGTTCAATGCTGCCCGCTGCCTGGTGTACATTTATTTCTGCAGTATTTGCCACTTACCTTTTATTTTCCAGAAGGCTTGTGAGCTTCACGAGCACCCAACAAATCCCAGGGTTCTTCTTGCCATCCCTGCAATCCCCACTCCAAGCCAAACCCTTCTCCCTCTACTTGTCACCCTGAAAAGTCCTTACCACCCGTTCAGCTTTTCCCTTACTCTAACGCCCTCCATGTGGAATGTGCCTATCAACCTGCACCTCCACTCTTGCTTTCCCCAGGGTCCTCTGGTCTCTCTTCTGCCTTGTAAGCTCCCAGGCTGTTGCAAAAAAAGGTGATAGAGCCAGGCTGGGGTGTCCAGCAGTGTTTGTTTGCAGTGACACCTCATAGGTATTCAGGCTGCTCTTCTCCTTGCTGATGAGCCTCATCTACAGAGTTTTCCTGCATAAAAAACTGCACATGTCAGAGGGGAAAGACAAATGACGATAGCAATAATGTGGAAGAACATCCTCTGAACATCTGAGAGGGCTGAATCATGAACCACTTTTATCAAGGCGTACAAGAGGCACTTAAATATTAGCTGCTGCTTATAAATAATATTGGTATATTAAATACATTTTTTCACAGTTTTATAAAGCAAGTGATCTCTATTTGCTTTCAACTGGAAATCATAAAGTAAAAATCAATGAGCTTGTATCAAGCTTGTATTATGGTCCTTAAAGAGCCAACTAACTCTATAAAAATGACTGTTTTTTAATGAAGATATAATTAATTGGATTGAGTTGGCAAAGTTTAAGTGCCTTGTCATATTTTGATTGCTATGTAGGGCTAGAACTTATTGATTTTATAGAACACCCTGTAGATACATGTAATGATTAATTTCATTTGGTTTACAAGAACAGAAACCTTCTATGCAGAACTGGATGTGCTATTCTATTTTTTCATAACCGCCTGTACCTGGCAGGAGCATGGGTCTAGCTGTGGAGCTACACTGGGTGGCCTGGCCTTCCCTGGTTTCTTATTTACTCCAAAGAAATTCCATATTTCTCCCAAACCCATGCAGCTTGTAATTTCAAGGACTTTTCAGAGAGTATTTTTCAATATCTATTTCTTGTGTGTTTCTGTTTTCTTTCTGAAATAAGGAATAGTAAGTTTTAGTCCATGTTTCCTGGTTTGCAAAGCCATCAACCACAGGTCCAGAATCCAGGCCCAGCTCATGAACCTCGGGATAGAGAAGGCGGCTCCAGAGCCCTTCGTGTCTGGGGGCCCCCGGGCAGCTCCCTGCCCTGCCCTGCCCCAGCCCCAGCCCACGGCAGCTGGGGGCTCTCCCAGGGAGAGGTGCAGAGGAGCATCACTGCCCTCAAATCCAGCCAAGGCGGGGACAGCCGGGCCAGCTGGGGGGGTCTGGCTGCCCCCAAGTGGGGCAAGCCGGGGCTGTGATCCTCTTCACACACACCACAGCGGGGCTCGGCTTGGGTGCGCAGTCCTTGGAGCTGATTTTCCCGAGGCTTTGGGGCTATTTTTAGCCGTAGCTACAGCACTCGGTGCCACATGGCTGCCTCTGAATTATTTGGTTTCTTAATTGGCGGAGTTGATGTAAAAGCAAAGTGAGGGGAAAGGAAATACCAGCAGCCTCCCTGGGGACACCCTGCCAAGCCTGGGGGTGACAGACGTGCTCACTGTGAACTGTCTCGGCATGCTTTTGTACCAGCAACACGGGGAATGCAAGATCCGGATTTCAGGCCTTAGTTTCAGATCCGCTCTGGTGTTCCCTCCCTCGCCTCTCCGGCTGTGTTCTTGCCCCCACTGCTGGCACAGGCGGAAAGTGCATCCCGAGGTGCTGCCGGGCATCCTCCCCGGCTGCACGGGCAGCTCGGAGCCGCTGGAAGCTGGACCTCAGGCCCACACGGAATCTGCAAGGTACCGGGATTGAAATCAGAGCTTTGAATTTTGTGTTTGCCCTCAGAACGGATATTGAATGTGTGATCCACACGGTGTTTAATGAGTCTCTGGGTATAAACTGGCAGAGCAAAAATCTTTTGATTAACTTAAGCTGACCAGAAATGAAAACAGGAAAGTCCCTTTGTACAGTCTGGATGGTAACTGCTAAAATCATATCCCAGTAACTATCCATGCACTGCATTCCTCCACATCAGTGCTCTCTTCCATTCCAAACACAGATGCTCATTTCTGTGTGATGTTGGGAAATCACATGTGCCAGGCATGTTTGAGTGGCTCCCCAAAATAAAGTATCTGGATCGATATGATAGTGAAGAAGTGGCTGAGGATGCTCAAACCAGGCCACCAACAATATGGTTTCTCAGGGGACAGTCGACCAGATCACCAGTTCTCCATGCCACTGCTGTGATGTTACATCCTAAACTACACAGTTGGAGGGAAAACGACATCCAGTATTAAGCTGAAATCCACCTCCTACTGAGGTCTGAGCCACCCACATCCCAGCACAACCCACAGCCTCTACAGCATTGCCCCTTCTCCAGCAGTGCTCCGTGTTGCAGGTCGAGCCTCAGACTGGCTCTTTGGCTCTGCCCTTCTGGCTGCTCCTTGCTGGGGCACTGCCACCCTGAGCCCCACAGGCGGTTCCTTCCTGGCAACCCCTAGGTTGTGAAGAGCCACTTTTTCTGTGGCACTTTGGTCCTGGGGAGTGGTGCTGACCAAGCTCAGTGTCGTTCCCGTGGGTGCTGGGTTTCACATGAGGATGGCAGGGGCAATCACCAGGGTCCAGGAGGTGTCCCTGCTCCTCAGGCTCTGCTTCCTGTCACTGGGAACTACACTGCCAGCAGCCTGCAACTTCCATGCTGGCAAAGCAAAGATTAACAAAACGACGAGGAGCACAGCGTTGCCCAGGCTCGGGTACAGGACAGGACTGCCTAGGGGCTTGCAGAATGGCCACCCTGGCAGAGGGCACCCCATTTAGATGATGATCACTGAAACAGTGGGGGTGTGTGGTCCAGTGCTTGGAAGGCACCATCTGCAGGCATGGATCACCCCAGGCTGGAGGTGCAGCTTGTCCCCTTGCTAGCACCCAGCTGGATGCAGCCATGCTCCCCATTCCTGCTTGTCCTGGGGCTGCCCCAGCACCAGGCCATTTGAAACATTATCTTGAATAACTGGGCTATCAGGAAAATTGAGAATGTACATTCAGCCTGGGGCTCATCACCGCTTGGCTGAGCACTGGCTGTACATTCAGGGCTGCCAGTGGCACAGGAGCAGGGCAGAGCAGCAGAGAGGCTCTCGCCAGCAGCAAGGGAGCCAAGCTGAGGAGTGAGTGCCCTGGAAAAGCCACCTTCCCCAGTGCTTTGCCCCCAGTTGCACCTTGCCGCTAAAGCTGCCTCTGAACACGTCCATCAAGCTGCAGGGGTGACTCCTGTGACTGGTACTCGCGCAATTGCTGTGCTTCTTGATCTAAAAATACGGTTAAAATTTTGCTCTTGAGATACATTGTAAAAATGTCACTTTTCACGGCTTTCTCACAGCAGGGATACGGCTCCTGGCGAGCTGTAACTCAGCTCCTGCTCTGGGGGGGACTGGAGCGGCAGTGCCTGCCTGAGGCACCCACAGGTGAGCTGGAAGGGGAAGCAGGAGCTCAGCTGTGCCAATGGCAACAGCTTTGGCAGCAGCTCTGGATGGAAACCAACCACAGAGATTTATAAATCACTGCTCTTTACAGGCAAATTACTTCTCCTTAGATAAGAGGAAACAAAGTACCCAGGAGGGGAAGAAAGTCTTAACTTTTGGGAGGTTATCATGGTTTCATCCCACAACATCTGCCAGCCCTGTGTGTCAGTGCAAGGTAACCAACACATGGCATGAATCCTAGAGTATAAAAGATGTGTCATTACAAGAAGGAGTAGGAGGAAAATAAAGCAAGTTGACAGCTCACATCCTGTGCCATAATCCTAGAAATTGTTAATATTTACAAAATTAACAACTAATATAACCGATGACAATCTCACTCCTCCTGGTTGTCATGCGGATATTAACAGTTACCACCCGCTACAAACTGGAAATATTCCCCGTCTCTGGAGCTCCTGCTGCTCAGCAAGCGTGGGGATGGCACAGACTTAGCCTTCCAGCTTTCCCACCAGCCCCAAGCCAGGAGCCAGGGTGGAACACCCAGGCACTGCTGGAGCCAGAAATGCCTCCTGACCTCACTCTGCTTCTGGGAGCAGAGGGTCAGGCAGAATAGGAGGGGGATTTTTCTCTCTCCCCAGCTCCTCCAGGAGCCCAGGATCCAGCCCCATGCAGTGCAGTGTGGTGGGGAGAACCCAGAGGAGGATGGGGAGTACAGACAGTGCTGGAGGGAGGAGAGGCAAGGGCCACACGGGCTCAGATCACACCTTGGAACAAGCTGCCTTTTCAGGGAGAAGCTCCTATACTGCTGGTGTGATTTGCCAGCTGTAAGGCTGGAAGCTAATTGATGAGCATATGCTAGAGTGTCATTCCCTAAACATGAAAGACCTGACTAAAACCAAAATGAAGGTGCTTGAACACTAGTGGCTCCATAGGAAACTTATTCCTAGACTAACAATCATAAGAAGATGAAACTTTAAAATCACAGTGCAATTCCCCACTATTTTTTTTAAAAAAAGAGTAACAGCAGTGCCCATTTTCTCAGAACTGTGATTTTTTAAACTGTTACCTGTCCATCAAGAGGACTGCAGGAGGCAAGACAGGGTTGACACTGTTAAGTACAAGAAAACTGTGGATGGTGCCTGCACAAGCAAGTTTTCTGGCTTCATTTTGCCCTATCCTTAGTAAGGAACATTAGTTTCCCAGGCCACTCTTTGCACAGGCAGTGTGTCAGGCTTACGGTAATTTTAAAAGGTTTCCTCTGTCAAGGTGTACAGTATGCAAAAAAATCACCATACTCTTTCCAGTTCACTGTATGCAAAATCAAAACAGAGAATTACCAGCATAACTGTTTTCAAAGAGCTCCCAGGTACAGGAATAATTTTAAAAAGCAAATTTTCTCTTCACTGGAATACCTTTCTCACCTTGAAGTGGAATGCTGTTGGCTGTATGACAGGGTGGCCCTAAGAGGCAACCTGAACAAGTGACCCTGAATGAATGAATGGATGGCAAAAAGACCCTCTTCAAGGTAACCTGAGATCAGGGATCTCATTTTCAACTAGGCCAGTGAAACAATACTGATCACTGGAGCAAAGAGCAGCCTTTCCAGAGCTTGGTGCTCCAGCTGGCACAACACAAGTGCTTACCTAGGTGCAGCAACCAAGGGCTCTTTGGAAGGGGCCTCAGTTTGATGGATTCTCTGGAGGAATGACCATGGGGACCATCATGAGCTGCACCGCTCGTTAAGTGGTTCACTACAGTAAGATACAGCAACTCCTTTCCTTGAAGTACAGTGGGGAAATAAATGTGACCCAGTAAAACATAACATTGTTTTTAAATATTAAAAAAGCAATGACCTAAGAGAACAGATACATTAAACCATCACAGTCACATTAAAACTGTTGTGTAGTTTGCTCTAGGAAGCTGGTACATTTTTAGAAACACTGAAACCTTAGCAACATTACATCCCAGATAGTTTGCTTTTCTTTCCCTTGTCTTTTATTCTGCCCTGCACCTCTGAAGAGCATTTCTCTACAACCCATTTTGTTTTCTGTTTGTAAAGCTTTATGCATTTCAGTTTTTCATCATCTTCTGAGATCATTATCTTATTTTTTCATCTTTTTTTTCAAGAAACTTCCCCCCCCCCCCCCCCCCCCCATCTGCCACCATCTTTAGTATAATACTTCTCCCTTTAGGATTTCTTTTATCCTTCTCATCTTTATGCCTTTCACTTAACTCTTCCCCAGGCCCTTCATTCCTGCTTTTGCTTGTCAAAACTGTGTTTCTTCCTCCTTCATGAGGGAAGAAGTGGGAAGGTTGGGTGGATTTTTTTGCTATGAGCACATAGGAATGCTCCAATCAATACTTTGCAACCCTGCAGAGGAGAGCTTGCATGACTCTTCCAACACTTTCAAAGTTTGCTACTGCAGTTAATGAAAGTCTGACTAATGCTTGCAAACCATAAGCTTATTTTAAAGCAGTGCTGTAGCTTCCCACCATCAGGCCATCCCCAACAAGCTTTTAATTTTACATTAGAGACACTACTCCATGCTTTGAAATACTTGTAGCCCTGTAGCAACTTCTTTTTGTCTAAACCCCAGGACACAGAGCAGGTGATGGACACAGTCTCAGCCACCACCTGAGCCTTCAGCTCTGGCTGGATTTCTGTTCAAACCAAAGGAAAGCTGAACTGCCACCCCACTCACAGAAAGCCATGTCTGTGTGTACACAGGGAGATTTTGGAAGACTGGTGAATCCAGTTCAGCTGGAAGTGAGTGTATGTAGAACGTCTCCAAGTCTCAAAGCAGGTATCTGGCCACTGGTGCAGCCCTGAGGAAGTGGCACCCTCAAGGGCTGGGGTAGCATTCAGTGCTGGGCAAGTTTCCAGAGCCTCTTCACCTCTTCCTGATAGATGTGCCATTGCTATTTATTTTGTTCCAAAAAGAATTTGCAATAGTAGTTTGGGGATCTTCTGACATTTCATTGACATTTCTTCAGGACTTTTTGTAGCATGATTATTATTGCCATTAGGTCCCCTCACGTGTTAATGCCCACATTTAATTGTGTGCATTCCAGATGGGGCACAGTTTTTGCTGTGAATTCTTAACATGCATCCAACCTAGCACCTTCATGGGCCTGTTTCAGTTGGACCTGTTCCCTAGGCAGATCACTTAAGAGGTCTGGAAAATCCTCTGCAGAGCTTGCAACAGATAGAATTGACTGTTCCTGACAAGTCTATCATTTTTACTGTTCTCCATCTGCCTACCAAGACTGCCTCATTCTTCTGAAGTACTGAAGACCACTTAAAGTGTGTCTAAAGCTTGATGCCAACTTCCCAGCCCTGCTTGCCAATTCAAAAGAAATCTGTTGCAAAATATATGTCAATACATTTATTCCCAGACTAAGGCAACCATGTTACTCAAATGCTGGGGTAATCCTAAATGTGCTTGAGAGGCTGGTGCTGATAACAGAATCTTCAGATACAAAACGGCTTTTGCAGAAAGCATCACTTCTAGCATGAGATATTTAAAGCCTTTTCTTTTCCCACTGAATGCAACAGGCCTGTCTCGGCAGTCTGGGCATGCTTCCCAGCTTGCTGTCCGGATGGGATGGCAGCCGACACTCGGCAACGGGTTGCTCGGGTACAAAATTCATTAAATTGGAAATCAGGGGCAGGAAGGTCTTAATATAAGCGATCCAGGTATGAACATCTGTTCCTGTTCCTTGAGTTCCCTTGTTAGCTTTTGCTCTCCTAAGACTAAAATTGTTTGGGAAACACTGTCTGTAGATTTTAGGTTTTTCTTCCCCATTGGTAAAACCTGAAACTATCTGAGCTGTTAAACCATTTGTGGCTTCTGAGCTTGGTTGTGGTGCCAGCTTTGTATAGATAAATATAGAACCTGTGGCATTTTCAAAAGCCATTTGGAATAGCTCTTCAATACAAGCACTTTCAGCAGAGATTAAACACATTATTTGGGTTTTCTGCCTAAAGAAAAAAAATCACTTGAAAAATTGGCAGAAGTACCAGTTTCTTCAAATGACAAAGTTCTCTTCCCCAAACTGAGTCTGGCAATTGGCAGCTCTCTACAAAGACAATTTTTTTTCTTTCCTCTCTCCCCTTCCCTACTCCTTGATTTCAAAATAACCTTCAAGGCAAAAAGAGCAGTACACAGCAACATAAAAAAAGTAAAAGAAAATGATTAAAATTTTTCACTCCTTGAACAGAATGCTTTGCATTTTAACTAACTTGTATCAGATAAAATGCTACCACATTCCTACAGAAGAAATCAATGCATTACAGAAAACTGGACACATTCCTCAAGGAATTTCCATTTCAGAAGTTCTCCTGAATAAACTAAACAACAATAGAAATGAAGAGCTTTATTAAAATCACTTGGAATATCATATGAAATTTAGTATTGTATAGTATAAGTGCAAATTCCCCAATACTAACAGGATGTGACACATGTGAAAAGAGGACATTAATATACATAACAATAGAAAAGTTGAAATATGTTTGACAGTGATGTATTAAATGGCTACATAAATATGACCACAATTAGGAGCATATGTAATTTTGTTTCCCTCTAGCAGTATCTTCTAAAGCACTATACATAGTAAATTGCATTTAATTCTAATCCCTGCTTTCTTATACGTAACAGGAGATGTGTAAAAATATTACAGGCACAAGCAAAAGCAACATAGAAGATGTGAAAACAGAGGCAGAAGCCAGGCACTTATTTGTTCTTGGCTGCCAGAGGTTTACGGCTGATCTTCTTTGACTTGTCATTGTTCTTCTTTGGAGGTTCAGGGTTTGCCTGCATGTGTCTGCCATAAAGACTGTAAGGAAAGGAGAAAAAAAATTTTGATCTAACCATTAAACACAGACTTTTGCTCTGCAGCACATTAAACAAAGCATCTAGTTACTAAAAATAATAAAAAAGGGTCTTTATTTTGTCTCAACACACTGAATTTTTAATCAGATCTCAAGCTGCAGTCATTAACATTTGGTTTTTTGTGACTTTGGTTTTTCATGACTTTTCAGGGGAGTAACATCAGGGAAGAGCAGGCCTTTGGAGCAGTGAAGGAGCAATCAGTTTTGCCTTCAGAAACTAGCAACCTTTATTCTGCAGTTATGGGATTAAGGCTCAGAAGGCTATAAGGATGTGTATTCAAGTAGACAGTGACAAAAATTGGGTTGAACTGGAGAGATAGAGTGCCTGCTTAGAGCAAAGTGAGCATCATCCCTACCAGAAAACCCAGGGGCTTGATAATGTGACAGAGAGCAATGGTGTCACAGCTGCCTTTGCTGCTCACACATGATTGATAGCACTGGGACAGCTACCAACACATCAATGCCACATTAGTAAGTACCACTGATTAAATGTTGACAAAGTATCCTACAATTAAGACAGCTAGCATTCACGGTGAAGCTAAATGGACCACATGGCTGAGAGGATCTTGCTAAATATCACATAGTAATTAATAGATAATTTATGAGTAATCCCGATTAAACTAAATTAAAAACCTACCCAAAATAAACACAGCTCAAACTTAACTTCCCTTATTGACATAAAGTGCTTTTTGAAGATGCACTTTGTGGGTTTTGGTTGGCGTAATTTTCTTCATAGTGGCTGGTATGGGGCTGTGGTTTGGATTTACACTGAAAACAGTGTTGATAATGCAGGGATATTTTAGTTATTGCTGATTGGGGCTTGCACAGAGCCAAGGTCTTTTCAGCTCCTCACCCCACCAGTGAGAGGGCTGGGAGTGCACAAGTTGTTGGGAAGAGATGCAGCCAGGACAGCTGACCCCAACTGGCCCAAGGCATATCCCAGACCATACCACATCCTGCCCATCATATAAAGCTGGGGGAAGAAGGAAGGGGGGATGTTTGGAGTGATGATGTTGCCTTCCCAAGTCACCGTTACATGTGATCTTGAAGGTCTTTTCCAACCTTTGTGATTCTGTGTCTCTATTTTATTTACTACTCTAATTCTATGTCAGAATGTTAAAAGCTACCATCTGCTGTGACCTTTATGTTGCTGTACCTGGAAGATACTTCAGCCCTGGGGTTCCACAGTTCCCTGGACTGTGGAATGGGATTAGAGCTCCTTGTAGGGTGGGGTGGAGAGGCAGTGCTTGCTTTTACCTTCTCAGCAGCTGAAGTTTTACATCATGCTACTAAGCAGGCTGCTGTCAAGGTGTACTGTAGCCAAAACAGCCTTGCTCAAGGAAAATACAACCGTAAACTATGACATTACTTCACCTCACTGAAATTTTACGTGTGTCATCACCTACTGTCAACAAAGGATCAGGTGCGATTTCCCGATGAATGCAGAGAGCCCTGACCCTCTGTGATAACTACATGCTTCGTATTAGCTACAATACACATATTTTTCTTTTATTTCATAAGAGATAGAGCTCCAGCAGCACAAGGCTGTATTTTATCCAAGTACACAGTACATATATTAATCAAACATACATCCTATATAACTGTCCGGTTCTGGAAGGTGTTAAGTGAGTCAAGGGAGGGAGTCTATGGAAGGAGAGGGTTCAGTATTATGAAAAGCTGAAAAGCTATCACTGTAGAAGAACACAGAAGTGACATTCAAGGAGGTTGTCCTATCAGAAACTGACCCAGGATAGAAAAAGTCAGGGAACAAGCAGCATCTTGTTCTCAACGATAGGCAGTGCAGCATTTGAACCACTGTCAGCAGTAATTTTGTAACTCTTAGAAGTTAGCACTAGTTAGGTAAACACAAAATTAACATTCAAGCTAGTTTTCGGCTCTTTTAAAGTACCCATTTGGGACTTTAAGCACTGAATTAACAGAGAATCCAGTGATCCACTGTATCTGAGCACAAAAATCCTTCGTGGATAGGAACAGAAGTCCCCGGTCACTGTCCTGCGTTCCACATCCTGCTGCCCCATATCTCCTTTGTCCTGTTAGTGCCAACCCAAAGAGGACTGAAACAGCTTTAGTGGCTCTCAGTTGTTACATACCCCCCTTTTCTCAAGTTGGTTTAGGTTCCTCCTTTTTACTCTGGAAACTTTATGTAAGTTTCCCTCTCAGGTGATCCTTTTGGTATTCATTCTGCCTCTCACTTCCTCCCTTCTGAGGGCAAATGTTCAAGTTTGTGGACTGGTAGAGCTCAGATTAGTGAACTTCCCAAAGCAAAAGGGTGTGGTGGGAATTCTACTGACTACACAGATGCTTTTGAAATGCAGAAAACCAGAATAATGACAATATTGAATGAACTTCAGAGTTCTGGTAAAGTCTACTTGGGCAATGCCTTTTGACTGCAAAAACAGGTCCAGCAGCCATTACTGAGTGCATTAAGCAGTAAAAATAACAATTGACCTGTAGGTACTTTTGGGGTTTTTTTGGTATTTGCTCCTTACAATATTCAGTGCTATTGGTGCCCCAGCAACTCCCTTTGCCCCATGCAAATACTACATTAGTAGTAATAGATGTACATGAGTTGAAGGCATCTACAGCAATTTTACATTCTTTTTACCTATTTTCATGTCCAACCACTTCTATCAGCATCAACACCAAAGTTTCATTCAGCAAACTAATTAATGGGTTTGAAATAAGAAAATCAAATATATCTACTTAGGTTTCCTTGGCAAAATGAGAGGAAGTTTCAATGCACATTGCTATCCCAACTGAAAATGAGTGCTTTACTATCTATCATGTAGGCTGCTAGTCAAAGAGCAAGGATCAGACTTACTTAGATTATACAAGCCTTCATACACAGGGTCTCTCTATTCTGTTGGCGGACATCATATGTGAGGAGACATAAGGTGTCACAACAATACTTAAATACAATAATGACTGTGATAATGCCTCTGGGACAGAATTTGTCTTCTGTTACAGCAAGGAAAAGAGAATTCCAAATTTTCAATGAACTTCTGGTACAATAACAGACACCACTTTTATAGCTCCAAGGGAAAAAAAAGCCAAAGGCAAAGAAAAAAGCAAAATAAAAACACCAATGGAGATCATCAGCAGCTATCGAGAGAAGCAACTATCTGACTTCCACAAGAACCTATAAAGCTTTAGTTTTAATAGATGTGAAGTTTGCATAAAGTCTTTAATAATTTCAGTACTTACTGGAAAGACACGGCCACAGAAACAGCTGCAGCCAAGCTGTACAAACGATGTACATGCTCTTGCTCTGCATGAACACAGAGTCAGACATGTTAGGCAGAGACGCACATCATCCTTGGCAGCAGAGGTCAGCTGAAGACATGTACACAGACAGTTCTGCTGCTCAGCTGACGGATGGTGATGTGCTAGAGGATGGCACCTTGACATAGCTGTTTGCATGACTAGACCCTTAGCCAAGGCAGACTGTCTCCATAAACACACAAAATAATTTTGACGGAGATTGTGGCTACGGTTTCAAGGCAGATTTGTGAGGTAAGTGCTGATAACACATTCATGGCAGTGCCTTCCCACTTGATATTTTGAAACGTCACCTGTTCAAGGGGCTGGTACAGCTCTGAGCAGGACACTACACACAGCTTGAAGGCTGAAACCTCTGCTGAAGGACAAAATCTGGAGTGCAAACAAATATTTGAGATGCTTCCAGTTTGCAGTAACAGTAAGAAGCTGGTTACTATAACCACAGCTCACAAACTGCAGAACCTTTGTAGACTTAGCAGCCACAGTATTGCAGGCAGACTTCTCATTCCATTAAAATTAAAGGGGAGATTACATGCAAGACTGAAAGTGCAGAAAGCCCTCAGACAGAGACTCTGAGTAGCTTTCTTTCCTTGTATATATTTTTAAAAGTATCTTTCATGAACAAAAATGTTTCTTTGTATGCAGATATAAACACAAACAAAATCTTCCTGCATTTTCCACCTGCCCCACTGGAAGTAACAAACGACAGCAGCATGGCTGCTGCAGCAGCAAAACTAACAACATCAAGTGAGAAAGATGCTCATTAAACTTCATCATTCTGTCTACTTTAATGATGCTTTTACTTAATAAAAATTCCCTAAGTAGTTGCAAGGATATTAGGCAAGGTCTCTGGTTATGTATCAGGGGCCTAAGCTGTCACTAGCAAGCATGCAGTTCAGGAGAGGCATTCCCAAGAGGAGAGAGTGAATACAGCTTTCTTGTAATAAATTCAGAGAGAATCAATAACCACAGCTTGCTGCATTACTTAAGCATTTAGGAAAGTAGGTAATCCTTCTAAATTAAACCACAAATTGCTAAATGTTGCAATTTACAGTGTAAGATCAGGCATGGAACCTTGTAACTTGAAAGCATACAGTCTTGCTACCAAAATCTCTGGATTTAAAAACAGAACCATAGTTAAAATTCTTAAATTCATAAGGGTCAAAAGAGTCACTTTCAAAAACAAATTCAGCACAACTGACTCAAATTTTCCTCTCTTGTACAACAAAATTCTCACTAGCCAAGGGCTACATGCTCCCAGAGGTAAGAGAGAACTTGCGTAAGCTAGGAAACTAGTGCAAAGTGTTTGATGCACACATTGATTTTTTTGAGTTTAAGCATTTTGAAAAAAGATTTCAAGACTGAGCCATGAGAAACGCACTGGTCTCACTTGATGTCTGTAACAGACCCACAGGCTGAATATGCAGTATAAAAAAGACCACACAGTTAAATATGGTCCTGGAGAGATGCTACCTCCAACTATGTACTGTAATCAGGGAAACAAAGGTGAAACATTCCAGCTTTGCTTGATTTTTCAAAAGCTGAAGCTCAGGGTCAGGCAGATATTTAGTATTCAGATGAAGCTTCAGAAGTTGGTATTCACAGTGACCTCAACAGGACAGTCCTAAGCCCCAGGTGATGATGCCGGAGAGGGGAAAGGCTGAATCGGTGGTGGTATCACTAGAAACCCAAAGCTGAAAGAAGTGTTTGCATGACTGATACATGCTGGCTACCCTGCCTTAGTTACAGTTCACATGCACTTACTGCAAGGTGCTTTTGCCACAGCAGTTTTTGAGTAGCTAATTGCTGCTCTGGTATCCCCTCTGAGTGACTGGAACTGACTTTTTCTATGTGGGAGCTGCTAACATGTAATCCCCTCAAACCACATATTCCCTCTCCCAGGAAAGGGACGGATACTGGAATTTAATTTGTCAGTCATGTACCAGTGAGAGAAAACAGTGGAGGTAACAATTACTATGCAAGTATATTATATTGGTAGTTCACCAGTAATGTTTTTAGTCTTTGCGACGTCAGTCAGATCATCTCATTGAAGAGGAACACTGCATGGGTAAGTGAAACCAGTATCTGTTTTCCTTACACCCGAACAGCAAACTGCAGCTTTAGGATTCTTAACAAAGAAAAACCAGACATGAGCGATTCCTTTTATTCAGCTGATATTTTGCCCTTTGTTTTCAAGTGCTCTGAGAGCAGATGGCAGCAATGCCAGTGATGTTCATCATCTGAAGCTCTCACAAGTTTCTTCAAAACCCCTCAGCTTTGGCCTGCCTGTGTCTGTACAGCTCTCTCCTCCCGTTCTACGATGGAGGCAGCACTGGCTGGATGAAGGGGGCAGGTGCTGGCAGTGCCACGTGCTGCAAGAGCCTCTGGGCCACTGACCCTGCAGCTCTCAATGTGCTGTGAAACTGCTCCACTATTTTTAGGTCTGTTAACAACGTGCCTTCCTCTATAGCCCACTGACACTCTGGGATGCCTAATACTTCAGACTGTCCCTCTCCAAATGCCAGAGTCCAGCCCCGAGACACTCCCAAGTGCAACAATCAGTGTTATTTTTCTGTTCCTCTTACCTGCCTCAATTATCTTCATAACCCGAAGTTCCTGCAGACTTTGCCTGTCACCACTCTCCCTAATTCCTCCTAAGTCCTGCATTTCAACTTTCAAAGAGACTTTCTGCATCACCAGAAATCCCTAATACCCTCAAAGCTTTTCTGGGTCTTCACCCCAGAGGCACTGGGAAGGGGAACTGATCATCTCTTCCCATCTTGGATTAGCTCATTTATTTTTTGGCTAGTTTCATTTTTTGGAGCCCAAATTAGATAAGAAGAAGAGGATTCAGCATGGGTGGAGAGATGTGTATCCAAGCCCATGTCTCCCAGTCAGTGGAGATCTAGCTAATGAAGCCAGTGGAGCAAAGAGCGTTTTGGGTGATCAAGTGCAAGTGTCTGTTGTGAGATGCTTAGCTGCACTGCTCTGTTAAAGATTTTCACCAGCTACAGCGGACAGTGGGTAGTTAGCTAACACGCAGACTCCCCTGTTTAGCTATTTTAAAATGCTACATGGAGTCCACCCAACCACTCCCTCTATGTTCCCACTCTGCACTCTCACAAGCTGTTAGCTACCTTACATTAGAGACTCTGCTGAGTCACGCAGTCCAAAGCTGACTTATTCAGAATTCCTGCCTAAAACCACTCCAAATCTCAGCAAGTAAAAAAAAGTATTCCACCAAAACTTTCTGGAACTCACTGTTGCAGCATCCATGTAGAACATGCATCCTCCAAAATAAATCCCATGTGTCTCGTACTGGCTACTTCACTGTTTGGTTTTCCACAGGGCTCTCTTCTGCTGGACCCCTCTACCCCAGTCCATTCCCTTTACATTTGCTGCTCTATACACCTGAAGAAAAGAAAGACTCAACCTCTAAGTGCCGCATTTCCTACCCTCTATCCCTACAGGTTACTGTCAGAGACAGACCCTGACCAGAGAGACCTTTGGCCTCAGCTCAGAGGTCCCTGACCTGACACGTCAGTGAGGGGAGATTTGAGCTGAGGCAACTATGATTTACAAACACTTGATCTCCTATAGGGCTGGCAGTTGATGGATAATTGTAATTCCGACAGATACATCCGCTCTTAAAATGATTAATTTAATCCTTGCTTCTTTACTCACCATCTTGCATGTTATGGGGAACTAATTTTTTTTTTCCATAAAGGAATTCCAAGCAGGTGTTAGGTATTTCTCTAATTAATACACAGTAATAAAAGAAAGCCTTCTCCTTATATTCTCTGAGGCTAGCATACTTTTGAAGCAAGTACTTTAAATGTGAGGCTTGTTAGGAAACACAGCTGGAAGCTCATAGAAGCCTAGCAAAAAAAAGGATTTTTTTAAAAGGAAAATGTACAGACCAAGATTTGCAAAGTTGGCTAATGACTTTGCATACCCAACCTGAAAGACCTTACAAGAAGTGTGGCTTTTGGCAGACACAATTTTGAAAGCACTAGCACTAGGTTCTGAAAGTCAGACCTATCTCAATACCCAGGGAGCCCAACACTGAAAATCTTCAGCTGTGCTACAGATCCAGAGAGACACACGGGGAGGGGGCTGTCATGGAACTGTCACAAAGATGGAAAGGACAAGGTATGCTTATCTTTATTTCTTTCAAAACAGAGACAAACAGGAATTAAGATTTCATCTAGAGAATCTATTATGCTGATAAAACAACTCCCAGCTAGCCCAGTATAATGAAACAACAGCTGGAGGGACCAGGGAGAGAACAATTTGTTTCTACATGTGGATAGTCCTACCAGACTACTTCAGTTCTGAAGAATTTCTCACCTGGGACGCAGATCTTCAAGCACATTCAGGAGGCCTGATCTCCCTTCTCATGCTCCATTTCGAATGGAACAATGAGTTCAGCATACACATGCAGACCAGTCCCTGAATCCACCCCAGGCACAAAAAACTGCATAGGCCAGAAACTGAAGTTCCTAAGGGTAAGAATTCCCACAGATTGCAGTGGAATAATTTTCTACTTGTTTTCACAGATCACATAGTGCTTTCCTACTTAGGACCAGAAGAAACAATAGAGTGCCAGATACAGGCATCATCTTAAACTCTGAGGGCTGAGGTATCCACTAGAACAAATGGTATCCTACATCTAATTCATCAAAAGCAATCAGGAGCCACAGAAACTGCAGAGCATGCTCAGATTCTTTGGCAGGTGCCAGCACAGGTAGCTGCAGAGAAAAATGCACCACCAAGAAGGAAAAAGACTACTCAAGTGAGAAAGAAGTGTGTTCTGTTTACTGAAGTCATCTGTATCATCACAACTCTTCTCTTTATTTATTTGTAATTTGTGAGCATGCAATAGAAAAAACAACAGTTGCTCCATTTCCCCAACCCACGTTGGGATAACACTCAAGGCCACCTGCCTGATCTCAAACTAACCCTGGGCAGGCAGCAAACACAGAAGAGAAAACACACTGGCATGCAACACAGACGTCCTCCTGAAGACAGCTGAGCACAGTATTTTTCATTCTTATGTTATTTTAATGTTGTTGTCCACATGGAGTCCTTTGGGCTTCAGTAAAACAGTGCTCACTTTCCTTTCTGAATGCTACATTGCTGCTCAGATAAATGCCCTTACATAATCTTTATTATTGATTTATTACATGCATTTTGCTGTGTACCTAATTAACATTTAAAAAAAGGAAAACAGAGGGCAAAAATATCCAAGTGCAAGCCAGGGAACTTTCTTTAAGCTATTCTGTGTCTGGCAGGTATGTATTTCTTTTCCAGTAACTAGACGAACTGTACCAATAAAATGTATAGAAGGGACTCTGGGGAAATACTGATACAGAGTCTCTTTTTCCCTTTTTTTTATTTAAGCAAAATTGAAGTGTCTGAGTTAATCTGAGCCTGCTCTGCTGCACACTGAGGATGACCAGTTTCACTGGCAGTAGCATGGAGAACATTCAGCAAACTGCAATTCCCCAAACACAGGGTTTATATAGCTGCCCTGCTCCGCTGGGCTGGCTCACAGGCCTCTCCCAGGGTGTCCGCCTCTGCCACCCCAACTGGCTGCAGGGCCAACTCTCCAACAGCTCCTTAAACACAAGGACTGAGCAGTGACAACGGACACAGTGACAAGGTGGGAAACTCAACCAAACCAACCCCTCTGAATCACCACCTCTGAGACCCTCAAAGGGAAAGGAAGAAGTCCCAGTCTTGTCACACTACCCATTTGTGTGAGCCAACACAAGAAATTCTGGAAGGCTCTGTGAGCTCTGGGGACCACTGTGTAAAAGGGGCACAGGATTTACTGTGGGATGCTTAGACAGAGTTTTGGGATTGAACAAGAGTATTTACGGATTATACAGGACTTGTGAGTTCTTATGGGGACAGACTGAAAGAGTGGAAGTGAGTGACCAAGGATGACAGCAGAGTACAAGTGCAGGGAAAAGGAGAGAGGATGAGGCAGGGAATAAATGAGGTCAATAGTGTGCAAGCAGGAGGAGGTCAGAACACTTGTTTGGCAGAACTCTGTGCCAAATCACCTTTACTTTTTCCTGCCTAAAACCCTGTCTCTAGCTGTTTTCTGTGTGAGTGTGCCCTGTGTTCTGGCAGCATGCATGCATGTCCCATCAGCAAAGTTCAAGACAAATCAGCTGGTCAATAGGATGGACTGGAGCAACCAAGGGGCTCTAGGATCAGCCCTCCAAAGGACTGAAGGGTGTTGGCTGGTAAGACTGGGTCTGGGGGCCTGATATTTGAAACATCAAGATTGGGAAGCCAGGTATCAGAGGGATCCCTGACATAGGGTTTTCCCTGAGCATTGCATGGAAATGTATCGAGGAATGCAGTCTGTCCCCCATCATGCTAATCTGCCCATGGCTGGCCATGTGTACATACGTGTTTCGAGTCTGGTTAGCCTTGCTACTGACAGGACAATGGAACAGGGATATGGAGCAGCTGCTCACTGCCATCGGCGAAGGAATTAACTTGGCTCCGCCAGGACACTGGATTTAGGTGCTTAAAAGCACTACCAGGAAGATGAAGAATGGAGGAAACTCATTTCACTTTATGGCAACACTGCAATGAAAATGTTGCTTTTTGACACAAAGGACCACATCTGAAGTGCTACGCATCTCAGACATCCCAATTTCACTCAGCCACATGAGTTGGCTTTGTTTAACTCATGATGGATACACTTTCCAGAAAAGCTGTTCTTGGACAAAGTTTTTGAGCATGCTTAACAGATCAATGTGGGTCTCTCCAGTTTCCAAACACAAGCCTTTCAACTACTCCCTGGCCAACATGGGCGCAAACATGCCAATTAGATCAACCTTACAGACACCTGGTAAGTTGTGCTCTGACAGATCAACATACATGCAAAGGAAAAAAGTGATTCAAAGCCAATTTCAAAATCATTGTCATCATACATGTTAAAATGCTGAAATGCTGAAAGCCGAAGACCAAGCAGTTCTATATGGAAGCAAAAAATATCAATACAGTGGTTTTCCGGTTATGTAACTTTACTGTGGAAGACCAAAGATGGTCACTCAGAAACCATATAATAAAATGATACAGACTCTTCACCTAATTTTCCAGCCAGTTTTGTACAAAGCTTCAAAACCTTAGTATTTGGCAAACAATTACTGGGTTTCAAGCAAATCTTTGGTGATTTTCCATGGCTTTTACTGTGCCAACAAAGCTGTTCCAGAATCTTTTCAGGAGGGACCTATGCTATGTGGCAGCCAATAATCTTTATGGCAACACTGCAATGAAAATGTCGCTTACTGTAATGAGCAGAGATCATAAGTTAAGCCCCCAGCTACCTTTCTATTATTTTTCATTAGAGTTTTTCTGGCTTTGCTATGCTTCAAAGCACTTAGGGAATTACCCCAAATTAGGCTCACTAGTCAGCTCATCATTACTCAGACCACACTGAAACTGAGTAATCAGCAAACTGAACCAGCTCCCGAGTAACACAAGACACTAACATTTGTTTGAATGTTTACAATTTCTTTTTTAGTTTGTCCTCTTTCTTAAAGGTCTGTTCTGTAAAACAAACTTGCTCACAGTTGGAGGTGGTTTTAAAACAACAGAAACATCACACAGTATTTTTTCATGCCATTAACACCTTGAGCAAAGGGTTGGGCTTCCCTTCATCTACCAAAAACAAACTGTGATAGAGTCATGTTTTCTTGACAGCAGTGTTATTCCTAGACTTGTGTTCCATAGTGCTAGATGAGGTGGGTGAGATAAGAAGTCTCACTTACTATGTGAATACTCATCCCTAATCTATGGCAGATTTTTACATTGGCTTCCTTCCCTCTTGAAAAGCAGGAAGCTGACCAACCTGCTTGAAAAGAGCAGTAACGCTGACATCAGTTAAATTCTGATGACATCCAATCTGCATGACTTCCCAAGTTGCTCTCACTGTCTTTCAGGGCCCACAGTGTGAACAACATAAAGCCTTTTGAAAGGCTTTCTTCTCCCCCAGTGTCTGTCAAGATGAAATGGCAATACAGTGTCAGCCTGATTTTGATTTCAACAAAATCAATACAAGTTTTGCTTCTGATTTCATTGGGTTCAAGGTTTGGCCTTTAAGGTCTTGTCCATGCAAACAAAAAGGCAAACTGCAGTTGCAGTGTGGCTTACAAACCCCAAACTATGTACAACAACATATGAACAACATCTAGGCTGGCTATGAACAGTGGAGTGAAAATTACGCTTTCTCATCAAGTGCTAGTAATACCTAAGGCCAAAGAGTCACCCTGTGACATCTTAATGCATGCATTGACCAAAATAGTTTCTCTTGCAAGGAAGGTGGGATTATGCATACTGATCTGGTTTTGCTCAACATCCTTTTGCTGTAGGTAGGCAGCACTTATCCTAAATTGTTGGTGCTTATGAATGCTCATGAGTTAAAGGAACAAATATGGAACTTTTACTGAAAAGGACAAGAACTAGTTTACTCATCAGATAATTGCAAAAGGCACCCACGGGAACCTTCAAGCATGATGTAAAATAAACTAGTGATTCCACCTTCTTCTGGGCAACAGGAAAGGGAACATGGAGTTGAAAACACAAGCACTGAATCAGTCTAAGTGCCACAGCAACGACAAAGGCAGAAAGGGTGAAACAACAGGGAGCCGAACACAATACTGCAGTCTTGGTGGACAAACTGCAGATCATCTACTTTGCATCTTCTTTGAAACAGGCTGGAAAACACACTGCAGGGAGGGCAAACATGGTCCTTGGCTCTTTCCTTCTGGTTTCTCAACCAACAGGCTATTAACATGTTTTCCAAATCCCAGTCTATGCAGACAAGGTAGCAAACAGGCACTCCTTTACTTGTGAAAGGTAAGATATTAGATTGGATATTAGGAGAAATTTCTTCACTGAAACAGTGGTCAAGCCCTGGAAGAGACTGCCCAGGGAAATGGTGGAATCACTGTCTCTGGAAGTACTCAAAATATGTGTGGATGTGGTGCTTAGAGGCATGGTTTAGTGGCAGACTAGCAGTGCTGTGCTCACGGTTGGTCTCAATGATCTCAAAGGTCTTTTTCAACCTTTGTAATTCTATGATTCAAATTCCAGCATTCCCCAAGCTTGTGATATGGAGCAGATTTATGAGAAATGAAGGAGTGGGAAAAGCAAAGTGACAAAAGATTTGTCAACAGCTCTCTGTCACTGAGAATGCACTTCATTTACCAGTCAATTGCAGTGTCTAGGAGACACATTCATTGACAACTTACTGCCAATTGATCCAACATCTATATAAAACTCTTCTTATGCAACGAGCTTGCTGACTCAGATGATGATGAGATCTATAGAGAATTAATAGCTATACTAAGTCCCTAACTGCTCTAATTTCTAAACAAAATGAAACCAGAAGGAATAAAATCTCACCAACATCTCAGCAGCTAGACCATATTCACTGCTTACAGCACATTTTTGAATGAAATTCACTTTGATACACTCCATAGCTGGGGTAAAAGTATGGCATGGGTATGAAGTAAAAGTCCTTATGCAAACACTGTTTTTTACCTCTATGGCCATATGTACTCGTGGGATTACTTTTGAAATACAGGGACTCAGCATTTTCTACTCCCTCAATTTAATATGGAAGCACCAGAGATGCTCAGGGCTGTATGGCACCAAGTGCTCTGTGCGGTCGCATGCCTCAGCCTCTCACCAGGACAGGGTAATGCTGTGAATGGCTAATTGATCCTGCAGTGGCTTTAACAATTGACAGTCACTTCACACCGCTGGCAGCATTCCTGCAGTGCACACTGCCTGCTTTGCTTTGTACTACCTGTTTTATCACTTCATGATAAGGCAGTGTCAAAGACAGCAGGCATAACCTATTCTGGCATCTCCATCTGGCTTTATATATCAGACTTGTGCTGCTCTGGTGGATTAGCTTCAGATCCCTGTTGGCAGATCAAAGGCAGCAGTAATAACCACAAATCAACCCCTCTTTAAGGCCTAAAACATCTTCTCCCTCATAGCATGCCTCATTTCTTCACCACTCCAGACCCCTTATAAATACCAACTTTGCCTAGACACAACAGTTGTATGCAGATACTCAGGCCCTGGAGAATTTGGCACTGTGTTTTCGCCTGCTTTTTTCTGTTCTATTATGACAATCAAAATGAGCAGCATCAATAGAGGTGCTCATGTAGACGAAACATTGGAGTCCCTATAAGCCAGAAAGCTGCTTGGTGCCAAAGTGAGAGTATACACAGAAGATGGCTTGCTTCCCTTAGTCTCATCTTAGGTAATGTATTCTCCAGCACTCAGCAGAGCTGTATTTCCACTGAAGCACCCAGCTACTTTCAGCTCACTGCTCAGTGCTCTAAGCTGACCGACAGATGTTTTCAGATACAGAAAAGATGCATCCTCAGTTGAACAACTGCACAGTGGACAGGCTGCTGTCTAATGGTGTTTCCAGACAGCTTCCCCCTTGATTAGCACATGCTCTAGAAAACAGGACTCAGAAAAGGGATTCATGAGGTTCAAGATCCACACTGTTGCTCCCATACAGGGGAAACATCTGGATCCTTTCACCATGACTGTGCTTGCATTCTTGAGATTGCTCTTGATTTCCTGATGTTCACCTCCTAGGATTTATCTAAAGGCAGTGAAAGTTAAAAAATGACTCAAAGACTAGGCAGCAGCTCTCTGCTTGGCTATATCTTACTAACAAAATGAGGCTTTTACTACAGAAGTAGCTTTTGTTTACTCCCTCTCTGTAACACCTTCACAGGGACAAAGCTGCACTTACCAGGATGCAGCTAGACAGTTCAGTGGATCTCAAATCACCCAGAGATACCGTGGCCAAAAAAAAAAAAAAAAAAAAAAAATCTGTGCCTTGGATTTCACATGAAAACTGCATTTGTGCTGTAGAAGATATACCTCCATAGGCAGTGAAGACATAAACTCTCCCTCTTAACCTTCTTTAAATCTTTCTGTCTTGTAACTTGCAGTTTGAACTATGTCTCTAAAGAGACTGCAACATCAGCTAGAAGCTAGATCAGGAATAGTTCAATATTCCTACATTCTACTTAAAACGAAACCCAGAGATAAATAGCAAAAATGAGAGCTGCTTAAAGATCTCCTGAAATTATTAAGAAAAAAATTAATCAATTAAAGATAAAAATACACAAATCATCTGGTGCCAACATTGCATTTGTACAGCTTGCAAAGGCCAGAAAGACCTAATATTTCAGGATTACCACATAAGGGCTTGAAAAATATTTTCTCCTAAAATTCTTTTGAATACAAATGTGAAGTACTTTGATCCTGATTTTTTTCAGAATTCAATTAAGTTCCACTCAATTGACTGTTTACCCCTTATAGTTTTTTACTAGACACATAAAACTAGACACTGTCTCAACATATGGAAAATGTGGATGGTACATATTGTTTGTAGCTGCACATAATTTTAAGAACTGTAACTGTACTATTTCTAGATAATTTTTAAACTATGACAAAGATGCATACTATTGAAGAAAAATGGCGACCCTATAAAAAGCTGTACGTGTTTGAGTCAATCAAGTAAAGAGAGTCATTTTCTTCTTATAGTATGATTCTTCTGCACGCTAGTGGAAGCAGAAAGTCAGAAAGATGAACTGAAGACCAAGGAGAAAAGACCATCCTCCTCTTCCCTCTCCCACTACTGAGCTTAGAAAAATGTCCCAAAAATGAAAAAAAAAAAAAGACACTGGCAGCTTCTAGGACAGTTTAATAAACCTTGGGGAAGGCCTCAGTGTTGAATTTGCCTTCCCAGTAGAACCTAAAGCATTGCTACTAAAGCAATGCAATATAGTTTATGAACTTGTCTTTACTGCTGCATAACTTATCTTTGAGAAATGATACTATGGTGAACAACTACTCTCTCTGAATCTCTTTGGGCTGCAAAGGACTGCAGGCTTTATCACAGGAAGTAAACTGGACCAAGATTGAACTCCAAACTGAAATATATATACTGTATTTTTGAATTAATGAAAAATTTTTAATTCAAAAGTTAAATACTAGTACACTCAAGTAGTTTTTTATGCTCCATGTCAACTTCTGAACTACAAGTCTTTTTGACATATTTTACACTGAAACTAAAAAGAAACGAACTCCAGAACAATTAATATTTCTTTCTGTTCAAGAAAATTTCCCTTTTCTGTTTTATTAGCTTTCTGTCTAACAAAAAGCAAATAAATCCTTTCATAAAAAAACCAAACAAGAAAACCCAACCAAAGTAGAATAGAAGTCACAAATACAAAACCACACTGCAAATTCAGAATAAACGTAAGTAAACCTCAGTAATCAAAGACAAAGGTATATCAACTCTTTGCCTAGTCTAGTGCTCATGGTACAGTTTGCTCAGATCACTTTCCAGCACTGTAGTTACCCTGCTCTAGAAAATGCTTCTGTTTTGGGGTGCATGCTTTCTGTCAGGTCAGCAAGTCGACATGTCTATGCAGCTCTTTGACTACCAGATTTAATATGATGGAGGCGTGGGAAACCCTAGCCAGAGGAAAAAAGGAAAAGGAAAGAAAATAGATCAGTCAATTTTTTAACACAAAACTCCCCCCACAAATCAGATGGTGGGAATTGGAAGGTGTAAGTGCACAGTGGGGTATGCATATATGCTGTGGAGAAAACTTCATTGTCACTCAAAGCCCACAAGCCCATGCAATGCTGACATAAAGAGTGGTGAGGAATGAGAACAGTGGGACAGAGACTCACAGAATAACGGGCAGCCTGATTTGTTGACAAAGACTTATCAGACAGGTCTGTAGAACAGCTTTGTAAGGAAACTGATTTAGCCCGGAAAAACAACTGTGCTTAAGGACTGCTGACGTGTGAGTACAGTAGGGTAGTTTTAATCCCTGGATGTTATAATGGACAACTGGCATTTCTCCCTGCTTTTGTCTATTACAAGATAATTTCAGGATGCTAGATTATTTGATAAATTCCAACATTTCAGGGAATGTTCTAGGCAATGGAAAATGCTATATTCATTTGGATGAAAAAAAAGAAAATGAGAGGGAAAAGGTACATTTAAGCACAGAGTTTGTGACCTCTTGCCTCTGGCTGGCAAATGCAGCTGTTTCAGCCATCCAGGTCTGGGGGCAATGGTCTATAGACCAAAGAGCCATGGAACAGCTGCCACCTGCTTTGCCAGAGTTAACGAGTCTGGCAAAGAAGAACCCCCATTTCCTCCATATCCTTGAAGGACTTGAAGTACAGTTTACGAATGCTAACACCAAGAAAAAAACTGCCTCAGGGAGAGGAAGAAAGACCAAGCTAGGGGAAAGATGGAAGAGAAGAAGGAACAGCTATGAGGTCAAAAGAGGAATAAGAGACACACAAAGCTTCATATATGGAAGAGCAACTGACCCTGGAAAAAGAAGATAAAGCTGGTATATTGCAAGAAACATGCAGTCAACTCTCATTTCAGTGAAGAAAGGGAGCATGGAAGGAATGAAGGAACAGATGAGCATGCAGACCATGTGAATTCATGAAGCCTTTATGGAACAGAATAGAAGAACATGAGGGGCTCTTGATGATGCAAGGAGAATACCCCTCAAATGCTGTTCTCCTTATTTTATGATTTTCAGTACCATTACTTCAAGAGCAAGCACAGTCAGCATGAGCACACACTGCAGCAGACTGTTCCCCGTTTAAACATACATGGTGCTTGTCACTTCTTCACATCCATCTCTCAGTCACATTAGCTCCATTAATGAAAAAATAAATGTTGCAAAAGGGAAGTATTAACACAGCCAATGCCAAGGACATTAATTTTAAAAATGCTATTTACTTTGTATCAGAGCAGTCATGTATCTTGATCTTGAACAGTTCTTAGTCTTGTCCAGATTCTGATTCCATGCTGTAGAGACAAACTCTGTCCTGACTCTCCTTCCTGCACATGATTAATTTACTTGACATCTTTAGTACTGTACCCACTTGATGGGCTTCATGTTTTTAGCAGAAGACAGTAATTCTTATTAAAGCAAAAGAGTTTTTTAGTGCAAATCCTGGATAGTGACTTACTGTAAAGTTTAGACACAATACAGGTAAAACTATCTGCTTGAAGAGAGAAGTCCATACACAACAGTTGGCGCAAACAGCTTTGTGAGAAATTTGCAGCTCTGTGAAGAGTGGGTGGGCCTATAGTCTTGAGGGATAAGTGCTAGGTCCAGCCAGCTGCCTACGAGTATCACTCAGCATTTGTCTTTGAAGATCCAAGAGCTCAGACACAGGACTCTAGTGAAGACAGCCGTGCACATAGCCTGCCTTCCTAAATCTGTGCCACTAACACAAACCAACCACAATGTCGACTCTGCATTTCCTCCTCATCAATAGAAAAAACTACAGAGAGCACAAAACGACTGCCAAAGCACAAGGAAAAGGTCAGTCTGCATTTTTTTTATTTGCCAAGAGAGCGAGGCAGACAAAATAGGAGAGCCTAGGCAGCCTCTGGGATGTGTGGGTGGTGATCTCAAGACACTTAAGGATCTGACAATTATCTCCATAGCAGTCACTGTTACCAGTAAACCCAGCATTTTCAGAAACGGGAGAGGAACCAGAAGCAATTATCTAACCCTGTCAGGAAATGTGCCTACAGATAACTTGGAAATAACCTGCATATGTGAACACAAGTCGAGTTTATTTCCACCACCTCCTCATATGTCCAAGATGTGACTTCAGCTGTTCTTAGCAGATGCCAGATGACCTCGATGCTCTCCTGCTCTGATACCACATTAGTGCCCAGCTCCCCAGCAGGGTTCTTTGGCAGACATCACATGCAAAGTTAGCATTACTAAAGCCCCAGCTGATATTCTCTTCAAAACTCTCTGTTCCCCTTTTCTTGGTCTCTATAGCAACACCCAGCATCCTGCAAACAGCACGAGCCAGCTCGGGGCTCACTCTGCACTCATTCATCTCAGATGTTTGAAGAATCGCCTCTCTTCCCTGTACAATATTTCTAAAACCAGTTTTACTCCCTGCTGATGTCCCCACGTCTCCGACACAGTTCCACTGCTCTGTGTCACAAACCCATCACGGCTGCCCCTAATGAAGTCCCACTCCAGAACAGGTAAAAGAGCCAAAATCAAACCCAAACATGTTGCCTATCACTAGAGGCAGACTGTGGACCTTCTCTTGAAAATCCTGGTTCTTGTGAGAGCTTTCCTTTTTAAAAGCTATCCCTGCTAAGTAAAGGCATTGAAGATCAGCTGTAGATGGCCAAAATAAAAACAGGGAGGCAAGGACAAAAGAGCAGGACTTCCCTTTGACCTACATTTTTTCCAGGATACATCCTCCTTATTTGCTATTTTGTTTAAATGGGCTGTGATTATATATTATTATTCCTCATTTTTCACTCATTCTGTACTTACGTTAATTCTGGCCTGGGAGAATCAAGAAGATCTCATTTAACTTGATTCTTAGTAAGAGAGGGATGTATCTGCAGTGTACTTTCTATTCCTACCAGAACAATGAAGAACAGGCCAGGAGTTCACAGTTTTAAGATAAAATAATCAACACATAAAATAAAAACAGTTTGAAGAAAGAAAGAAACTTCCTTGAAGGAATCATATCAGTTTTGCAAAAATTAGTTTAACAGTACTTCTGTTTATGTGTATGGCGGAAAAATCTACACATGCTACAATGGGAGATCTGTAACTTCTCCCAGTGCATGAAGAAAACATTTTCTTTCAGAAGGAAAAAGTAATTTTTGTTGAGACAGTATATAATTTACCACACACAAATGTGTTGATCCAAACCCAACCTACATGTCTCCGTACCTTATGCTCAAATTTTCTCTCACTGAATTCAATACATTAAGTGCTGCCTAACTCCTACCTCCTGAATTCAGCCAAAAAAAAAAATCATTTTTTCCTTTAAAAAAACACCCTTTGAAATAGAATGTATTCTTGTTGTTATGGCCTACAACTTAAAGAGACTGAAAACAGCCACTAGTTAACAACCTACCTATTGCCCTGTAAAGTGTGAAGAAGTGTGAACCCTTGCTGTGAAGAAATTGCCCAAAGGAAAGGGCAGGGCATACACCCTGGTCCCCTCTGATCTGGAGAGAAAAAACGTATCAGGGCTTAATCACTCAAAAAGCCTTGCTCTTTTATCTTTCCATGCTAGCTAACCTTTGTTAGCCAGAAAATAAAAAGGTGGGCCACAGCACAGCCACGGGGTTTGCATCCTTGCACACACTCATGAACCTTGGTCAGTGTCTAAATCCTGGGAGCTCTGTACCTCTTCTGGAGCCACCACCCCAGGGACAGGGAGATGCTTGAGATTATGCACCACCACTGTATTTACACTGAAGGCTGCACACCCTTACACACCTGAGCTATCAAGTCAGAGCTTTTGCTAGTTACTGATTAAAAGAGGGGAGGGGACGTACTGAAACTGGCACTTTTCTAGAAGCAAGAGGAAGAGATGATTCAAAATGGCTCAGAATAATTTTAAAGCCTGTTAGTTCAAGCTGTGATCCTAAAATAATATGATTTAAGTAATTCAAAGCAGTCACTAAGTTTAGCAATTTAGTAGTATTAAAGGAAGTGGAGCTGACCCAAAGTAAACATGGTGAACCAAAATCACAAAAAGGAAAACCAGAGTCCTAAGAAGAGGACAAGCAAGAAAATGCAAGTTGGCTGTGCTTTTGACATTTGCCCATCATACATCTCTCCCACCTACTGATTGGTAATGGGAGGAAAAGGTAGAAAATATTGTCTTATATCCTACCCTTTGATTATTTGTGTCCTTGATTTCTGCTTTTACTAAATGCTCCATTTTTCTACTGTTGCACTTCCTCCTATCTCTTCCCTTTGCCTAATCAGCCGATCCTTTTCATTTATATTCCCGTTCAAGATTTTGGCTTTTCCCATTTCTTTTCTCTTTCCAGCTTGTCAGCCTTCATCTTCTTACTGGTCTTCTTCTTGTACCACTTTTATGCTTTCTTCTTTCCTTTCCCTGTTTCTCATCCTTTATCACTTTTTTTATATAGGATACTCATCTTTCCATCTGTGCTCCCTTTTTGCTTCTCGGTGGTTGGATCTGAAGAGGAGTAACTCTCGTTTTGAGACACTTAACTAAGAAAATGAAGGTCTCTTAATACTTTTCACAGCGAATGGGCACACACCACACAGAGGGGATCTGCTAAAATGAATTTTAAGATATTTTCCTGGATCCCATATAATTGTTCAAAAAATATTATTGAAGTATTTAAAAAGGATTTCCTATGAAACGTTTCATATAAATCTTTATGGGAATTGCAGTAAGTTCCATTTTTCCCCTTAAAAAGCAGGCATGAAATAAAAGTTATTACTGACATCTGTCATATTTTAAATTCCTTTATAAAATTTAGTAGTGGCAGCAACAGATGTAGCATAAACCACTGTGAAACAATCTCCCTAACAGAGCAGCCTTTAGGAAAGCAACTTCATCATTGACAGTCATTTAGTAACACAGGAGGCAGCTTCCCAGGAGATATTTGCTGCTGTTATATTAGAGGTAATTAAACTATAAGGTGATTTATTTCTTTGCAGCCATGTAATTGAACTTTCTAAAGCCATTAATGACACCTTATGAAAGTATCAGCAGATGCGGAACATGATTATCCCCAGCCAAACTGTGTTTACAACACACAGAGCCACAAAAATTCTACAAAATGCCATTTATTGGCAAAACATTAATATATTAACCCACAAAGGACAGTGCACTGAGGGTAGAAATGCTGTCACTAAATGTACATCTCTCCACCCTTCCCCATGCTCTCTCCTTCCTATGATTGACAGTGATTTTCAGAGAGTAGGCATTTTCTCCAGGCAAGAAAATCTGAGTATATAAAAAATAGTTTTATATTAGTTCTATTGCAGCACTACTGATTACTAAAGGAAGCTCCAGACAACGAAATATATTTATGTATTTAAAAACAATGTGTACTCAAGAGTAAAAAAAACCCCTATGTATAAAAATAGGAATATCAATGCCTCACGTATTTTCCCCGCCATATTAACGAATCCAGCAAAAAAATCCTTGATATGTCATTTGCTGATTGATGAGCACAGAGAACTGAGACCTGAGCACGGAATTTTATTGCGGAAGACATTTTCATCTGCAGCCAAATCACCAGGGAAACACTTTGTCAAACAACTTCATTCTGCAGGGAGACTTTGTGACAATATTGGCAACTTAAGAATTTGTTCTGTTTTTTCCAATAGCATCTACCTGTCCATGTTGAGAAATATTTACAGCAGCACTGCAATTCATGCAGATGACCAGCTTAAACCCCAGGAACAAGTGTTTCACATTTCATTGCAACAATATGTAAAAAATAGATGCTCACAAGCCCTAGTTTTAAAAGAATGTTTCTCTCTTTATCCATATATAAATGATCCAATACATTTTTGGGAAGACTTTCATACCAAATCCATGTACTTTCGTAATAACTAACCTTATATCAAGCATCTGCAGGACTACAAATCGATACTTGTTTTCAAGTGCTCAAGTACCTCTTTTACACCCCCACCTCCCTCCCTTTTTTTTAACTGAGTGGGGACTGAATCTAACAAAATGCTGCCTTTACATCATCAATTAGGTAAGATGCTAGGATTCCAGTAGAACACCATGGGTTAATACATTCACACTCCTGCTGCTCCTGAAAAAGAAATCTAAGTCCTGTTGATTGGCTTGAAGCTTCTAATTATTTTCTGTGTTGAGCAAAACTCCCAGGTTTCACAATTTTTTCCTGAGATGGCAGGAAGAGTGACCTACTGTGACATTTTCTCAGTTGAGAACAGTCACTTGGTGCTCTCAATGGCTCAGCTGTGCTGCCCACAATGGGCTAAACCTGACAAATCCAGAAACAAGTAGTCTCAGTCACAATTTACGTATAAAACTGTATGCATAATTCCTTTGTTCATATATAAAACCCCAAATAAATGGCTAAACAAGATGGCTAAGACTACCTGGCATGTGATGGAGCAGGGGAAGCGAGGAGTGCGACTACTCCTCTGCAGTCAAGGCATACTTTCATTCCAGCAGATCACCAACTTCAACTCAAGCTATTGGTAGAACTCCAGTCCCTTGCACTGAACAGGGTTAATTTCTCCTTTGGATTTTAGGCTTAAACCCTCTAAGCCTAATTGATAATTCTGTATCTAAAAATAAGGAGTTAAGCTGAGTAATTACAATTTTTCTCAGAGAAGTTTCCTTAGGTACATCAGTACCATTTTACCTGAGCAATCTGCCAATGGTGTTGTTCCACCACCTAATTTAAAGGATGTGGGATCAAGTGTTTAGTTCTAGATGCCAGTCAGCTGGCAAATAAAAAAGGTTTTTATCCAGCACTGAGCATCCATTTCCAGCATTTCTATTGCCACAAGATTTACTCAAACCTCTGCAGCTGTCCATCCTCATTATGCTGGCCTTTGCAAACATAGAATTACACTTTAAACTCACACGTGCATACTAAGCAAAACTAACAGGCTTTTATGGTTTGAAATAGAAGTATGGTCTGAGCAGGTTACCACCAACTTCATTACCTTATTTAAAGCTATGAACACACTTTATCAGTTATCTCTTATGAAACAAATATTTCTCTATGTCATCTACTCTTATCTCAGATCAAGTCCCACCTCAGACAAATCATCCCCTTTGTTTATAGATAAATTCTGTCAGGGATGAAAGCTGAATGATTTGTGAGACTTTAAAATTGCAACTCTTCATACCTGCTGTTTCACTTGGGTTTTTTTCCATTAAAAAAGCCTTGAAACAAACAAAAAAAATTTTAAAAAACCCACCCCAGTGACATCTTTCCTACACCACAAGCAGCTTAGTAAAAATAAGTGTGTGGGTCTCTAAATTGCTCTGTGAGTAGAGCAAGGTGCCTAATGCTCTCTTGAGACCATCTACACATCTGTGTCAGTGACAGGCGTTCTCCTCTTACAAGGGACAACCCCCCAGCACAGAGCTGCTCCTGCAGTGGCTGTCAGGAGAGTGCTTAGAGCCCTGTTCACTCATCCTAGGTGTGAGAGGTAGAAATGATTCCTCTGAGCTGGGCATCCTCGATCTGATGCTGATGATCCTTTCCTAGCAGATCACTTTTACGTGTTTTTTTTCCCCCTACTATACACTGTTTTCTTTGGCTTGTTGATCTCTGACTACAGCTTGCAGTTCACATGGCACACAAATAAATATAAACCAGACAACAACGTCGAAGTTCTTATACTCCATAAAGCAGAGAGCACAAGGCCAGGCTGACTGAACATCTTGCCTCACATCTGGAAGAGGAAGTGCTTTTCCCTTTCTACCAGAGCGTATGAACACAGCTTGTTACAGGCACTGCTGCTTTAACGTGACAGGTTAACAAGGCCCTGGCTTGCTCAGCAGTAATGATCTTTCAACATCCCTTTGAGATCAATGCACAGCTTTCCTCAGGACCCACTTACTGGAACACTGCTCAGGAGGGAATGTAACTTTGCAACACCATGCTCAAATCAGACGGCTCTACCAGGAGCTGCTTTGGTGAGAGACACGGGGATGCCTGCAAAGTCCTTTGATTTGGGATGCTGGAATGATGCATCCCCGACCCTTCACCAACCACACTGCAGCACAGCTTTACCTGTGTTACCTACCATTGTTAAAGATTTTAACCTCATGATCTAGTTTTGTTTCAAGTCCTTTCCCACCACTGGGCTGCAATTTTTGGCAAATGCCTCACTCCATCTGGTCTTTGTCCACAGCAAACAGGATACAGTGGAAGGCAGTTAAGGTATTGTTCTGAACATACTTTGACAAACCACAAATGTAAAGAAAACACGGGACATCTCACTGCCATAAAAACACGCTGGTTTTTACTCTCTCCTAAATGTAAGTGTAGATACATGTAGCTTGATCAAGAAGACCTGTTAAAAAATAGACTCAAAACAAAACACCCAAGAAATGACAGCTCAGCTATTAGCATTGGGCAACAAGTATTTCTTACAGAGCCCCTACAGCAACTTCCTCTTAGAGACAGAAAGGTGTTTGAGTGGAGAGGGCAGAAAGGTTTGATCTTTCTTTTTAATTTTTTTTTTTAAAAATGCTTCACTGTTATAATCTAACCTGGTAAAACTAAATTTCAATTTTTTTTTCTAGTTAAGCCATTACGTTTTAATCCTCTTCCTGTGAACAGCACTGCTATTAGTCCAAAGGGAGTTCAGACAGTACTTTAACCACAGACACAGGATGTATAACTAAAATTCTCATTTTGAATGTATTATCTTTTGGACAGTAGAAAGTCTACCCCACAATTTGGAAGCCGTTTCTCAAAGACTTTATTTTTCCCTACTCAGAATTACTAACATGAAAACACCTTCTTTCGAAGTGTCAAACACCAGGCACTAACACTGCATGGGTCTGAGTCTTGAACACGACTTCACTGAAATGACACTGCCTATTTCAAACCTGCCTTCTCTGAGAGGAGAGACATTAATAGCTGACCAAACCATGCTAACATTGCTCCAGCTCAGGAGGCTGGACCCCAGCACCTCAAAGGGATGTCAGAAGACTTTTACTAAGGACTCAGTACCTAACAACAAGCTTTAGGGTGCAAGTGCTAGTTTCACCCAAAATGTAACCCTTGAGTCATAAAACAGGGCAGCATTACAGTAACTGAACAGAAATGTATGCCACCATCCGGTGCACACAATCTCTCATCCTACTGATCTGTTTTAGAAGAAAGCAAAAACCAGAATGCTGGATGGCAAAAGTAGCCAACATCATGAAGAACTGAACAAAGTGAGTGTGGTCTCCTTGCTGGGGTCCCATCACTGGGGGCAGTTACACAGTTAAGGTCGTAATGCAGCAACTGCAGATGCTGCATTTTCTATCCTGCTTCAAAACTATTATTTAATTCCTAATATATTGCTGTCTCCATCCAAAGACCAGAAATAGTATGAAATTAGGACTCAGTACTTATTCATGAGATCAAATTTAAGCAATTCTTCTTTTTGGGATTGCAGGCTTGATCTCATTTGCTGTAACACAGAAAAGGAGTAACTGTGGAGGTCAATGTCAGTGCAAGAAAGGGATGAGTCATTCCTTAACTGCAGGTTTGTACTGAAAGGGAAGAAGTGATTTCCCAGCCAAGGCAGCACAGACAACAGAAGCAGTGAAGAAGCAGTGCTATGAGTTTCAGCTGCATAAGACTGCTGAGCCGTATGTTGTTGTATCTTTACTGTTATTCATACTCATTAAGCCAGCTTGAATGCTTTCTGGCATGCTGGGTATCAGACTTTCCTCTCAAGAACAGACAAAAGCAAGGCAGTAAGTGTGCTCTGTTTTACTTATCATGGGGCTGATGCTTGCTAGGTGTAAGCTGCAACAGCATGATGGACCTCTTATGTCAGTGGACAATCTCTCAATTTTACTTTTAGATGTTAGGATATTACAGGATATACCTTTTACCCTTTTCTAACGTTCCAGGGTAAAAGATCTAGCCTTTGACACCACTGTCAATACTATACTCAAAAATTCCAGCTAGAGAGATAAACAAACAAGCCCACAAATGACTCAGAAATGTTACCTCCTTGCAGTCACATTGGGAACATAAACAGTGAACAAAGACACCACCAGAGTAGATTAAAATCCACTGAAACAACTGCAAGGAGGTTTACATTTAATTAATAGGATACAAGCTTCAGATGGACAGACAGAGCAAAAACAGACAAAATAAAACACAACCCTGAATGTCCTTCTTTTACACAGCAGAAAAGAACTGAAAAAAAAGTAATGGATATTTTACAGGTGTAAGTATTAACAAGGACTTCTATATTCCTTTTACTTACCTGTGAGGGAACACTTTCTGTTTTGACAATCACAACTTCTTTGACAGAGAATACTCCTCTAACTCCATAAGCTACCAACTTCAACTACCTCTCAGGAAGGCTCAAACACCAGTGAGCACCACACAGTTTGGGGTACTCTGAACTAGGAAAACTCCTATCAAAATCTTGACCACAAGCACCACAGCCTCACACCTACAGGAAATCAGACAGAGGAGAAGGAGACACTACATTTGCAAGAAATTTTATCCAGGAATACAAAGCCAGTGCAAAGAAACCTGCCAAGCCAGCCAGCCAGCCAGTATATTTCAGAATTAGAAGTGTGACACAGCAGACAAGTCACACCAAGCAGCACAGCAAACATCAGCAGCTGAATGGCCAGGACCACCACTGCAAGTGAAACAGCACATTGGTAAACAACTCTTCCCCACACCTGCTCTCACTCTTTCCTGGGAATGACTGATTTGTAACTTGATGGGATCTGAAGAAATCCCACCAGAAGGGAAGAAACTAGTTTTGCAAAGTTTAAAACCAATTCCAGCTTTAAGGAAAGGACATAATGGGGCAGCTTGGACAATACAATAAAAAATGGAGAACTCAGATTTGCCAGTCTCTATTCAGAAAGAATCAGCAACTTTGCAAGACACTGATCAAATGAGCTCTGACCTCATTGGACATGTGTGATCTTGAGTATTAAATCCACCACTAACACACAGTGACGCCACAAGGCAACTTTTTTAAATTAGCCATGCATGCCCAGAATATAGGAACGTACCAACCATAAGACAGAAAAAATCATGATAGAGAAGGCCACACTGGGCCAGAGGATTTGGCACTAGAAAGATTTCTCTGAGACTGGATTTACGAAGTATGTTGGAGTGCCAATACATCTACCATTTAAGTGGCCTGTGAGTGCTGAAGGGTTTGGAGAGATGTCCTCCTCTGCATTGCATCTGCCTACTGAACTGCTGAATTTTAAAACACCACCTCCCTCTGCCGCCTCAGCCAGCTCCCTCCCCAAAACACCCCAGTAACTTCACTGAAGCATGCCTCCCTCCTCTGGGTGCCCACAACACTCTCTTGGAATTTACTTGGGAAATTTCTGTCTGATGCTTTTCATCACTTAAGTTCTCATCCTCTTTAATTTGGCAAGTCTATGGCATTACGTGAAGGGACTTGAAAGGTTGAAAAACTAATAAATAAATAAATAAATAAATAACCTGGATCATGCCTTTGCTGCTTGAAAATAAGAATTTTTTCTTCCATGAGAATTACTTTACTTCTTTGCTTGGCTGCTACCTGCATGCAGTAACCATCAGGAACATTTGTTGGGAAAACTAGCAGCCGTGTCTCAAAAATGCAGTGAAAATATTTATTCCTGCAGAGAGGATTTTCTAGAAGCTGGTTATTTAGGCCATGTGCAGCCTGCATGAACAGTCTTCTCTGGCAAGAAATGCAAGAATTTTTTTCTATCAGATTTTCATCTGTTTCTCAGAAATGCCCCAATCAGTACTTAAGAACGAGGTAATTTTTTAATCAAAAGCCTATTCAGTGAGCTGTCTGCCCTCAGGTCCATCTCATTCATCTCTCTGGACATGGGTTTCAGTTTTCTCCTCCAAAGAGGTTAACAGATTGCTGTAATTGGATGGCCCCAAGAAAAGGGGTTTAAGCACCAGAGTAGCTAGAAACAGAATCCAGCCTGTGCTCTGAGCAATGAAAGAGTTCCCCCTTATTAAATATTACTAACAATGTGTTTTAAGTACTTCAGGAAAAAGCATGATCTAAGAGTTAATTCACTTGTATACTTCTATGAAAAGGTCTTCCTTGGCATTCAGGTTAAAACTGTCCATATCCCACTTGTAATAAGCAATAGAAAAATATTACTCTGACTAGTGGTTGCATATTTTAAACATCTGTAGACTGTTACAATTCTGTAATTAGCTTCCTTCCCCTACTGACCTACTGGCAACTACTACTGCCACAGAAGCACAGTTCCTCATGTCTTCTGCTTTATTTGCAAACAGATCTTCTCAATTATTTTCTAAAATTACTTTCTGAAAATGCACAAATAAGAAAAGATGTCCTGACTGACCTCTAACCTTGTGAAATCTGTACTGTATTTGTCATCATTAAAAATGCACACCTGGTTCTGCATTCTTCCTGTGTTTTCATTTGCTTGTGGGTTTTTTAGGATTTTAACAAGGTTAGAAGGTAATTTACTGGAATTACAAAACGCAGAAAACCAAAAAAAATTTTCAACTAATTATGCACGGAGAGTTAAAACAGATGCCTGAACCACAAGCAAAGCCATGTGAAGCATCACCTTTTAAAAAGCCTACAACTTATCAAGAGTCACATACTCCACGACAATTAAGACTTATTGAAGTTTCAATCTGAATATGCCCCATTCCTTTTAATTCTCAAAAGAGTTGATATATCCACATAAAATCAGTGAATATTTATTGAGAGTTAGCATAACACTGAATAACCAAACAATGGTAAATATGTGTGCAATCCTCTGTGAAAAAGAAACTATGTGAAAACCCCTAACTACCAAATCAGATTAGACTTTTCAGCATTACAAGATAAACCGAAGCTTTCCTTAACATTTCATTTTAACAAAACGGAATATATAAACTCTGCACTAACAAAAACTCAATTGTTATCTGTTGAAACCACTCATAGATAAAAGTGGTCCCTGGGATGGCTCAGCACCACGTAACAGCAACCTACAGTATGTGGTGGTGTATGGGGAATAAGTCCCACAGTACCCGAACCACTGAATCAAAGATGATACATCTGGACAATACCAGTTAAATCCATAAATACGGTGACTCACTGGAAGGATAATAAGATATAATCTCTTATTGAATCAGAATGTGCAATGATGGATACTCTAAAGAATGATGGATATGCTTCAGTCAGAGGAAGAATTTCTGCTAGACACAGGGATATCAGAGGCAGATCTGAAAAAAAATATTTACAGCCTTCAGATGAAACACAAATATTATATCAAAAGCATTTGCTGTATCACTTAACCCAGGCAAAGATATAAATCCACTTTTAAAAGCAGGTCTTCCAGAAAAATTCAGTTATCCAAAATACGTTTCTTCTATTTCCTGATGCCAGAATTTGAAGCAATGCATTAATCAAAATTGCTTCTAAGAAGTAGGTTGTTTCTTTCTCCTTTTTGTTTTTAGGGTTGGGAGAAAGCAGTGAGGTGAAAAGGACAACAGACTCATTCATTAAATTACACACACATACATATTCTTTTGCACACAGACTGTCAAGAAAGTAAAAAAATCACCATTGCCCAAGTGTGAATAATAAAATGTAGTTATATTGAGAGTTCCTGTTTCAAAGGCACTGGAATTACCTGTCACACTAGAGCACTGTTCTGCGGGTCTGAGGGACAACTTTGAAAGGCATTTGTCACTGAACCAATTCACCAACGTTACTGAACCAACCTGTGCTCATTTCAACTGGAAGTTCCTAGGAAAGGAAGAAATAATTGCTCAAAATTTGAAGTGTGTAAAAATGTGGGGACAGGAGACAGTAAGAAAAGTTTAAAAATATTTGAGCAGCTTGGACTATAGGAAACACAAAGGGAGAGTCCTCTGGGAGCAGAAGCAACAGTGAAGCATTTGTTCCACATTAGGTCCTGCTCCCAGGGACATTCCTGATGTTATTTACGTGCCCAGGCATTCTTGCAATGCACCAAAGGAAGGGTGCTTACCTGGGAAGAATGACTTGATGACAAATGTTATTTCTGCAAAACACATTCTCCTTAAAAGTACTGTCCTTAAATCATACTAGAGATCTAATATATTTACCAGGAACCTCGCTTCCTGAGATTTCCCAAAGCCTTGCTTTATGATTACTTCTCAGTGTTTTTCATCAGGTTCTAAAACAGCCTGGTGGTGTCCAACATAAAAACTAAACAGATCTCCTGAAGCATCAAAAAATATAACCAAGAGATAAGACCACTTTATCTGACTTTTAAAAATACTGTTGTTGGAGTTACAAATCTAGGAAACATAAATAAGAACTGGGGCCACTAGATGTTATTAAGAGAAAACTATTTCATATCATTATATGGTTGCTTTGAAGCTTCTATAACTCTGTCAAAAGGCAGGTATTTTATGGATACAAGAAAAATATTTTTTAAGTTCTATGTATTTCAAAACTTGCCCAAACCATATGCATGCTGACCATATGTGAAAATGAGATGGACAAAGATCCCCTATGTTATCTATGGTGCAGACTACAGTTCCATAAATGGCATGACTTGAAAAACAAGTCACCATCAGTACGCTGGACTGCGGATTTACAGCTGAGGAGCTGCTCCTGCAGGAGCTGTCTGCACGTGCCCTCCAGCCACCCAGTAAATGGCAGGTGACTCCACTGGAGGGGTACAGCACCTTTGCCTCAGGACACGAAGATGAGCTCTGGCAGGTCTCAGGGTCTCAGCAGGTATACTAGAAGGTGATGTGACCCTGTGACTGTGCATCTCACCTCTGCTCTGAGCCTCAGCACTGAAGAAAGGGCAGGGAACCTTATAGCATCTGAGGTCTTAAAAACAGCTTCCAGCCGCAAAAGCTGAACTGACCCTGAATTAATTGTGGCCTCTCAACCAGGGCAGCACTTTCAGAGTGACTCTATGTAGACCATGGGCCAGCAACCTTGCCCAAGTGGCATGTCAGACCGTGTGTACCCAAATCACAGAAACCCAACAGGTACCAGAAGATGCTTTTTCTCAGAGGAAAACAGGGCTCCTTTTATCTGTCCTCTGCAGAGGAAACAGCTCTCCAAAGATGGCAACTTGGTGGGGAGCAGGTGCCAGAGACCCTAGTTTTCTGGGACACCTCTGGGCACAGTACACCACCTCAGCTGCTCTTCGGCTAAACGCATCTGAAGTACATGACCCTCTGCAATTCACTACTGCACTGCCCATGCCAAGAGATGGCTGACAAAACAGGAGGCGCATGGGCCAGGGGAAGGAAAACGCACCCACGTCTCAATGCTCTCTCTTTGGTATGTGTCACTCTGCCCCGCTGTCAACCACAGGTGACTTCTGCATAACCTTCTTTGAACTCCCATGCCTGTATCACTGAGCAGTAAGCTTTTCAGCTCACAGAGCTTTAGGTGGATCTATCTCCCATAACCTATTGCGCATTTACCCCTGAACATGAGTACTCTGGCTGCTTCCAAGGAATGTCCAGGAGATGGAAATCACGCCCCTTCCAAAGGCAAAAGTTGCCACCTGGAGGGTAATGGTGTAGCTAGATGTAGTGCCTGGGTTAGGTGATGGCATGTATTATGGACCACTACTGCTACTACATACAGAGCCGATTTCTGTCTGGTCCATGCACCCCAATTTCTTTTCTGCAGGAATAATGGCCAAGGGAATATGAAGAGGAACAATCTTGCCTTCAGGCAGCAGCAGAATGAAGCTGGGAATGAATGACATGCTAAAATCCAAACCACCTCCCATCTTCCTTCTGTTTAACTTCTGTCCCAGATTATTTCTCTAAATTATCTGGATTATGAGAAATATTTAGTAAAGTTCCTTCTCCACTATATCATGTCACTTACTATTTTACAGCACTGTAACATGGTTGATCACTTCCTTCCTAGTGTCGAGTTCAGGTCTATTTCTGCAGATTTGTATTTCTTATTGTATACAGTTTTCCAATATTAACTATTTTAAGTAATTTAAGTGCCTTACCTTCCTAACTGGGTAATGCTACTGAAAACCTATAAACTCTCAGTTTGCAAACTCCTCAACTATTTTTGCTATACATCTAATCTAAAATAATAAATTTTGTTCTGTCACCCAATAGACTAATTTTTCACTTTTTTCCCCAATATGATTCCAGGGTAAAGAGATTTTGTTACAGTCTTTTAGATGTGGAGTACACAAGTCACTTTTAGATATAGGTATACATAATCTTAACCTAATAAATATTTTGAACATTACAGAATAAGAAAAACTGTTTTACAGGCTTCAACTGCACAATGAACTCTCAGACAAAACCATTATTTCTATCATGATTGTGCACCTATACATAATTTCTGCCCAACAAAATACAACAGAAAAAAAAGACAGAATCAAGATTTTTTTTTTTTTCCTTTATCTAAATTACACAAGTCCTATGTGTCACATTCTCCCTGCTGGGTCCATCTAGGCCATGTTGCCCTTTCATTTAAGAACAGACTCAAGCCTTTGGTGTGAAATAAACAAACAAAAAGTATTTCCCAGAGGAATAATTTTATCCCTCTCTAGGTAAGTCTGCCCCCTCCATCTTTACATTCCTGTATTACTCTTGAAAGACACTGACAGCAGACTGAAGGCACTGTCAGACAAAAATTACTTCTGCAGCGGACAGGAATTCAATCTTGCAACACTTCTTTTTGATCAGATAAAATTTTGGTAGACCCCCTCCTAAAATGGAAAGTATTTTTTAAATCAGATCCATCTTCTGGCAACATGAGCCTCACAATTTCAAAGGAGGATTGTGAACAAGATGGTTTATTGGAGAGGAGAATGATAGCTACTGGTTTTTGGGCTGTCAGAAAAGAACACAATTAAAACATTAGCCATCCACTACTGAACAGAAATACTACAGGAGACAGATATTTGCTAGAATATCTCCGAAGACTAAAACCATAACTACTTTGTTTGATGTCTTGCAAATAAAATGAGAGAAAGGTGAACCAGAAGGGGAAATTGTTTTAGGTGGAAAACAGTGTTTCAGGCTAGATATAACACACTTGTGATGGTAGAACTGAACTAGTCTCATTGCAAGCAAAACACCTCAGTCAAGGACAAGTAAAAAACCAGACCAGGGCTGTCCCAAAACATTCCTTATAAGTGATCTATCACAATATAATACACTTGAACCTCACAGTTCATACTGTTGCTCTAAGCATGCTTCACTAATGAATAAAAACACTGAAGTTGATATATTAGCTGGGTTTTTTTTCCTTAAGGAGGGAAAAATCTTACTGAACAATAAAGGAAACCTTAAATAAAAGAAAAATTCAGGAAAGTTACTGAAGGAGCACCTCCCTCAGCAACACTGAAAAATAAGAGCAACAAAATATAACAGGGTACGCATACTTTTAACTTCTTTTTTTATACATACTTGTTTTACCAAGCACACTTCCAGGTTAAATAAAACAGTGCCATTGGAAAAAATTTACCTTTGAAATATCTTCTTTTCACTTTAAAACACTGTGACATGTCAGTCAAGTTTTACAAGGTGATAAAACACCTCTGTTATTGAGCAGAACTATTCTTCAAAGCACTTCTGCAACTTCATCTTTGTGTCCAACAACACACCCACTGTGGAGTCTGACAAGCAATATCTATGTGACTACCTCTTACTGTTTAAAGGGTTTAATAGTATTTTGTGTAGATACTACATTGCATACAAATTCTTTGTAATTTATTTTGGTGGTGATGTATATAGAGTTTCATGTTAGCCACAGCAAACACAAATTTTTTTTTTTTAAGGAAAACTACAATTGCTTATTCTTGAAACCTGCATTTTTCACCTTTTGAGCATAAGTAGATGTATTTTCAGTGTCACTATCGCTGAGATTTCCTGCTATTTTTATTTTCTACTGACAGAATACTCAAAGCTGACAAATGTTGTAGAACAGTCATAGTTATTAAAAGCTTTAATTTACAGCAAATAGTAACAGTTTGCTTTTGCTGCTTATAAACCAAAAATCTAAGAGGTGCAAATAGAGGAAAGGTGGCAACAAAACACTTAGATAGATTTTTAAATAATTCTACAAGCAATAATGATAGAGAGTAACATATCTGCTTTCATTGTGCATATACAACACCATCAGGTTTATGGATCTTGAAATAGCCCTTTTAAATTTGGCTTATATATTAAAAAAATCAGGTACCACATATGTAAGTGAACAAGAAGCCCAAAAAGATAAAATGAATAGCATATTTAAGCACACCTTTTTGAACTGCTGGGCTTTGCTGTGAATACTGCTGCTCTTCTTTAGTAAAGTTGTGCTTATGTTTGATGAAGTGGTGTCTGTTCACCTCTCCAGCTTCAGTCCCTAAAATGGTTATTTCTCCTGCCTCACTCCCCTTTCTTCTGCCACCATAAAACATGGGTAACAATTACTACTGAAGCTTTTCAACACCCAAAAAGTTGGTATCTATCTTTCAATAACCATATCAAATACTTTATTTCAGCACACAGGTCTCTGAATCTGATTAATTTTAAGGCCTTTTGTACAACACTGAGGTAGTTGTCTGAGATGCTGCGGATCCATACATTCCTGGTATTAAACATGGAATTGCTGGCTGCAAGCCCTGTAAATTAATAATATCAAAAGGGAGAGTATGAAGGATACGGAAGGAAATTATAGCTGCCACTTCATGGTAAAGACTGTGTTGCAGACAGCTGAAATACTTGGTATTTATGACGTCTGGCATCACTGCACTTCCCAGTTCCCACACTCTGCCCGCTGTCTGCACCTGTAGGACGGCTGAGGGAGCTGAAATGTGTCGGACCTCGCCTCACGAAGGACCTGAACAGGTCTCTGGATGGGCGGCTTCCCCTGTGTGACGGAGCTTAAGGTGTTTCAAATCCCCCACTAGCAAGGAGTACTGGCACAAGAAACGGTGATTTACTGAGCAGCAGAAATTAAATATAAAATCATCTTTCCCTGAGATAATAAACGAACATGTTGAGTAACTATTCTGTGACTGCAGTGTCCTACACTCCTGACTTGGCTACTGTGCACAGTCAAACAAGTCTGACAGTACATTTAACTCCTTAAGAGATTTCCCCTTATTTTTCACTCCTGTTTCACTGAGAACTTTTTTCCTCACATATTCCACTCTTACTAACAAAAGACCTCCCTGTTCTTGAAAACCTGCATTAGTAAGTCTGCATTTTTGCACAGTTGACTCTAAGCATTTTTGTATATTTCTTCCTGTCACTGCACTGTGAAAACTCCCATCACAAGCAAAGCACAGCCCACATTACTTTGCTCTCCAATAAGTTAAGAATTTCCAGTAAAACTAATTGTCAGTACAACAATCAAAAATGTATTTTACTTTTGTTATAATAGGCACAGTAATTGCCTCCATAAGAGCAACAACCCTGAAGTTATATATATGCTTGATGCATCAGTTTTGGTTTTTCTTCTCTCCTTTTCCTAGTGGTCATCTCTGGTAAAAAAAAAAGTAATGCCAAATAACAAAACACTGAACTTCTACTTATTTCATCTTTTCACACTGAAATTTCCAAAGATGATTACAGAAGGCAATTTTTCAGGCTTAACTGCTGCGTCCAAAAAATCTCCAAAGGAAAAATCTTTTGGAAGCCAAACTTTCAAGAGCAGAAGACAACCTCATAAGGTAGGTGAAGTATGCTGTGGCATGTTTCTCTACTGCAAAACTGCTGTTTTTGCTAACTAAGAAAATTGGAAGTTATGCTCACATTCTTTCCTGACAAAGTAGTGTTTTCAGCTATATGAGGACATTTTAAAAGCTCTTAAGGTTTATTTTTAACTTTATTACTTATAACTTTATTTAACTTTTTACTTATTTTAAAGAAAACAAACTTCTTTCCATCGTCTATGTTAAAGAGTCTTCAGGGTTGGGACAGAAAATTATTTTTAAAAAATCAGAAAACCTACTTTTAGTGTCCTATGTGTGGTTCACACGTCCCTCTAGCAACACATATGCTATGAAGTGACATGATGGGTGAAATAAGAGGACTACAACTTCACGGCAAAGATTAAGACAATGGAGGTTCTTGCCCTCCAATGAACTCTGCTGAGAAAGCTGAAAGCACACTGAACCTGCATTCCAGATTTCATGTTTCCTTTAGGAACAGTTGCTGTTAAAGATCTCCAGTGATGAAAGAAGTAAATTTCAGTCTATTTGAGACTTTGAACATTTTTTGTCTTATTCTCACTCAAGATCAGACTTTTTTCCCTTCTTCTTCAAAGACTTGCTTGAAAATATTTCAACATACTTCTTCAGGGAAGACCCCTCAACTTCACCCATCTTTCCTCATAAAAGAACTTTTTAAACCTTTGACTTTGCTTGTTCCTCTGCTTGGGACATTCTCTGATTGGTTCCCTTTTTTTTTTGCAGATGGATACATACCTTAAAATAGAGCTGACAGAACTGAGTACAGCAGGTACGTTACTTCTTCCACGTCACATAAGGCACTTCTGCAGCAGTGTGGTGGCATTTGCTGACCCTCTGTGATTCCAGAGCTCATTCTGTAGATCCAGGGCTCAGCAGTAATTCCCTACTATGTATTCCTTCAGTCAGTATTTCACACTCAGCTCTGCTGAACTGCAGGCTATTCATTTCAGGACACAGTACTATTTATATTTGAAATGCTTTTTTATTTTCCAAAATCATTAAAGGTGATTTTTTTTTATTGTAACTCTTGTCTCCTGTCCTGTTATCTTCTCTTTGACTCTGCTAATCACTTTATCATGCTATCATGTCTACAGAAAAAATACGTATCAAATACAAGTTCCCAATTTTTCAGAGGAAAACTTTCTATATGAATTAAATGAATGACTAAACAGTCAGTAGGCAAGCAATAGAGCAAGTAGAAGAAAAAGAAAGAATGTCTGATATAAATACTGATATATGATATACTGATATATGATACTGTGCATCACTTGCTTCTCTTGGGGTTTTATTCCTCTCTTTTTCTCATTATAATTATTACTGTTATAATAATTATTATTATTACAAGTCTCTGTTATTTACGATCTCATACATCTTTTAATTTTTTCCCTTTATTCTTAGCTAGCAACTGCTTATATTGCAATCTCGAGACCAAGCAGTAGAAGCGAATGTGCTTTAGCCTTTTGTGCAGTAGAAGAAAAACTTTCCTAAACAAGCAGGAGTAGAATAAAGACAATCTGATCTGGACTGTAAGATGAGGTTAAAAACAGCATCCAGGAAATCTCTGCTTCAGAGATCTACTGAAACATCTGGTTTTTCCCACAGCACTACTGGCTATTCTAGGAAATCAGCCACTGCCTTTGGCTCAAGAAAAAGGCTCAAAACTTGAAAATGTTCTTAAACATTCACAATCATTCTGAAGAGTCATTTTTCAATGCAGATACCTGCACTGTGATCCAGTAAAGCGCAAAATTTAACGCCCAGCAGGAGTAGGCCTGGCAGGTGTAGGAATCTAAAGCTATTAAATGAATTATACAACACCTCTATTCATGTGCCCCATACAACAAGCACAGCAATGACAAAGAGGGAGTCAAAGAGGGGTAGAAAGCTGTAAATAGGACATAGGTTGGATAATGTAAGATCTTGGGTGAATTTGTGTGGAGTTAATTTCTCCTGCTGGTTTGCCTTCATACCAGTACACTTCACCACACTCTAAAGATCAGGCCATTATCCACTGTCCATATGGCAAAGAGCATAATTTCCCTCTGCCTATGTCACTCCTGTCCTGAAGTCACCAAAAATAATTTACTCTGCCTCAGTGCATTGTGCTCAATTGTTTATTCCTCTTTAGCTGGTTCTGCCCAACTTCAACCTGATATGAAAGGACCATCTTTTTCCCCCCCCATCAATCCCATTTCCTCTGCCCTATCAAGGATGTTACCTTTATTGCCCCATCCACCTATTTCCCACATTGTCCTGGTTTCTGCTGGGACAGTTAGTTTTCTTCTTAGTAGGTGGTACTGCATTTAACACAAGATTTATGTTGATAACACACTGGTGTTTTAGTTGTTTTTAAGTAGTGCTTACCCCCAGTCAAGGACTTTTCCGTGTCTCATGCTCTGACAGTGAGGAGCTGAACAAAAAGCTGGGAGGGAGCACAGCCACGACAGCTGACCAAACTGGCCAAAGGGATATTCCACACCACAGAACATCATGCCCAGTGTATAAACAGGGGGAGTCATCTATGAGAGACTGATGACTGCTCAGGGACAGGCTGAGCATTGGTCAGTGGGTGGTGAGCAATTGTATTGTGCATCACTTGTTTCTCTTGGGGTTTTATTCCTCTCTTTTTCTCATTATAATTATTACTGTTATAATAATTACTATTACAATAATTTACTTTGTTTCAATTATTAAACTGTCCTTATCTCAACCCATGAGTGTTTACATTTTTCCTGAATCTCCTCCCAGTCCCACCTGAGGGTGGGGAATGGGGAATGAGTGAGTGGCTGCAAAGTGGCCAGCTGGGGATAAACCACAACACAAACAGAGAACTCCTGATGTGCTTTCACCAACCCATGTATGGACAAATCTCTTCTGACATACTATAGAAATAATTACCCCATTATAACTCAACACTTTCAGTAAGGCCCCATTTATACTGTGAAACATCTAAACAGTTAACAAAAAGAATCATGACATTATAAAGCACTTTGGAAAAGTTTATTCCCTTTGACACTTTGTCTTTCAGACTCCTCAGTTCTCAAGATCAGGAACTGGTTTGTATTTTGAATATCATCCAGGACATTTTGGTAGCATCCAAAATCTAATAATCATAACAGCAATAAAAGTAGCAACACGTTTCAGATGCTGTCCTCAGAGACTTCGTGTTTCACAGGGTTCAGCCAATTAATGGAAAAATCAATGTTGCCAGTAATTGCTTTTGGAGTCAGTTGGTTCAGCTCCTTTGAATATGATGGCTGTATTTCCACCCACTGGGTAAACAACCACGATGGAAAGCTCATTTGCATGGTTTTTAGAACACACCAGCACAAACTGAAGTGATCTGCATGATTTGCAAGACCTATAACATGATGGTTTTGTCAGTGCATGTGCCAACATTAAAAAAGCTTTCTCTTGCAACTCAGTATGGGAGCAGGGTATTAGGAAAAAAAAAAAACCTAATAAAACCATGTCTTTTTAGTTTTAACACATTTTGAGCTTCTTCCACCACTTAGTCAACAAAATTAGCAATCAGTAGAAATCCTGAAGTGAGACGGATGGTTTAGTTACTGTCAGTAACATATTTCAGAGGTCTGTAACAAATAGCAGCATCAAATGAATAAATAATGTTCAAAGCCTAACAGCCGGCTTCCGTAACAGTGTGAAAATATGTAAACGTTACATCGCTCTACTCTTCAAACCGGCTCTCCTTTCATTCCTCAGAGACTCCTCTGTCAGAATAACAAGCTAAAAACAAAATATGAATGACAAGTGCACATACTTAGCTGATTGAGAACACAGAGTCGAACAGTAACCATATTAATCTCGTCTCTCAAAGAGGCTGTGTGAATTCCAGGCAGAAATATTGATTTTGATCTAGTCTACTGCAGTGCAGATTGCTAACTGGAGTTCAAAATCTATGCGGAGTGCTCTCCTCAAAAATGGCAACTTTCAGCACTTTTCTTAGTCCAGTTAGGACACCTAGAACTTTATACTTAAAACCCATTAACACTGGCAAAGGCCTCTGCTATGTCTATACATCCTTGACAAACATCTGATTTGTGAACTTCAAGTGTACAAACAATCATAGCCTAAAGATATAAGAAAACTTAAGTTATCAGTAACTTTACTTTTGATCTGGATTTTTTCAGTGAACTATGTGGTGGGCAGGTGCAAGGGGGTGATGCTGCCCCTCTGCTCTGCTCTTGTGAGGCCTGACCTGGACTGCTGCATCCAGCTCTGGGGTCCTCAGCACAGGAAGGGCATGGACCTGTTGGAGTGAGCCCAGGGGAGAACCAACAAAGTGATTAGCAGGCAGGAGCACCAACCCTATGAGAAAAGGCTGAGAGGGTTGGGGTTGTTCAGCCTGAAGAAGAGAAGGCTCCAGGGGAGACCTTAATGCAGCCTTTCAGTACTTGAAGGTGGCCTTTAAGAAAAATGAGGCCAGACCTTTTAGGAGGATCTCTTGCAACAGGATAAGGAGTGATGGTTTTAAACTAAAAGAGGGTAGACTCAGACTAGCTATAAGGAAGGAGTTTTTTACAGTGAGGATGGTAAAACACTGGAACAGGTTACCCTGAAAGGTGGTAGATGCCCCATCCCTGGAAACATTAAAATCAGGTTGGACAGGGCTCTGAACAGTATCTCCTACCACCTCTTGGGGGAGGCTGCTGGGCTAAATGAGTCAGAGGTCTACCACAGAAAGTCTTTTCCTGTGTCCTTAGGATGCCTACTGTCAAACGGGAGCTGAAGCAGTCAAACCACAGGTAAGACTAGCCACAAATGAATGATGCAGTAAAGGTTTTATCAGAAAAAAAACCAATATTGTTTGTCCAAAAAGGTCAAGAATCATTATTTTATATCTAGCTATGAAAAACTCTCAAGCTACTAAATTAAACTGAAACATTTCATTTAGAAGTTTCACTGTGAAAGGTTAGGGGAACAGTTGCCTAAACTCCAATTAGTGCTGTATCCCGTGATTTTCACACACTAATTCACAAAGGCCCATTTTAATTAAAGGAAAAACGCCAGGTCACTTTTGTTGGCATCATTAGGTGGAAAAAACCTCCATGACACCCAACAAACCAACAGCAAAAAAAAAAAAAACCCAGTAGGCACAAGCAGCTGTTTACCACTCTCTAATGCTGTAAATAACAATTACATTAAATAAAAGTTCAGGAACAAGGTCCAAAGTTTGAGCTAGTGTTACTCTATACTGACTCTAAAAGTTTCTGAGATTGTAATAGCAAGAGCATTAAGCATTTCCCCTCAACAGAGTAGGTTCACAGGAAACCAAAGGATATAATAAAATTGATGACAGTATCTCCTTGGCTGCTATTACAGAAGGACTGACCAAGGGTAGTTATTGACCCAAATTGTCCATTATGTTGGTTAAAAAACAAGACTGAAAAACTTTCAGCCTTCTCTGGTAAAATTGATGTCATGTTGTTCTGAGAGGGAAAAGGGCTGTCTGCCCTCTGAAGGAGAAAGGAAAGGTTAAGCTTTCCAAGTGGTCCATCTTTTATCCCCAAAACAATTGTGCTGACAGTAAACCATGAGCCTGCCACCACTCGGAGACCCACATGTAGCAAGAAGTGTCACTGCTTGCAGAGACTTAACAAAGAAATTAATACCACTGGCTTGCTTTTATAAGTGCAGACCCATCCTGGTCTCAGTAGCTTTCAGCCAGTCTGCCTCTTTTTGTGCTGGATAGCCATTGAGAAACACCTCCTAATTACAAAACTCCCAGAAAGTCCATCAAATATGTTTTATCTACACCACTTGTGCTGGCAGAACAGATGGGAGAGGCCATTTGGAGAACCATGTGCTTCTCTCATTCTGCTGCCCAACTAAAGGTGTAAAATGTTTGACTGCACACAGAGAAAATCCCTTTGCTAACCATAGACAAACAGGGCAACACAGAGGGTTAGAGGCATGTCAACCTGCTCAAATCAGTGCATGGTTTGACATTTGCTGCTACTGAGCTCTAAGGTTTCAGAATCCAGTTGCTTCAGGTATTTTTCTTGTCCACCTTTTGCTATACAAAATTTTCCAGTAACCACCATCTGAACACTGATTTCTGTTATGACATCACTTCAGAGAAGCACACCTGGGCATACAAACTATTAAGACAAGTCAGGAAGAGGCACAGGGTTAAGTTATGAGAGGAGCTTTTGTTCTGCCCAAGAGAAAATGAACAGTGAACTTGCACTGTGATCCAATTGTTCTGAACCACTGTATCACACACTGTGTAGAGGAAAAAGACCTTTCACAGTGTTCTGCTGAAAAGTTAAAAGAAAAAGCAGCCCCCATCAGTCCCAAACGTTTCAGTACAGGAATTAATGAATAAACATCAGTGTGGAAAAATATTTTACTTAGTAAAGGGTGAGCTCAGACAGGAGGTGGATAAATAAGACGGCTAAAAAAGAAATTTCTTGGATTTCTCTTTATGGATACTTACAGTTGGCCAGCAAATCCAGCCAGAAACCTCCACAGAGAGATAGGGTAAACCACATGTATCGCACCATCTTTCTCTTGGCTTTTCTTATTTCTCATTTTTCCCCATTTTATTTGCAGAACTATGCCTATGTGCAAGACTTTACTCTTGCAACAGTATTTCCTGCATCACTTGTAGTCTAAACAATTTTGATGCTTTGCAAAATCTTTTGATAAACACAAAGATGCTGCACTTCTTTGGGAGCAGGGAATGCACAGCTGGGACTGTGTCTTTTGTTTCAATGTAAAGCAATTGCTGTACCTATCCCTCTATAGGCAAACCATGGTCGTGGCAGCAGTGGTCACAAAGTTGTTTGTCATGCAGATTTGTCAGGGTTAATTTTTACACTGATCTGTTTTTTTCTTAAATTGTTTTCTATTTAATTATGAACAGGAATCTTGAGTGTATTCCAGCAAGACATGAAATAATAATGCATAAAAAGAGACTGTTCCTTTATTCCATGTGAAGACATTTATCAAATGCAAAGCGTTCATCAGATGGTTTGCACTTGCAAACTTGCACTTAGATTCTAATTGCCTTTGACAACAAGTGAAAAAAGTTCTGCATCATCATGCAAATGGCGGCACAGTAACCCAATTCTAAAGTATTCACCACAAAGCAAAAGATTTCAGCCACAGTATCAGATTCCTCCAGCTTCACACAACAAGACCCAACCAACTTACAACTATTCTACACTGCCAGTGTGGAAATGTTTTAAGTTATATTTTTTCTTTCTGAAAGTCAAACCTTTTCTCCTCGCAAATTACATTTTAAAAAAACCCCAAAAAACCAACGTAGTTGACAAAGTAAGATACACAGTATGTATCACCTTAGGTTCCCTTCTGGATATTGATACAGGCAGACTTTTTCATTTGAATTCTATTGGAAATAAAGACGTCTGGACTGTGTACACAAATTAGCCAATGTTTATAGACAAGCCACCACATAAGGTAACCGTGACTATTATAGCCACTCTAAGCACATCACGTTGGTATAAAGCCTCCCCATCCTGCTTCTTTTATTTCAGCAGAAGTCTTGTTGCCCTGACAAACCTGGGGGAGGTGTAAGGCACCACACACTCCAGAGGTATGCAACTGATTTTTATAACTTTGCTGGGACATCTCTGGGTAAGCCACAAAAATGCATTATAAACATGTTTCACCACCCTATTTATTTTTAAAAGAACCAATTCATAGTTGTAAGCTAGGGAATGGATAAGCACATAGAATTTAATTAGATGTGTAGCCCTAATTTTTCAATGTATATCCCTTTTTCACCTAAATAAAACATTTTTTTTAAGAAGAGCAGCAAACAATTATATATAGAAGATATGTACTGCTACTAAACCTTTTGAAAGTATTCTTAAATGTAAACTGCAAATATATGTCTTTAAGAGATGCTGATCAGGGTTTTGGAAAATGCCCCATGGATCGTTCTAAAATTTAGAAAAATTTCCAATATAGTGTCATGATAAAATGGGTCAGAAAATGTATTGAATCAAGACATAAGAATAGAGCAGTTCATCTACACTGCAACCAGTTATGAATAATTTTAATAAGTACCCAAAGACTACATTCTGCCACATAAAACAGCTAGTCAGCTGTAAACCTACAATACATTTTTAGGCTATAGTATGTGTGTACCTAGAATTACATAATTAATGATGATCTTCATGAATATAGTAATTTGGATTCTGCAATATCTACATTTTGCATCACTTCATCCCATGATTCATTTTGATAATCTCAGTATTTTACCTACGAATATTATTTTTACAAATTTGTTTTTAACACCTTTTTTTTTTTTTTGAATTTCATGTCGATGGAATTCTACACGTCAATGCCCATTGTTTTCTAGATCTATCCTTCTGAAAAAGAATGCATTGGAACTGAGTTAATGGATGCATTTGTTGAACAATAGATAATTTCAGCACTAAACCAAATATATACAAGAATGTGGGAGAATATTTATGGACAGATGAGTGTGTAGAGACACATATACCATGAACATATAAACCTTTTAGACATCTACCTCTATCCTTCTATCAGAAACACAGGAGGTATTTCAGCTTATCTTAATCCAGACTCCTTCTTTTTCCAATACATATCCTCTTTAGTGCTCACGTATATATTCCCATGCCAAGGTACAAATGTTTAAGTGAAACAGCCTTTCTGATTCCCAGCTCCATTGTCTGTGAAACATAGGGAGAGGAAGATTTGGTGTGAAATATGTCCTAGTATTATCTAATATCACAAATCAGTCCTTTACAGGGAAACAGGAATTACTAATATTCACCCTTGATACATCGGTCTCATTTTCTTACACATAAATGCTAATAGCTTCTTCAGTGAGGAAATAATTAAAGCAACTCATGCTGCTTACACTTTGTGCATACAGGTAAAACTGACTTTAGCAAATCAAGTTTCAAAGTATTAGAACTAAACATTAAGTTTAATGATGCAATGAAACTAAGTTTATGAATAATTGTATAGATTAGTGGATACAGGAGTCGCCAAGCAAAGGGAATACGAAGTTTCAATTATCATTCTTAACACCATAAGCCACAAAATACCTGGCATTTATATGCTTATAAGCAAGTAATACTGGAAAAAAAAATCAAGTAGTGCAATACTTAGACAAGCAATCATCAGTACAGCCATAACCCAATGGGAATCCAAACACAACACCAATGTGTAAAAGGCCACTGTTTATCTTTGCAAACTTAAGTGTCAGGATATTTATGATTGCTCAAGTCACTGTCACTATTCTAATAAAATGCATCTGTGGGTTTCAGGTTGGTTGACAAGAACTTTTACCTGCCAACTCCCCTCCATAAAACAATGTGGGATGTACAGGTTGCAACACTTAAACACGTATTTATTTGCCACATCCAAAGCTATGAACTACGCAGTGAATCACTTGGAACTGATACACTACTACCAGCCAGATTTTGATCGAAGACACACCTGAATCTCTATGGCAATCTAGTTGGTAGCATCTCATCGTGTGAACAGGACTGTACTTAAGAGGAAAGCAGGAAAAATCAACTTATCTGGAAGAGATTAAAATCTCATTATGGCATGCATCTACAGAATAGTCTCAAAACTGAAGCAAAAAGTAAACAAATTAATCAAAACCTAAATTGTGAAATGCCAGACTGAATTTCAAAGAATTTCACCTGCAGAAAGAAACTGTTTTGTTTCAATTCCTGGAGAGAAACTGCAAATTAAAGTAAACCAACAAAGAAAAAGGAGTCAATATTACTAATTAGAAAAAAAAAAAGCAAAATGGCTCAGTGAAGAAATCAGGAGGCAATATAGCATGATTTGATGGACCAGTGTAAAACTGTTTTTGAACCACCCCTCCTAATTACAGCAGAGGTATCACACCAGAGATACTCAGACACATCAGGTCAGGTACAGCAAGTATCCAAATACACTGAACAGAATTCACCCTCAATAACTTTCAATAAAAATGCAAGGTACAAGAGACAACCTCATGAAAACAAAAACATCATCTGTCCCTCAAGTTCTCTGTACTAGTGGTTACAGCAGCTCTTGACTCTTTCCATCGGTGGTAAGACCTATGAAAGGGGCTGTGGGATCTTGGACTTAAACTCTGCTTAACCTCTGTGTGTGGAAGAGTAGATAGATCTTTATGCCTTTGTCCTGTCTGTGACGCTCAAGAAAATCCAGGTGAAGTTATGGAAAACAAAAGCCCAGCTTGGTAGATTTCACACTGGGAATGAAGTGAGCTTCCAGCGAAGGGAACAAACAGAACTGTGTGCTCCAACGTCGGTCTGCCACTAACTGGCTGATTTCTTACCAGCGACCTGAACTGCCAACTTTCCACTGCAAAATCCACGTACACCTTTGTCTGCTGGTATGGTTTTTGGGAGCTTACGGCCCTAAGCTGAAGACAGCTTGTTTTGAGATCTTTGAAAAGTTACTAAAGCTACACATGAGATCTGTGACAGCCATGGAACTGGGATTCTACCTTACACCTTGTCAGTTTCCAGATACCTCTCCAATTTATAGAAGGACTTGAAACTCAAATGCCCACTTTACTATTCATCCAGCAGACGCTTCCAAATTTACTCTGGGAGTACTCTGAAATACATACGTATTTCAAGAAATCCTCCTTACTCACTGTCCAAATCACAGCCTTTAATCCACAGAATTTAACAGTTCTTTTAACTGTAGTTTTATATATTATACCACAAAGCTGTCCTAAACATGGACCAGTCCAAACCCCAGTCTGCCTTAAAATCAAGACCAGAGAAGATTAGTCCATTCTAATCTGAATGCAAATACTACTGAGCAGCAGCCATGTAAAAAGTACACAGAGAGATGGTTACTTATTTCGACATGTTAACGACAAATACAACAGCTTAGAAATTCCATGTCTCATTACAGATTTGTCCCAAGAATAAAAAGAAGATAAAAATTTACTGTTCAAGAAAGATTCACACAGATGAAACTGTTGGTAGGCTAGTAAAGCTGCAGTCAATGTTAGCATTGACTACTGGATGTTATAAAACCACCACACTTTTAAAGCTGTATCTAGGAGAGAAATAAGAGAGCTGTATCTAGTTCCCTTACACCTTATGTACACACCAAAGTGAACAATCCACAGCAACCATTTTTAGCCATAAATCACTTGAACTGGAATCAGACCAGGGAGATAAACTTTAAAGGCTACAAGACAATAGCATTTCTGTAAGCTGCTCATCCCACAGGCAGCCCTATTTTCAGTCATACTTAGGACCACAGAAAAACACAATACTGAAGTTAAATACGTTTCTCCTGGAAAAGCATGCATCGAATAGAAGAGGGAACAGTAGGGTTTCTTTCGTATTATTCACAGTTCTGCATCACTTGGTAGCCATCCAGAAACATCCTTTCTGGTTATTAACACAGAATAAATTCAATCTCCCTTCAGTTATTTTTCTATTAGACAAAACATATGAAAGCTACCTACAAGAATTCCATTAATGAGACTTGTATATTTTCAGCATCACCAGATTCAGGTGAAACACAGGCTGTCGGGACTTTCTCCCTCCCCCTATTTCTGAACACAAGACAAATCCAGACTTCTGATTAGTTTACTGATGCTGGGGAGGGGGGGTGTTGGTTAAGTTTTTAGTTCTTGAAAACACTTACTTTCTCTTCATAGGAGGTTTGCTTCATTTGGTGCATGCAGCAGACCCAGGTTCTCTTCCTCATGCCTTTGGACACGTGGCTGAGGGGCAGATGTAACCAGCCCCTGGAGCTTACACCTGCTTCAGCTGGGCCACTTCTGCTGTGGCTGCACTGCTGCCCTCTGGGCTAGTGCTGTCTGTCAGGCACTGAGTTCAAGGAGGTAATTCAGACTAAAATTGCCAAAATAAGTTTCCAGCTGTATCAGCCCCTGAACACCCTTGCTCCACAGCCACATGAGAGCCAGCACCAGCTGGGGCACACAGGAGACTGGAATCAGCAACAGTGGCGCCCAAGGGCCTTCCCCTCTGGGCCTCAAGAAGAGCATGGCGTAGTTATTTGGTGAACTGTCTCGGTCCCTGAGGTGCTCAGCTGACTATAGGGATACCCTAAAGTGACTCTTTGTTCTTCTTGTGACTGCTTGACTTGCCTACATTTGAGTCATGAGATGAAGCCGGGCTCCATAAACCAATACAATTTTCTGTTTTTATCATTCCCCAAACACTCTGAGGACACTGTCCTCCTCTGAGGACAAGGCTACCAGCTTGCATGTGGACTGTCCATCTGGGAACCAACAGCAGTTATCAAAGGAAGGTGAAGCCACCAGCCATGCTCCCTGTGCTGTCACAAGTATGTTCTTATCACACTGCTGTTGCTATATCCCCTTGCAGCCAACTGGTCAGGGGAGTCCACTGCATGTGCACTGACCGTGGAGGAAACTCAACCAGAGAAAAGTTAAGAGAGTTTCAGTAAGATGAGCATTTTGCTTTAATAAAAAGGCAGGTCTGAGAAGTACTCAGCTCTGACTTAGTTACAAGAAGATCCACAAGAAGTGTGACCAAGAAATTCACCTTAAAATACCAAACCAGAGTCATGTAAGGTTACTGTATCCAATCAGACACTAGAAGTTTAACTGGAATGAGTATCAGAGGTCCTTATGCAACTGGACCAGAGACTGAAGTATGTTTGTGTCACTCCAGTACGACTTACAATGTACTTCCATCCTACCCTATTCCTGAAGTGTAAATGATCTACTGCAACTAACTACAAAAGTTTCAAATTTTAATTAAAGTTCTATGTGACATTTTACATAGACATTTCATGCCTTACCAGAATGGTGCTAACACTGAAATATACATACATACATATATATGTATGTATGTATGTAAGTATGTATATATTAAAAAAAAAAAAGGAAGAAAAATCCTGCACTAAAGGCAGCAACTATGTCATGGTCATGAGTATTTTAATGAAAATACAAGCAGAACCTCTGACCCTAGCAGTAAATGCAATACACAAGTGTCAAAAGCATGTAGTCGTGAATGATCTTTTACATGCCACTTTGTTCACCCTATTAAGATGCGAGCTGTTTCTTTGATTTATCTGGTAATAAATTTTTTATGACTAGTGAGTCTCATAAAAATTGCTTTGGTGCTGACTACTTTGATTAATAAGACCAAAGAATCGAAACTGTCAGAAATTCATGGGCAAGAGTAAATTACTGCCAAACATACACTAGATATTCCATAAAATATAGACTAAAAAAGGTTGATTTGGTAATTTTTATCTTGCATCAATTTGCTTGATATAATTTATATTTAGGATCATCACTGTCATTCCTTGCATACCTTTTCTTTTTTTAAAGTCAACAATAGTGTAAATCTGAATTTTGGAGAAATGAACAGGAGACAGAACATCCTAATACCCAAAACTCACATCTGGAATTTAGCTTGGAAATTATATCCAGTTTAAAGGTGACTAAAACCCATGTTCTAAGAGCTGCAGCTTTTATAATCAAAATCCCTTTTACATTAAGAATCAAAACTGACACACATATATCCATGCCTAAATCCTGTTCTTCTAAAACTGTGATCTTTCTTCATTGAGGTCTTTGTATGTAGCAGGTTCTTGCAACGCATCTTTGAAGAGTTCTGGATCCCTCTCTCTTACCTTGGATAACTCTCAAAACATTTAATATGCAGAAACTACCACAAAATTAGATACTGAAGCAAGTCAGAGGTAGCAATCTGGGTATACACGTGAATACAGATCAAGCATATCCTTTTCCTACCAAGAGGAACCATACTTACAGCACTGGGTACAGGATTTGCTGCATTTACTTCTGTGTATATTTACCATCCTGTGACAGCATTTTGGTGCAAGATATATTTCTGTAGGATTGAAAACCTACCTGATCAAAAATTTTTACAGATAACCAAAAGGATTTAGGGAATCGCTGCTCCACATTCAGTGAAACAAATGCTGCTGTTTACATTCAAAACTGGAGACAGCGTCTTAAAACATGTGGCAAAAATATGAAGAGGACTAATATTCCTGCATTTATTATTATTGCTTTTGTGGAGCTGGAGCAAGTGAAATGGTCAGTATAGCATATAATTCTTTTTACTGTTTATGCTCCTGCACACTTCACTTTAGACTACAATGTCTTTTTCCCATCAAGTGTAATAAAGAAGAAAAATAACAGCATAGTTTTTCCTGGCATATTTGATACTGATTTTCAGTATATCAGAATTTTAGGGTTCAATAATTAAAGTGGTTGGGTACAGAAAAAAAAAAAGCCATTGCAAAGCTGTAGTCAAAAGGTGTTGACTACACAGGACCTAAATTTGACTATCCCCAGCTTTAACAGGAGGACATTTCTTGTTTGGTCGGAGGAAAGCACTGAAAATACAGGACTGAGAAATCCTGTGTCATATATAGCAGAAGTTCTTGCTTTTCAGCTTAAACTTTTCAAGAAAAAGTTAATTTTAATGACAAGAATTTAAAGTGAAATCTGATCATAACCATTTTCAACACTGTGTTTTAGGTGTAAGGGGCTGTAAAAGTGCATATAAACAGGACGACAGTAATACCTGATAAAATAAAATCGTGGCTTTTAAGAAGTTTATCAGAGCTTGCATTACAAGTGGCTCCAGCAAATTACACCAGAATAATTCCAACCTCAGCCTTCCACAGGATAAATAGTTGATAAAGGCAATCATAAAATCAGGGACAGGTCTCCATCTAGCTGACAGCCCTCACCAGAAGGACAAAGAAATTGCTAAAGATCACACAAAACCCTGAAACAATGTGAAACTGAAAGAAGAAACTGGAGTTCAATAAAAACCAGCATGCAATAAAACAGATATGGCTGCATAGAGAATAGAAATTGCAGACAGATCTGCTTGATTATAAAAGCGCCACTTTTTAATTTATCTCTCAAATAAAACCAGCAAATGTGTGCAGTAACTCTTCTTGTTTGGTTATAAAGAACCAATCTGAAGAAGAAAACAAGAAAGCAAATCAACTGAATTTTGAAGATTACAAAGGGTTAAGAGACTTATCACTACTTACTGTTAGCTGCATCACTTTACCAGAAACCCCTTATTATGTGGAAAAACAGTGTCTTCCACATTAGTCCTCAACTAGTATTGTTCTGTCTGCCATTGCCAATCTATTCTTCTTCCTCTTGCCATCTTGAGGATTTTCCTAAAAATGCTCTATTCTTTTTGTTACCTATTGTTAATGCCTTTTCCTTGTCTTAAAATCAAGAATCAAACACAGGAAGGAAAAGGGGATTTTACCTCGGTATTTATTTTAGGATCCTTAGGTGCACTACGTCCAGGTGGAATGCACCCCAAGGCACACTGCAATGCACACCCACAAAAGATCTGGTATAACATTATAGGTGTTACTAATTAGCACATCTATCAAAGATTCCCCAATGAGAGGCTCAAGTGAGCCCCCTCTCCCCGAGGAACCTTCCCCTGGATGGTTCTGTCTTAGTTTATAAAATGTGTTCTGGAGAGGACCTTGGTGTCTGGAGCATTCTGATCCCTAACTATGAAGCTTCTAAGATGTTTTAGTCTCCTATCTTGACAAATAAGTCTAAGAATGTAAGCTAAAAACCACTATGAATACAGAAGTTATACAAAGGTATAAAAAGGGTATAAAAGTCAAAAAAACATCACGGCATCACTGTAAAGTCCAAATTCTGTTCCCGGCAATACCCTTCTCTCCAACAGACAAAAAACCCCCACTCAAACAAAATTAGGTGAGTTACTCTCAGAGAATATCAACTGAATTTCTGAATTGCATGTATTTTGGACACACTGCCTTTGGTTAGCAACAACACCCCCCTAGAAATGCTGAGAAAACCCCTTGAATCCATTGGAGATGACAGACCCACCATGTCCACCGCAGTGAGAGCAGCAGAACACACTATAGGATAGAAGGCCCTACAACTGCAGTAGTTCTGGCAGACTCTAAAATCAGGCAATAGATCATCACCTTTGGATACTACACACAGTGTCCTAAAATCCATCATGGATCATACAATAACCTTAATACTGAGATGTTGCTCTAAAACGTATTTTCCCAGAAATTATCCTGAGGCAAGCAGAGGACAATAGGAGAAAACTGAATGTTACTTGCCCTAGCAGGTTGCCCTTAGTAAGTTGTACCCTGCTTTCCTTTCCTTACTTGCTTGACTTCTGCTCTCATATAATAGAAGTGTCAGCATTTAAACACATTTTTAACATCCCTTTAAAACTACTGACACCAGAATGAAATCAGCATCAGCCCCAGATTAGTGAGTATGGGAGTAAAAACTTACCAATTACCACATCAGCTGGGGCTGATGCGGAATGCAGTTGCACCTCTCAGTGCACTTCGGATATATTATGTCTCTTAAAATGTTTTGCAGTGCTGATTGCCTTCTGGAAAGATGTATTCACTTGTTTTTATCTCCTCCTGTAATCCTAACCACACCATGTGGTATATTTTGCATATCTTATTCACAGATATGAAGCTCTTCTTTGAGCTGCTTTAAAATACACTGTGTACAGGCACAGTTCATTAAATGATCCAGGACAGCCCACACCTTCACTGTTATCTTTCACCAACTTCCAGGTCATCAAAAACAACTGTGTATTTGCTTGCGAATACCTGAGGAAAACATTTAACAACTCCAGGTCAGATCTCTGTGGAGCTCACAAGAAACATTCTCTTTGGTAAATGTCTCCCAAGACCTATCAGGGAGTTGTTAATTCTTCTTAGTGTTTTATTGAAATTATGCAGTGCTCATTTTCTAATGACAATGTTGTGTACAAACTAAATGTCTCACAAAGTTCTATGGTTAAAGAGCTGCCTTGACCAACCAAATCTGTAATATTTATAAGATTTAATATTTCTTTAGGAAAAGGTTCTCAAAATCATAGTCATGCTTCAAAGTGTATGAATTACATTCCTATTACAATCACATTCTTTGTATCATCACTAGAAGAATTTCATGTCTCTTTTTCACTATTTAACCCAGAATTAATTTCAGAGTAAACTAGGTCATAATAATCCAATTTGGTCTATTCACCTTTCTTGATGCTGGAACGATACTAGCACTGCTGTCGACTTTTGAGTCTTTCGCTGACACAACAATTTAACTAAGACTGAGCTTTGGTGACTCCAGACTCTGGTCAGTCAAGTCTTCTAAACCTTCTGGGTGCATGCCCAGAGGCTTGGATGTTTAAAACCATTTCTCACAACAAAATGTTGGTCAGGCTTCTACTTAAGGGACTGAGAAATAACTCATCTTCCCTAAATTATCATCCAGCTTGCACTGAACAGAAGCATAACAGAACATGACTTTCCCTCCCACATTATTAATAATCTATCATAGTTTAGAAAAGGGCCCATTTAGTTTTTAAGGTTTATCATAATCAGATAGTTACAAGCAGCCTCTCCAGTGGCTAAGAGCCTAACAAGATAGATCCCACTTTGGATTGGCCCTCTTTCCCATGGCAGAAACTTTTTTCAATCTCCTCTATCATTTTTCCTGCCCAAGGTGCCACTTGCCTGCAGCTGCACATCTCACTCTTTGCTTGCCTGGTTAGACCTCAACCTGTTCTCTAGGCCAGGTCCTGGATCCTGTTGCTTACCAGTTTCTCTGGCACACCCTACCTGTTACTCATTTTGGATTTTACCACAATTACCATTGATTTTTAACTCAGCAACTGATCTTGCCTTGTCCTATGCAACTTTGATTTGATGCAACTTTGTGCTGTTTCCCTACTTAAGTCCTGTACCCTACCACCATTACCCTAGCTTTGGTTTCATCAAGTCCTCAGCTTCTGCACTTAACTCACTTGATTCCAATTTCACTTCTAACATAGCTCCAGACATCTGCCCCAGTGACATAAACCCTGGGTTATTATCCTTGACATGGTAAATGTATTACTGCATAATATTTTAAACTTTTATACAAAGTTCATATCAAAGGAAATCACAGTAGCAGTAGTTACACCAATATTTATATGTGCAGTATCTGTATCTGTCAGATACATCAGTGATAGCTTTGGTTTTATTACATATCCATCTTAGCAATATATAAACAAAAATATACAGACATAGTGTTTTTATTGTTTGTCTTTTGACATGGGTTCCAGTTAGCTCTTCTTTTGGGAAGAGTTACAGATTTGCATGTAAATGTTGTCTAAAGATGTCAGGACTCTGAGTCATCTATTTTCTCTGTTGGAAATAATGTACTAATATATTTATCAATTTTTAAAATACAGCCAATAAATACAACATTTGGTTGGAATACAAATCAGCATTTTCATATAAAATATACAGTACCGTGTCTTCAATACAACAGAACTAAACGTAAATGACATTTTTATATTTCCCCACATCAGCTTGATAAAAGATTTTTATTGGTAAATTTAAATTTTTTTACTGGTACGTGATCAAAATGTGTGAATCAGGACTATTAACACTTGTTTACTTCTCAGCTATGATGGATCCTGCTTCCTGCCATCCTTTGAGAGAAGCTTAATTTGTCACGAGTTCATCTTCACGGGAGATGTGGCATCTCAGAGACTCCCACCTAAGGTAGATCTGAGGTTATATTTTTTCCACTACCTTTACCCAGTCTTTGAAACCATGCCAAAATAAATGCGGTCACAGCTACCACTGGCACAGATGGTACATCCATGTGAGGGGTCAAATGGTAAAGATGCCAGGCTAAAAAGACACTGAAAGAGTTAAGTGAGCTCCAGCAACAGACTGTTGGACATACATCACCATCTTATTTCTTGTACAGGCCCAGGACAACCACACAAAGCAAATGAGAAAGGAAAAGAAGTATTCACTAATGGTGCATGCTATGAGCGTAGGAACATGAGCAATCCCTCAAGGAACAGGGACAATACTGGTTCTAGAAGTATTTGTAGAGCTGCATCTAAGAGAAAACTAATGCATGAAGCCTTCTATTCCATTGCCCTAGTTTGGTCTGGATAGAGTTCATTTTCTCCCGAGTACCTGGTACAGAGCAGAGTTTTGGATTCAGGATGAGAATAATGTTGATAACACACTGTTATGTTTTGGTTGTTGCTGAGTTGTGCTTGCACTGAGCCAAGGACTTTTCAGTGTTTCATGCTCTGAAATTGAGGAGCTGCACAAGAAGCTGGAGAAGGGGGGGAACACAGCTGGGACAGCTGACCAAAGGGATATTCCACACCACAGAACGTCATGCCCAGTGTATAAACTGGGGGAGTTGGCCAAGAGGGACAGATTGCTGCTCAGGGATGGGCTCAGCCTTGGTCAGTGATCGGTAATTGTATTGTGCATCTGGGGTTTATTCTTCTCTTTTTTATTACTATTATTATTATAGTATTTTAATATCAGTATTATTATTATATTTACTTTGTTTAAATTATTAAATTGCTTTTAATTCAAGCTTTTTCCTTCCCTGATTCTGCTCCATCCCATGGGGGGTAGGGGAAGGCGTGAACAGCTGTGTGCTTCTAAACTGCTGTCTGGAGTTAAATCGCTACATCCACAAACTACCAAAGAATACTACAGACAAAAGCAAAGAAAAATAAAGAAGGTAAATGGCATTTATTATGGCCTGTCTGTTGGGGTCCCTCCCCTGCCATGTAGCCCTGGGAGAGGGGCCCTGAGGGCACAGACACGGGGCTTCCCTGCCCCTGCTCAGCCTCGTTCCCGTTGGTTGGTTTGTGTTCCCTGCGCGGGCAGAAGGACCCTTGGTCCCGTGACTGGAACAGTTCCTCGGCAGAGCTCCGGCCATGTGGCTGGAGAAATAAACATCTCTGAAACAGCTAGCAAGAATCTGTCTGTCCATATATATTTCCTTTCCACAGGACACCTGGTTTGGTATATGCATGTTGCAGTATCCCCACTGCAACACCTGTCTTTCTTAACAGGGTGGGGTAGACTCACACTATCCAAGTTCTTTAAATCTTCACTGACCTCTGCAGATCATACAAAGAGCTGAGGTGCCTGACTGAGCTCTGCTGAATAGGATCTATAGATCTTTCAAGCAACTGGCCTGTGCTCCTCTGTACAATCTTTATTTCCCCCAGGGAGTACAGAATACCAACCATTTGAAATTACTCCTGAAATCAACTGTGCCCAGTTCTTTTTGGTAACATCACAAGATTAGATAATGACTGGATAATTTAATTTTACTTTAGAGACAGCCAAAGAAAAGCATTCTCTCTATGTATTGCTACAGTCTAAGTGCAAAAAGAAATGTTAGGAAAACTTTCATAACCCCAATGATTTTTTCCTAATGAATATATAATTTATGTAATAACAATTCTTAGCTTATGAAAAATTTTCAGTAATTATAAACAACTGCACAAAACTTCCATGTTCATTTAAACAGGTTACTAAATGCAGAAATACGCATGATTATTCTTCATATTAACAGAAAACAGAGCTTTGCCTCCTTTAGTTTAATGTCAGTGGCACTGTGCAGTTATCTTAATATATATGGGGGTGTCATCTGAATTATTCACTCAAAAATCAGGAGATGTGAATGCAAGGTCTGCCTACATCACAGACACGCCATCCTCTGCCACAAGTCATCACATCATGTACTCCTGCCCAACTGATCAGTGCTCACTGAAACTAGATTTTGGCCTTCATTTCTTCTGTTGCAAGACTGTTTCTATCAGAAAGTTATTTACTACCTTGCTCCCTTAATAATTAGAGACCTTCCTTCAAATATACACCTGGCCAGCTTATTTATATTTGTTCCTACATACACCATTTTTTTTGTCTTAAATGAAATTTTTTCCTCCCCGTCTCCCTTCCAATGACAACCATGACCTCTGTTATCAGACTTTACTTTGCTAAATAAATCACATACCTTTTAAATTTCCTCTTCTTTCTTCATTCATTTCACTATCCTATTATATTTCACACTTTGCCTGTTCCTGCCTGAATTCATCTTTCATGAACATAATGACCACAACTGTGAAAGATTTCCTTTTCTGTACTGGAAAATTTCCACTCTTTCAGCCAAACTCTGGGGATTGCACCCATCTTTCTCTTCCCCTCACTCCAGCATATCACACCGGTGGCTTGCCTATAACTAATACACCCAAGCCTTCCTCTTTGTTTGCTAATTTTACTGTGTGGCATGCTGATTCTTTTCTATGCTGCTAGCTTTGTACCATCGGCAAACATAATTTAAATATTCCTGCTTTTTGTGTTAACATAAAATGGGATTCTTGCAGGTCCCAGACTGTGCTGCACAAGTAACACCATTTCAGGACTATCTCTCTTCATATCAGTTCAACCTGCTGATGCCTTCATATCAACTGCTGGCAATTCTCACTTTCCCAACATGCTTCCCAAGAACCAACACCTGGATTTTTCATTTGTTTGACCTCTTTTCCACTCCTTGATAGGTGGTTTTACTGATTATCATCTTTACATCTCAACAGCACCAAACACCATACACCTGAACTTAAACAGGGTTAACAACTGTGGAATAAGATCATGAATTATTTCAAGATACTATTTGTATTCTACTGCAGTACTCTTGAGTATCCTGCCAGTCTCCTTGAGTTGTTAAAAATAAATGCTGAAATACTCTTCATTAATATAACCCAGGAGAGGAATCTGTTCCTTCACTACCTGTGTCTGTTGCCCTGGAAGCAGCTGCTGCATAATAGTGGGGTTCAGTACAACAACTCATTCCCAAGAAGCTGGGGAGATTCTCTACACTGCGGATTTTTCCACACTGTCACTGCCGATGAAATGGGGTTTCCAATTACAATGCTTAGCACAGAGCAGCCTGCCCAGGGAAACCTATGTTCCAATGCTGCCAAGCGATACATGCTCAGCACCGCATTTGTCAAACCATCTCTTCTGCTAAGAGTTCATGTGTCAGTCTTGAAAATGGCTTGCTCTTCTACTACCTTTCCTGATGGAAATGTGAAAAGTGCAACTTCCCTCCTTTCACGAAACATCTTGTTGAGCCTCTTGACTCCAAATTGACTGCCTCGTGGGAAAAATCTGCTTTCTAGAGACTTAAAAATGGTGAGACTGTTCTATTGTAATTCTGCCTCACTGGGATATGGAGGTCAAACAGGGAAACAACAATCATTAGATAATGAGTTAAAAGGTGATTCCTGGGTTTAAGGGCAGCTTAAAAACGCACTCAGGACCCAGCAATTTCTTTTGTTTTAGAAGGGATTACACTACCAGGTGTTGGTATTTGCAATAGACTCTGCTGTGATAAAATCAAAATCACTATCCTACCTGTTACAGAAACAAACATGCAAAGAACAAGTTCCACATGAAGATGGATCAAGAGCATATGAATAATTCCAGAAATGTACCCAAAGACCAGCTTTCCGGACTAACTTTGCTGTAAATGCCAGCAACCAAACCCACCCACTGGTACCAATTGCGTATCTCAGTTTTATCTCATCTTATACAAATAACTAATTATCTTACAGAAATCCTAAGGAATATCACAGAATTTTGTTCTTCATAGGAGGTTAATTCATTGTTTTCTTTCAAACATTTATGTCTGTATGCACTTATCTAAGTACATTGTGACCACTAAATCACACAATACATCATCTATTTGTCAGTATCCTAGAGAGAGAAGATCCTCTGAGAATATGCTTACAACATAAAGGTCACTCTGAAAGTTGACTAAAGGCATGAATAAAAAATAAAACATTTAGTTAAGCCCTTTGAGGAGACAAGGTTGCCATTATCCTTCACTGTTTAGGCAAATTCTTCAACTGCTTTTCAACACTATCATGACATCACACAGAGTTTAATGGCAGCTCCTGAGTACATATAGAATCAAAGCCAAAATTCAGCTTCCTAAAGTTTCAGAAGTTAAAAAGCAGTGAGAGATTAAGAATCATTACATACTTGGCAAACTGACCTATTTCCAAACGATGCTGTCACAGGATGATATGTGCAGTGGGCGTATTTTAGCCAACAAAAGCTAGCAAAGTGCCAAGAGCTGCTGAATTTCCTGTTAAGAATTAAGAGCCCCTCCACACACATTTTCCACCACAATATACGACCCATCTTTTTGTCAGCGCAAGTCTTCCTTGAAAAATTAGGGTTGAAAAAAATCACTGGGTACCATTTCTCATGAAAGGTAAGGAAATTAAAGGAAATGAAAGAAGCTACAAAGAAAGAAGAGCTGATCTGAGGGTCTTACTGGTTAACATGCTTCTGAAGTAAAGTGCAATTCCAGTTTTATACTTGGTGCGTGAGTATCATGTAAAATGAGTGTGGAAATGTAAAAGTATGCAAGACAAATGACATTTTATCTTTAGACATAATCATCCCTCATGGGTGTCATCCCTACTTATCAATTAATCACTAGAGCATGAATATCCCAAGACATGGCTAAAAATGGGATGCAATTTTTCACTAAATATGCTTGAAACAGCCAGTACATTTCACAAAAGAAAGAAGAGGTTTGTGATCTATTTGGTAGCTGCTTCCCAAGTGCAACCTCACAAAATCTGAAAGGAGATCCCTGACATTGACTGCAGCGATGACTTGTGCCAGTTACCAGCAGAAACCTCAAGGTTTATTTACATGACTACAAGTGAGTGCATTGCCAGGACTTACTGAGTTACTGCTTTCTGGCTAAGTTAACAGCAACTGAGCAAACATGAAGTTCTAGCCATTGCAAACAAAATAAAATCAGCATTATTAGTATTAGCATAACCCCCTAAGTGAAAATGTAACTTGGTGAGCCCCTGAAACTTTGCACTTGTGCCTGTATGAGCCTACCCTCACTGTCTTAGCTAGTCTAGACAATGTTAAACTTGTAAACAAAGAAAAGTCAGTATTTCCAATCAGCTAGCAAAAGCAATGGACAAAGGGAAACAAATCTGTCTCTGGAGCTCAAAAGTCATCTGCCATACAGATGCATAGTTCTGGTTTATGAGAGTTTACATCTTCCAGCACCTGAAAGCAAACTTACTGGTCTGATGGTCAGCTGCTGATGTATGTTCTATCTTCTCAGTGTTGCAAGTGAGGTTAGCTAAGCAGCATCCTATCCAATCATTCATTTACCTGTACTGCTTTGCCTCACAGTAAAAGTTAACCTGTTTGGATCTATCAAATGTTGGAAGATTTTTTTTTTTTATTTTGGCAGAATGAGCAATAAAACACACAAAAACTCAAGAACTTGACCTTCCTTATTTAGATATCCACAGGGAAAAATTCTAAATTCACATATCAACCTTGCGATTTGCTTAATAGGAAATAAGACACACTACCTGTTCAAAGGCTCTGAAAGAAAAAGGCAGTTGAAGCAGCTGTATAGTCATTAGCAGGGAAAGTTCAAAATTTCACCACAAAAACCAGTTTTAATTTCTTCTGAGTCCTGATCTGCTTTTGTGCACAATAATGCTACTAGATCTGTTACCTAGACGATGCCACTGCTTTTGACTTTTAATTCCTAAACCCAAATGCAAACAGAGGAATGTCTTAGGATATGGCATCCCAATAATTCTCAGATCACATACTTAGAGGAAACTGGAAATAAAAAGGACAGTATTTTTTCAGTAGGAAAATCCATGAACTCTCTTTACAGCAGGGGAAACAAGTAAAATCAAAACTCAAAAAAAGTTACTACTGGGTTTCTAACAAAATTATACTGATACTTTTAATTTATGATTTAAATATAAAATGGTCATATGCTGAAAATCTAAAATTAACACCTAATTATTAACATCTCCATGCATTTGGGTTTCATCACTAAACTTTGAAAATTATGACACATTAATGTGTCATAATAGCTTCTAAGATCAAAGTAGAAGCCATGAATGAGCCACAGAAAGATTACTTGGTTTTGATTTTTTTCCCTATTAATAACTAGAGTCTGATTCTGCTTACACTGTTAACTATACAGGTTTCAGATATTTACTGAGGACAAAATCAAAACTGGCCCATTAGCCAACAAGACACTGCTACACCTCAGCAAAGAGCAAGACAACAAGCACAATATGGCTAACTCAGAACAAAGAACAACAGCTGAGGTAACTGATGAATTACAGAACCTTCTTGTCAATTTTGATTAAACAGGAAAGTTGCCAGAGCATTTTAATATACCCAGAGTTACTTTTTTTTTTTTTTTAACAGCTTCCCCCCCATCCCCTTCCCCACAAACTGAATATGGGTCAAATTCTCAAAACTGCACTTCAGACCTTAAAATTTTGCTGTCCTCATGATGCCCAGAGTGGTCCCTGTGAGAAGTGCATGAAGATCCCCAACCTACACTGCTCAGCAAACAGAAATATAAAACTGACAATACAAAGCAGAATTACAAAACATTATCAAGAACCCGAGATGCAGCTGCACAATGAAAAGGGGGGGGAAGGGATGGTCCAAGGAGATAGGCAGCTGTTTTCCTACACCATGTCTGTAGTACAGAGTACTACTGCAAGAAGGGTGTTGCAGCCTACTTAAATCTATTAATAAATCTGTCTTGAGAACACGCATTACAGCATAAATATCAGCACCCTTCTGAGACACACAATTCTTGCAACCACTCTCCCATCTGTGATTCTTTTCATTTAAAATTCTGTAAATGAAGAGCAATAGCCGACAAAAGCCATTGTTGGGTCATTTAGTTTCATATAGAAATTTACATCTCAGTTACTTAATTGGAATCCCACAACTGTCACTTGTGAATACTCTTCTCTGGTAATTTTGTTCAGACAGCAAACATATAAAAGATTGTCAGAAATGCTTCTGAATTATTAAAATGTATTTTTTAAATAAAGGCAATATGCAAAAACTAACTTTCCAATCCAGAGGCTGTACTGCTGTACTTCCTACTGCTCCTAGGGAGACAGCATCAAGAATGCTTCTAGACACTGAAAAATAACTTCCCATCTAAAGAATAACATGGAGACTTTTTTACTTAAAATAAATATTACAATTCAGTGAATGATTAAAGACATTTTTTCCTAAACCATTAGTCAGCATTTGTACATGGAATCTCGCATTAAAATGGAGAAGCCCAGCACACACATTTACACATTGTTGAAGAAAGCACTAGTACCTGTATTTGAATTACTAAGGTTATAGACTTTTGCCAATTAGTCCAGACCAAAACAGGTTTGAAGTCTGGATATCTCTCAAAACATAACAACCCACATCCAAAACCATTAACAAAAATCTATTTCAATCTATAAAGCCATACCGAACATACTTAAAATTAGTACTTCTCAAAAGGCTTGTAATGCTTGTTCTTTTACATCTCTCATGTTACATTGAAGTTCTTAGAAATAAACAAAAATGCAGGACAGTATCAAACAATCTTTGTGCTTTCCTAACTTGTCTACATGAGAGTCACCTTCTTCTTAGCAAAATTCCTTAATATAAATGTACAGGCTTGCATATTTGTCCTGGATACCAAGTTACTGCATGTATTATGAAAGATATGTGTAGCTGGTAACACTTTGCCCAAAACACTACAGGGAAAAAAACAAACAACACAGCTACAGTATATAATGTAATACTTACTATTTATATGTTTCTGAACGAATGTATTCGAAAACATGAGATACTCCCAGCTGGAACTGATCAGCAATAGGGGTAACCCAAGGATTGTTCTCCGCTTTGAAGACTTGTTTTTGACCGGTCAAATCCAAATTACCTGAAAGAGATTGAACGAAACACCACATGAAAAATGTTTGAAATATGAAAAATTTGAAAGAAATACCTTGCTGTGAATATAAAAACCTTTTATTTGTTTCAGAAAGTACAACCGTAATAAAAGGAAATATTTCAGTCTTAGCAAAGAGAACAGAAGGACGAAGTGGTTCCCACTATGATGGATGCGGTTCCACTCTATTTGTTTTCAGTGCTGCTACAAAGGGTTGCGAAGCAGGGTTGAACTTTGTCCACTTGTTTATTAAATTAGTTTTAAGTGTGACTTGATAACGCACCTTTTCACTATCTCCACCATGATCTGCAGGAATGAAAGAGTGATTCTCTGGTAGAAGTCTGCTCTGCTGAAGCTTGGCATTGCAGAGCATTCCTCAATCCCTGCTCCAGGGGCTTTTTGCCTTCCCAGTGCCCAGCATGTTGTCTGCACCAAGATCCCACACTGATCTGTGGTTAGAGTGACACATACTCACCAAAGCAAACAAACAGCGCTGTTCTTGTAACATGGCAGTTTTACCTATTCTGTTGACAGAAGACACAAGAGACCTACTACTGGCTTGCTTGGGGTTTTCTTGTTTGTTCATTTTTAAAAGTTTACCATCCAACCCCGAAACAGTACATGCTCCACCGAAACTCCTCATGACTATGGATATGAAAGGCTGAATTCCAGGACAGTCTGGCCATTGAAATATTTTCTTGTGTTCTTTAAATTAAGAAATCTGTGGCACATTTTCAATTTATTTTTGTGAATTTTACAATGAAGAGAGGCCTACCCTTTCCCCAGAAATCAACAATAACTAAACCACAAGATAAAATGATCTTTTAAGTATGGAGAACAAAACAAAAAGGGTTTTGAAGACTGACTGAGCCAAGCTGCTCATGAAATCTGAAATCAACCTGACACCACAGCTTTCCAAAATAAAAGGAGCTGTGCAAGTGCAGGCAAGGGGAGCTGCTGCAAGCCCTGTGCTCACTGCCTGCTCTGGCTACACATTCTGAATGACAGCTAATCCTTGGTGTATTCCTCTCTGTAAAAGGGGTTAAGACAATTAAAGACAGGCCATTATATGGTGTGAAAAGATGCCAAGCATCTCATACCAGCCTATCATGGCATCACGATTACCTTAACAAGCTCATCTGCCAGCTGTCTGTGGCAGGCTGGTCTGAGCCAGCAGTGGCAGGAGCATCCCCCACAGCCGTCAGTCAGGCGGCAGCCGCCCGCTGCCACACGCTTCAGTACACCTCGTCTGCTTTATTAAGGGACTCAGCAGCCCTGTTCTAACAAGGATCAGGAAAAAGGATTAAGTACTGTGACAAAGAGGACCTAATAAGCAAGAAAGCAGTGTGTCTAAATCTGTGCTGGCTGAAGGCGTGGGCCAGCACTCTCGCCATGCAGCTCTCACGTGGAGGCCGCGGGGGAAGCCGACCAGCGCAGAGATTAGCCCTAACCCTCTGACCAGGGCTGCTGGGAAGATCCTGTATCACTCAGGGGCTTGCTTTGCAACTGCAAATTGGATTTCCCATTTTATTACCTGCAAAAAATCCTGTATGCTGCCCTCTGAAACTACCAACGCTGCAAGCACTCTGTAGGTGCTACAACAGGGTAAAATGATCAATCTGTGTACAGCTAATAAAACCAGTTAAATTTGGGGATGCAGGCTTGGTTCCATCATAGGTCAAGTTCAATGCTGCTTATAGGAATAAGTTACATGCGCCCAAAATCTCAATATCCAGGGTCTCAGCTGAATCCTCTTGTCCCAAGCTGTGTCAGAAATTGTCCATCCAGGGAAGGCTGCTGCATGTTTCCATTCCCACAGCACTTGAGCAGCATGCCCACTTCCATTTCAAATACCACATGGCCCATATAAACATAATTCATTGTAATAATTACTACTCTACTACAGCAAAAGGAATCTTACAGCAGAAGAAAGACTGCTCAAGCAGAATAACCTGTAGGTCCTCATGCCAATGTATTAACTTTATTTTCCTCTGTCTTCTCTTTTTTCCCAAAATACATTGGAGGCAGGTACAAATATTTCTTTTCACCTTCACAGGGAAGGAGGCAGGAGGCCCTAATTAATCTGATTACGGAGGAAACTGGGGCGCACAAAAATTCAGGATCTGCACCAAAATCCACCCCTCCCTGCCCAGGACGTCCTTCTGGGAGCCTTGCCAGCAGCAGCTGGCCTGGCAGCCCATCCCACTGGCCACCTAGAGCTGGAGTGAGAACCTAGGGATTTTAAGTGAAGAATTTAATCAAGTGTGCTAGTGAGAAAAGGAACAACTTGTCTGTCCTCACGGCAAGCACTGGGTTCTCTGCAGGTGAGTGAAGGAGGGCTGCCCTACAGAAGACAGGAAGGACAGGGCAACCAATGCTTTAAAATCCTCCCTGTTTGATACCAAAATTTCCATCTGGAAATGAAGGCAGAAAAATAAGTAGGAAGTTACACGGAGAGTGCCCCACCTCATCAGACCTAAGGAAGAAATGGAGTCTAATCCTCCTGACACAAGGCAAGCCATTTGAGCACAAAGAAGCCACATAATTAAAAATGAGACAGAAGGGAAATGTTTGTACTGCATCACCATACATTGCTTGGGGCCATATCCTGCTGTCCTTTCTATGCTTACAGCTAAAAAAATCCATGAATCAAGGGCATATCTAATTCTCCTCTGGCTGCAGGACATCCAGGAGCACAAGGCCAATGTCTCAGTAGCATCTCATGAATAGTATGTGCTGGGGCAGCCAAATACACAGGAGCACACTGCATGGACCCTTCTGCTGCAGTGCACAGGACAAACCCAGCAGTGTGGAAGACATCATCACACTCGCCTGAAGCAATGGCTCTGGTACTGGGCTCACCTCAGGAGCGCCGAGCAACCAGGCACCTCACACGTGTCCCTATCCCCCCAGCCCAAAGGTCTCCTTGCCTAGGTGATTTTTTTATGGCAGCACCACGTTAGAAAATGCTGTTATTCCACCCCTGCAGCACTAGAGCCAGGGAAAAAGCCATGGCAGATGTGCCTTCATGCGTATTGTCTAACAGCAGCATCAGCAGAACACCATCCCCAGGGCTTTCAGAAATTTATATAGTGTTCTGCTACACAGATCACATCAAATCCCTCAGACACTTTTAGTAAGCAAAATACAGAATTACCTCCAGTAAAACTCCAGCACCAAAGATTCAATCACAAAATGTATTAGGATTGGAGACTGCACTGGTCACTGCTGTTTTGTTCTTTCCATGCATATCTGCCTATTAAAAAATATTTATCATTTCTCTAATTTGGCATAATTGTTTCACTAAAATTGTATTTCTTCATTATGGACTTCAAGTTCTTGCTATTTTGTCATACTGAAAGGGATCAGCTCCACCAAAAGGCATCACAGTCGTGTGCCTCTGGTAAGCGAGGAAGAACAGGCCATCTTCAAGGCTAGTCAGCACAGCCCCTTTCCTAGGGCACAGAAATGTTTTTCAAATTATTTTTGAGTGCTTCTAAAATTATTCTAATAAATCATCAAAACTATACACCCCAGAACTCAGGTTTAACATGCTTAAAGAACCTTCTAAGTCCGACGGGTACTTTTTTTACTCTCTCTTAGGTAAATATAGATTACCAAGTAGGAAGACTGCAAAGTGGACACTGCTGCTACCAGCAAGTGGACACTGAAAAGAGAACAGAACCTGGAAAAGGGAAGAGTAGAGATCTAACAGCTGACTGCTGTGGACAACCTGCACAGAATGACCAAAAACCTTCTAAAAGGAGCCATCTGTGTGGTCTTAAAAGTGCCTGATTCTTGGCATTTTTATTTCTGTCTCAGCACTCATTGTATCTAAAGATGATCCTGAACCCTTAAGTTTGACTGGATCCCTGTGATTTAACTTCTTTGTTTACCCCACCTCAAAACCAAATTGCTCCTAATGCCCAACTACTAAGCTGTGCAGACCTGAAAACTGTCTACTGTCCAAATCTCTCGTTAGCTGCCACCTGGGAGCTATAATAGAACTACACCAAAACTCCTGAAAATTCAAGTGCAAAATCAAAGTATGCATATTTTTATTTTAATGTGCTCTAACTTAGGTGATCCATTAACAAAAAATACCATTTATCACTTCTTAAATTCAGAGCTTCTACAGCCATGGGTGGGCAGAAGGGCCACTCGTATGACAGCAGGCACACCTCATCCTGAGAGACATTTACAGGATAAGAAGACAGCTACACTTTCCTGTCTCAGTGGATCTATCCTGCACTCGAGCTAAAACATGATCATTAATGTTTCTTGTTATTTTCCTGCAGTGCTGTTGAAATAAAAAGTAGTTTGTGTGAACACTCATGTTTTGCTCAAATGCCTCCAAAGGTCAGAAGAGAGCTCGTAATAGAAAATAAAATGTTGCCTCCCACAGTTGTGTTTGCAGAGGGTATCACAGCCAGTAATAATACCACCCATCACTTTGGCCAAGGGTGCCTTCAGACCTCCCAGGCTACTCCTGTCCATTAGATCTAGTCTGCAAGCACCCCTTACATACAACCACAAGCCCCTCATCCTCTTGTGATGTATGATCTACAAAGTGTGTAATATTTACCCAACGGATCTATACTGGAGGTACAGTAAGGTATGACTAGTGTACATAGGCATTACTTCAACACATACAAAAGGAAACAGAATGAACACAAACCTGGCTTGTCCTTTCCACTTGAATGCCCTTGGCAATACTTTAAATACTCTCAAAAATTAAAAGGTGAAATTAGGTAATTAAACAACTCTGACATTTGAGAACTGAACAATGGCATTCAGCATACGAAACATGATCCTAGCTGTAAAATGCCAGATCAACACTTCTTTGTAATGGTTTAAATTCATCCCCAGTGGAGCTTCATTAAAATCAATGGATATAATTTTTAGCCTGTATACTGTTGAGCTTCACATCTGTGTCCTGTTGATACTCTGACTCCCCTCCCAGCCTACACTCTGCTTCACTGACCTCAAGGAGAGTCCTCAAACTGTAACACATCCCCTTTAGTGATTCCTCTTAAGACTGCAATTTAAATGTTCTTTCCCTTTACAACATAAAGGTCTTACTCTCTGTTGCACATATGAAACAAAGAACAAAATTAGTTTTAGTAATTTATTTAGATATAAATACCTCCGAATCCTGTTTTATTAAATGCTAAGTAAGGGATCAATCCACTGCACTAAATTTAAACTTAGGTTGTACGTAAAAATATGTCTGTCCTGGCTTGTTTTAGATTTGCTTTACACTACAGGGATTATAATTTTTATTACTTTTGTGGCATTTGCTTTGTCTTGAGAGAGAGAGATTGTTTTAAGTGCAGGGGTAGAAGAAATATCATGACTATTATGTCATAAAAAGGATACCAAAGTAATTAAATTGTGAATGATGTCTTAATACCTATGTAAAAAAATGAAAATATATACTCATTTCTATGCCACAAAGTATTATCAAAAGCCAGTGATTTTTACCCCAATCTTAAGCATATGTAAGGCTGTGCACCAGTAATTCATACCATTCCTATAAACAAGTAAGATCATCTATGCTTTCAAGACACAGCACTTTTGAAGGATTAGTAACAGAATACAGTAGAATTAAACAGTATTTATAAAGGAGCAGTAAGACAACAAAGAGCAAAGTCTTCTTGTACCTAAGTGAAGTGTGACTCCACCTCTTTGGAACCAGCAGAAATATTCATGGAAATACAGTATGATAAACAAATGTACATCTTCATAGTATATGTCAAAAATACAAATTTGCTTACTAATGAGCTTCTATGCACTAAGAGAGAACAACTAAATTTAGTAAACCTAAACCTAGACTGAAATGCCTCCGAAAGATCAATCCCAGCAACGCTTCTGCCCTCTCACCCCTACATCCTTACACTGAAGAAGATCTAACAGTATCACTTCTAGCCACCGGCACTTCAGAGAACCCTGAAATAGTATTTGTGGTGGTTCTACATAATGTGGGAAAAGGTTCAAGTCTCAGATAACAACGAATCAGATTCAGTACATACAAATAAATGAGATACGCCAGAGCATCCATCACACAGAAGCAGGCTGGAAGTCTTCCCCTGGCTCCTTTCCTAACCACACAGATGGGAATGCCTGCAACCTCCCCTGTGAGTGTTAGACAGGAAGCCCCATGGTAAGAGGAGGCTGAGGGAGCAATCTGAAAGCCAAATACTGAAGCCTAAGTCCATCCTCACAATTACTCTCAGGGAGTTAAAACAGGTTTTGCAACATCACATGTTATTCTTACAACTTCTTAGACGTACATGATGATTTCCAATAATGAGTTCAGAGATGAGACTCCAGCATTCACCTGAATACATTTAACAGTAGATCTCTGTGTCAGTTCAGTAACTGAAGAGCTTCCAAACACATTTCAAACATCTGGTCTGAAAAACATCAGGAGATGGAGACTCTGCCAGTTGTGTCTTGTTCTAATGTTCATCACTGTAAAAATACATTCTTTATTTTAGTGCTGAACTAAACTGACTTAGTTCTAAAACACTGCTGGCTCCCTCTCCTACAAGCTTTCTTCTCATGGAGTGAGGATGAGCAGCCAAGTGTCCTCTCACTCTTCACTTTGATAGGTTAAATAGTCTGATGATACTGTGATAGCATAATAGCTACTCCATTTGCTTCAACTCTTAGTAAAAGTTTATTTCATAGCTGAAATAAATCAAGTAAAAGCAGACCATCTAAATCTTGAATTCTCTACCCTTGATGTAAATGTGAAGTGATACAGGCCAAACTGGTATCACCTCAGCCACAGCTATTACAATTGTACTGGAAGAGAATTTTACCCTCCAGCATGTTTCATAGGAGAGAGTTTAAAACAAAGTGAATGTAGTCCTGAGATATTTATACAAAATTCCAGCATCAAAGCAAAGATCAGCCAGAATCTTTATACCAAAGTGTAATGGGAAGTCTGACACTTCAGATGTGTCAGGACTGAAGATGAAGCCTAGGAAGGAGAAGAGGATGGATGAAATGCCAAATTACTACCTTAAACCACACTTCAGGTACTAAATACAGGCAGATTATAGACCTAACCTAGCTGGGCAAACTCACATTTCCATATTCAGGTGACAGGAGGAGTGGTTAACTCTCTGGGAACAAGGGGAGAGCCCTTGAAACTTCTACCATCACAGTACACAACAAACCAGACCTTACCAGGACAAGTAGTAGAAAGAGTAAATAGTAATAACATTCACAGAGGAAAACCATAAAACAGGAACTTATTCAATGCAGCACATAAGGTACCCCTCACCTAACAACACTGCTAATGGCTTGTACTGCCACATGACAAATCAGGCTGTTTCAACAGCTGAGCTCCACCACACAGAGCTTTCAGGTACCAGGGCAACCAGTGCAGCTGATGCCATTGTCTTGGTAGCTAAGAGGAAAGGCAGAAGAAAGAGCACTTTAACAAAAATCCAAGAAATTACCTCAAAATGTACTTTCAAAATGTATTTCTAAAAATATCTTCTAAAATTATTTGTTTATTACTTACAACTCAATTATAAATTAATTTCTCCCAGATTCCTCACATAAGAGTGAGACCAATTACTAGAAGACCTACAAGTACTGCTAAGTTTCACCGATTTCTTTCTATGAAAGGTGACATGTTGTGCTGGAAATACCATTTCCTTCACTGCTCTATGTAACAAATGCCCAGTGCTGACTGGGATCCCAAGGGGCAAACCAACAGTCACTGCTAAGTGTTCCCAGTGAAGAAACCCAAGAAACACACTATGCAGCAGAGGAGTTCTGAAACAAAGGAAATTAACGTGATGTCAAAGTAGTTTAACATCAAAGACACTCTAATGGCACAGGAAGTATTACAGGCTTAGAGGATCAGCATCCCAATTTATTTTGAAATATATTGCACATTTTTTCCAGCATCAGAAACTCCCCTGAGATTCTCAATTACACAGGAATTCAACAGAGCATTCTCTCTTTGAAGGGTCCCTATCAGACCAAAATCTAGTTAACTTAAAAAAATGACTTCAAAAAAAGACTCACTGTATTGCTTTTGCCCCTCACCTTTGAAACTTCATTCAAACACAGGTTGCCAAGTACTCAGAAGAGCGAAACCACTTTAAAGTACTATGAAATGCATAAAATGAACCAAATATATCAAAAAATGCAACATTCGCTCAGATTGGTTCTAATTACAGTACTCTTACTCTTACTACAGCTCTGACACAACAGATGAAGTATCTGCTGACAGAAACATCATTATTATGTTGATGATACTTATAATCAGAGTACAGTCAACATGAGGAGCACCCACACACACACACTGTAGTCATCTGAGAAATGACTCTAAAACTTGCATATTTTAAAAACTAATGCAAGATCAAATCTGAATCTTGGAAAGTTCGGCAAGAATTACAGCAGTGTACATCAAGTACTCTGCATTCAGCCTGGTTTCTAACTACATAACAAGTGATGGGGGGCAGGGTGTAGTGGTTTTGCCTTTTTTTTTCTTTTTTTAACTTAAACCTTAAATGAGAACCACAATTAGAATATGCACAGATTTTCAGAGAAGCTTTTCTATATAAATAATCTCTCCATAACCTATCTTGTTACATACATGTTTTTTATTGCTTCTTGACTGATAGCTTGTTTTCTAAGACTGCTGATGTAGCAGTTGTTTTGTTTATCCACCCTTACCTTGGTTCCAAAAGTAGAAATATGTCTTTTTTTGAAATTGTAAGGTATCAACTAGTTGTTCCAGTGCTCAGAACTGTTGTCCAAAGAGCCCCAGTGTTCAGGCTTCCAACAAGCACCACTGACCTGTATTGCAGGTGTGAGCAGCGCTGTGTTGTGACACAGGCAGGGTGCAGTGGCAGTTTATACTAATATAAGAAAAGTCTGGCATTTACATCAACTATTGGAAAATTTCCAACACTTGGAAAAGACATATCTTTTGTAAAGTAAGTGATTCTTATATTTGCACAAGCCTGTTATAATTACCTGAGTAAACGGCTATTTCGATTAATATTTACTTGAACAAACAACTGCAGCTACTACTTTGCATAATATAATATTAATTCACAAATTCTAGAGTAATTTCAAAAGCCTAAATTTTAAAAGGCCTTCCTGTGATGGAAATATTGAGACTTTCGGCACAATTCCTTGAACTTTGTATTTAAAGCCAATCCTTTCTACACAGAAGGTAATTTAGCTGTTCAAAATTAAAAATTTATGAAAGAATTACTTAGTTATTCTGAGATACAAATTAAATTTACAAAACGTTTAATGTTCCTTAAAAAGGAACAGGCTACTTACCCCATCCAGATTGGTTTTTTTTTTACAAGGCTCGAATTTTCCACTTTTCTCATATGTACTAACAATTAACTAACAATTCTGATAGTGTGTCTCTTTACCAGAGGAAATTATTTGATAAACTAGAACAGTATTGAACAGCAACTTATACACCATTGATGCCAAATTCAGTTTTGAAAAAGGAGGATGATAATTGGGAATATATTCTTTGAAATCCCTGTTCTTCCATATGCATAAACCTGAGCAAGCTACGTGTGCGCACACGTGTTGGCAGCAGGGTAGTGCACACAGGCAACATTAGAATCTGGGCTTTAAAAATCATATAATTTGTTTTCACATCAAAAAAGAAAATCTACAGACAAGCTAGTTACATTCTCTGGGTGGTTATTTAGCTACATCTTTGTGAGTATTCTGCACCATGTACTACTCTCGCACTCCTCATTCTGCTGAGAAAAACCTGAGAAAATCTTTTATGTAGCACATATGGGTCCACCCAGATGAACAAACAATGAACTTAAAACACCATCACTGATGTTACTAATTGCATCTACCATTTTATGTGGGTCTTGTTTCTACTCTCTTTCCAAACCATTCTCATTGTTAAATGGTCAGAACACACAAAGTGACAGATTTAGTGCCTCCTTGGCAATTTATATAACTGACTGCAACTCTGTTGTTGCAGTGAATCATGATTTATTTGTCTCGCAATGCAGCACATAACCTTTTAAATGCTAGAGAAAAAAATGCCAGCACCTCTTTAAAGTTTATATATGACTGCCCACCACCATTTCTCATGAATGGGGTTTTGAGAGACAAATGATAAAAACAAGCTGCAAATTCCACCCACCTACTCCTGGCCATTTCCTGTGTTCATCACTCACATGTACTGTATTTACAGAAAAGCACCTCACCCAGTGCACTCTTTTAGTCCTCTCATTTCCTCCTGGGCAGGAATATGTTTCTTAGATTAGCGGTAGGCATTCTCTGCTAAACGCAACAGAGGATAACAGCAACCTCCCCCAGCCCTGCACTGGTGCCACGCTCAATCACACCAGGTGAAATTACAGGCTGATGGTAGGGGGTTATTTATCGGTATCTCCATTCCAAAGTTGTGACCTCGAGGCCTGTCTGTGGCCTTTTTCATACCCTATTCTCCATTCCTTCCTCTGCATTTAGTTCCATTACCTTTAAAAAGCACTTTAATGTAACACACACATCCTTCTCATCATTCAGTTGTGCCCATCTCCGTGATAAATGAACATCCAGCGAGTCACTGCTGTCCACCAGTGCCTGAACTAAGCCAGTCAAAAGCCTTCAGCAGCTTTAATTATGAAAGTGATAATGAGAGAGAAAAGATTGTTTACTTTTAATGGAACAGCAGCAGCTCCAATTAATGCAAACAGGACCTGCTCATTGAAAAGCTATTTATCTGACATGCACACCAAAAAGTATTTGGATAGTTCTGAGTACATTATAATTCAGTTTTAAAAATTTAGGAGGGAGAACTTGGACAGCAGACAAAGTTCATACTCCCTCAGATGGTGACTATGGCATTAGCAGTCCAGGCAGTAGGTAGTAACCCTCTAATACCACCTTTCATCGGCAGACTTTGAAACTGTCTGCAAAGGGGTGCTTCTCTAAACTGCCCTGGTTTACAGAAGGGAAAACAGGGCTGCAGAGATTCACTCTTGCCTATGGCCTGTTCCCTGATCTCAAACAAGCCTTCCAAACCTTAGTCCGGTGTTTCATTCCCTACATGTGTGCCTAAATGTTTAATAAACAAGCAAGAACACTGCTTTTCACAGTAAATATTTGTGCTTGCAAGTTGCACAAATTACAAATCTAAACTTCAGTGTAATGTTTTCTAGAAATGTACCCCAAAATCTATTTCAAAAATTTGAGATAATTCTAGTATTATTCACAGCATAGATCACAACAGAAATTATGGCAACTGATCAGAAATGAGGATTTTGAGTGAGACCATAAAACGAAACATTGATAAATTTATACAGGAAAAAAAAAGTAGAATTTATAAAATACCTTTTAAGTAATAAAGAACAGAGGTAACAAGGACTTAGCTGTGTCAGTGCACCTCACCTTCATCAGCTGGGGCAAAATTAAAAGTCCTTCTTCTACCAGATTGTGATATCGTTCTATAATGCAAACAAACGTTAACTAAGAAGAAGACATTTCCCTTGGATATCCTGAGTTTTGTAGGTCAATACAAAATAAATATGGAGAATTTTGTTTCAAACATTTCCCTTTGGGATGGATTTTGATAGTAAAACCATTTAATGGGGATCTGTTGTTACGCTTGTAAGGCAGCAGCATGTTTAGAACATTTCATTAGCCAAAGAAGGTGGTTAGACTCAGTGCACCATTCATCTTCCACTTTCTGAAAAAACCCCGAAAGCTGTAATTTAGTGAGCTACAGAAAAATGTATTTACAGACACTATATGCTTCTGAAACATTATTGCTGTTGAAAGAGAACTGATAAATAAACATGACTTTGATAAAAACCTAAAGAAAGTATACCTGTGTCAAGACATAAACATCTGAAATTAAAGAAAAGAGAGCAACTTTCAATCACTAGTGGTGAGGGGAAAAGGCAAAAAACCTCATAGTGGGCAAACAAGAGTCAAAGCAAATACCTTCCCCAATTCAGAGAAGAAAAGCACTTTGCTCTATAAAACAAAAAGCATTTGTTGCAGACTGTCACATTAAAGCACACAGGGTCAACAGGTCAAAGCAAGTTCTTCTGAAAACAAATAATTTTATTTTAATTATGTTAACTTCAGTCACTATCCTTCTGAGTTTTGGGAACTTTTATGTGGAAGGTACCAGCAGGAAGAAGCTTCCCCATGTAACAGTCCACGGTAACAAGAAGCAAGGAACAGACCCTGTGTAACAGGTGTTTCAAAAACAGGTAATTGACACAACTACATTACTCCCGATGAAAATATTTTTAAAGATTTTAAGATCAGAAACCAATTTTGGGCTTGGGGCAAACAGGAACCATGCTCCTCACATAAAATGGAGTACTGCAATGCAAATTCAGCAAAACCAATACTTGAAGTTTCAAAGAAAAACTCTTCCTTCACAGGTTGAAAGAACCCACCTATAACTATATTTAAATGCACAGTATGACAAATTCAAATTACATCAATCAGTTCCATTGCTTTAAGTTAAAGAGCTGTCAACTCCCTAAAAAAGGTAGGCTATCAAACTGAAAAAACAAAAACATCCTCTCATTTAGCGGTATTATTTCACTCTAGCTGATCAAACTTCCACTTTGTATAGGCACAGTCACTCAGAACCCACTTATGCTACTGTCATTTTGCTTCAGTGTTCTCAAAACTCAGTGAGAGATAAGAATGGGTTTGCTGACCCTGTGTTTATGATACGTTACATAAAGCAAGGTGCTGTACATAAATTGGCAATCAGGTGTAATAATACACAAGAAAAATGCAACATGTAAAAAAGTAATAAAACCAAACACATCATCTTCTGGCTCCTCCTGCATATCCAGGAGGAAGGTGAAAAAGTGAGTTTTTCTCAGGGGAAAGTAAATATTAGCATATAGGATGACTTAAGCATAATAATTTCAGAGGAAATACAGTTCATCATCATCATTATTAGACAAACAAATAAATTATCATCTGTATTCTTACCCAGTTCTGGGGGCAGCACAGTAAGACGATTTCCCTGGATATGCAGTTCCTTAAGCTGGGTGAGCTCACCAATTTCTTTAGGCAGTGATATCAGGTCATTGTCTCTAAGACTCAGCTAAGAGCAAACATAAATTCAGTCAGAACAATTTTCAGTTACCATAAAGCAGCCCAAAAGAGAACTCTGCTCCCTCTGCCCCCACCTTTCTCCTGAATGCTCAGTTCTTCCAATTTATTAACAAGTGTCTTCTGGTAAACAAGAAACAGTTCCAGGTGTAGTGGTCTGTTCCTGCAAACCTACCCTACTACTCCTCAAATTGACTGGATCCTATTCCTACAAGTATTGCAAAAGTGAATTGATTTTCCAAGAATTTAGATAAATTACTTACTATCTGCAACTTTGTGAGCTTCCCAATATCTGGCGGCAGGATTTCAAAATCGTTGTCACTTAGATAGAGTGCACGAAGGGTGGCTGCAAATTAAATAGCAATATATAAACAGGGTGGCATATAACCCAACCATTTGAGGTCTAATCAATAAAAAGGAGTCAGGTTTGATTAATAACCCTGACTTGGTGAAAAGCCTCTGACATACCCAGGGCTCACAATAATAACAAGCAGGTCAAACTTAGATTTACTGGCTTATTATATTGTTGGTGAGTTCAGGAAAACATCTATATTCAAAAAGACTAACACAATTAACAATTTCTGCAACAGTAGACTCTGGCAGATTCTGGCAAATAGTCTGAATGCTCAGACGTGAGAATAAAGTCATTACTCTTTATTACCCCCGATTCTTATTTATTGCATCAATTTGCATCCTAAACAAACATTAAAAAAAGTCTGCGTTTTTTTGGCAAATACGCATCTATCTTAAGCTCTACAGAAACCACACTGGGAAAGAGATCTGAAATGAAATACAGGAGACTCAAACTGTATGATTTGTAATTTCCATGTGAAGTCTCAATGAAATTCACCAAAAAAAAGATGACCTAGCACAACTATGCAGCTTGCTATTATGGAACAAGCATACACGACAGCTGGAAAAAGGAATTAAAATGGAGACTCACAAAGAACTGTCAGGTGCAGCAGGAGAGAAGGTGGTCAGATCAGCAAAACCTCTCCTTCCCACCAGAGGAGATCCTATTTGTCTTACGTAGTTCACTCCTCCTCTTCTCATTTCACTAAATGTGACCATTTTTAATAATGCTGACTTAAAGATTTCCCTGTGCCAGGTTACAATCACAACATCCCTCAGAGAGCAGCACTCCTTCTCTCCCCTCACCTGTCACTTTGATGCTGAAGGCACCGATCCTGAAGCCACTTCAGCACAGTACACGGAAAAGCAGAATCACTGAAATCTAGAAAGCGCCAGAATTCAAGTTGCTCAGGCAACCATAATGCAGACCTTTTGCACATATGCATTACAATACCTTTCTGTCAACTCTCTGGGTATATATTTTTAGCATATGCAAAGATCAGCTTAGCTCTACCATTCCTCTGCCAAGCTTTGTAACCTCAGCATATGTTTTAATGTACTGGATACCTCAACATCCAAATGCTGTTAAAACTATTTTAGTAATGAACCATCAAGAAGACATTTGTTTTCAGACTCAACACACAACAGTTGTGTTGCAAAACAGTTTATCTTCCCCTGAGGCTTGCAGCCCTTCATGATGTTTTAACTGAGTATGGGACCCAAGGAAATATTACTCAGAAGAAAACTAATATACCATTACTAAGCAAGTCTTGTCGTGTCCAAAGGTGTCAGGTAACTGTATGATAAATATTGCTGTGCTATGTAGAAATATTCAAGATATATTAAAAGAAAAACATAAACACTGGGAAAAAATCTGTTGTATTTTGGTCTCCATCAAATAAATTTCAACTGCAGAAAGCAAAGCACCATATCCTGAAGATCTGTAGAATTTTTAGAAAAGTTTCTTACTCAGATAGAAGAAGTTTCCCGGTAGGGAATTTTCATTTAAATTGTTGTAAGTCAAGTCAAGAACTTCTAGGGCTGGTAAAGAGCCAAATCCCCTTGGCAAGGTGTTTAACCTGTTCATGCTGTAAGTAAAGAGAAAAAAAAAAGAATATTACATCAGTATTCACTTTACCTAACAGGAGTGACACAGGCCACAAGAGTTTTGGGTTTTTTTCCCTTTTTTTCCCTTAAAAAAATGTAACCTATGCCAAGATTTCCTCTTGTTTTGAAAAGGGTTTGATGCTCCCAGATACTGAGCAAGTCTTTTGCAATGCAGACCTTTTTATAACCTCTCATTCCCATAAATATACTCAAAACTTAGGCACTCTGAAGGGATTGTCTCTTATGTCAACCAGCAGCCACAGCTGAAGCACACAGCACTAGGGAGAGAGGTGTCACAATGCCATGCTCAGCTTAAACAGTGTTCCATGGGGAAAGCTGGTCCTTGGTAGATGACTTCTAGCTAAACTACAAATTACCCTTTTACACATCATCTTGACCATTTGCCATTCTGCCACGTAGTTCTTCACCATGGTACCAAACACAAAAGAGAATTCCTCAACTGCATGGTGTTTATATTCATTGGTAACTGCTGCTCAAACCTCTTCTTAAGAATAGCAAATCTGTGTTACTACAGAACTATTGATGCACATGGAACATGAAGTAAATAAAATGTCAGTCCTGTGACTGATGAGGCTTAATCTAAATATAGCTCAATCAGCCAGTCTTAAGAGGGTTTAGGACAGCAGTTCCCACCAGCAACAATCAGAACAACATCAGGAAATGTAACCGAAGGAAGAGATTTCTCTGATAACCTGGAGCAGACAAGGTAGAAAAAATGGTAACTCTTCTCTGACCTCAAAGAGCTTGAACAAGGTGATCCAGATAATCACTAGAGCTGCTGCAAAAATGAAGGCAGGCACACAGCTGGAGATACCTTCACAGAACCTTACTGTTTGTGTATGAACTGTTTGTGTATGGTTGTTTATCATATGAACAGAAAAAAACTACCTACCAGCTTCTTGTTCATAGTGTTCCTATTGCATGTACAGCAAATATATAACTTGTGAGTATGGATCTTGTTTCAGTTGGCACCCAGGTTTGAAAGCAAAACTGAGAAGAGAGGCATCCTCAGAAAGAGACTGTACAGGTAGCTACTGTCAAGAACAGGATTTTATTCTTATGTGATGACTGGAAACAAATATGACCTTTCAGATGTTGTCTCTAAACATAGTCTGAATTTGATTCTCTTTTTGATGCTAAAGTGATAAAGAACAGTCACAACTGAAGTCAAGAGGAGATGTTATAAGAATATATGAAGTCTGATCTAACACCTAAAACTACAAAAACTCAAGTCAAAGTACTGACAAAGTTGTGCAACCAAAATAAGAAAAGACCACATAACCATGTGAGGAAAGACAGGAGAAGAGCATCTACCACTTCTTTCACAAACTCAGAAAATAACCTGACCTTTCCTTACCCCTTTTGCATAAGCCAGCCCACCCAAACAAAACAAGAACGTATAGAGATCAGCTCTCTGGAGATAAACCTAGATGAAATCCTTCTTCCTCCTCATTCCCAATAAGAAGTCCCATCATGGGCATCCAGCTGCTGTAGTAGAAGCATTTAAAATACAGAAAGGCATTCTCCACTATTGCTACCACAGAGTTCTCATTGTTTTAAAAACTGGTCTTTATATCAAACAGGACTAAAGAAAGCAGTGCATTTTCTGCTAGTGAAAAGGGTTTTTTATCAAGTTGCCCTAATGGCCTTCCTTTTTGCAAGCAAGGAATGGGGAGAAAAAGAATGTTCTCCCTACTGACAAGAAACAGAATGGTATCTATTCTTTGGCATGGATAGAGAACCACCTCAAAGTTGCTGCCCAGCACTATTCATCCCTGCATAAGTTCAAGCACTGAGCTTGTGCCTCACCTGCCTTCCAAAGGTTACTTTTTTAAGCTTTCAGTGCTGCAGTACACCTTCCCTCTTTCCACATCACTTGACCCTTCTATGCCAAAACCCACCCAAAAATAATCTCTGCCCTTTATTCAAGGTTCCTCTCTCCCCTAGGGGGCTGTTCTGAAGCCCTAACACATGCACTGCAGATGACAAGAGGGTTTCTGGGCTGCCTCCTGAAAAACCTACTAGGGCAGAAAAGCGACTGACTCCAAGGATGTCCAAAGCAGAACCGATTTTGCAGAGCTAAGACTGGGTGGTAAATCCAGTGCCTGGAAGATTATGTGTAAGGATAGGATGAAGAAGGAAGAGCATTTAGTCTCTAAGATTTTACGCCACATGATACGTGAAAGTGGCAACTGTGGTTCCAGACCTGAATGTCTGCAGTTCCTAGCACCAAGTGGTCTTTTGCACATTTTTTTTTCATTAACGCAGACTAGTATCTGAACTATATTAACAATGGTTACTGCTTTAATCCATGGGAAGTGCTCAACTTCTTCCTTCATGTACTGCAATACCTCTATATGCCATTCCAAAAATATTGCTCTAACCTCCAAAATACACAGAATCCTGATTAATATTTGCTCTGAAAAGCAGTTCCAGGTTTAAACAGATATTAAGGAAAGCTAGAGAGCTACTGTGACCAAAAAATAAGACCACGGAAGACAGATCATCATTAAAACATTTATTGGCATTCCAACAGTTCAAGATGCAATTCAATTTTCAGCAATTTACAAAAGTATCTAAAGCAGAATACACAGAGCCTAGCCAAAATCATTTGGTATTTTGAAGAGCAAAAAATGCTCAGTTTAAAGTGTTCAGAAGTTGGAATTTATAAAATACAAACATTCTTTCTAGGAGAAGCCTACAATGCTAGAGCTTACGCCTACCAGTGCTTTCCTAAATAGTTACACTTTAATATGCCCATTTAATTTTAAGAAGATCTTATGCTTCACATTTGTTTTCTTAATAATTCAAGAAAGCCCTCTGCAACTATAGTTATTATAAAGTATCACCAAATCTACCAGAATATAGAATCTGAACACTTAAAAGAAGCATCCGTGGCACAAATTCATTCAATACTAGCTCTCTGAACTAAATGCACACCACATCTAATATGTGCTGCTTCTTTTACAGGTTTAATGTAAACTGAAATGTCTATAAACCCAAATTTGAAAATTTGGAATTAAAGTCCTAAATTAACATGGATATTTTTTTCAAATCAGAATATTGAAATAGAAATAAAGCGTGATTCTTATGCAGTAACCACAGAATTAAGAGGCAGCTGCTAGAGAAGTAAAAGTCAGTAATTGTTCAGTTTCACTACAGTATTTGATGAATATGATTTGCTGTTGTCCTTAAACGGTTATCAGTATACCAGAGTTAAGTGCTTGATCACTTAAGTTATCTGTTTATCTGACATCAGCTGAACACTTTGAAGCCATAATTCTCAAGTTATCCTCAAAACCACTTTCAGTAAGAAACTTTACTATCAAAAAATAAGAAGTTCCAGGTTCAGTTGCAATGACATTTGGTAACACCTCTATTACAGCAAAGTTTTGCATTAAGATACGCACCCAAGGTTCAGGTGTTTGAGCTTCTGAAGGCTGCTTATCTGTGTAGGCAGCTCCTCAATCTGGTTGTTGAAAAAGTTGAGCACTTCTATGTTTCTCAGGTCTGCGATGTTTGCTGGCACAGCTGTGGGAAAGTTTTCACAGTGAGAGACTGCAATTAAAGCAAGCTACCCAGACTACAGATGCTTTACAGCACCTGGCACTTGCACTGTTTGTACAGTGGCTGCAGCACAGAAAGCATCTCATTATTCCAATAAAAGCAAAGTTTATATCCAAAAAGCCTCCTATCTGGAACCTGTTCTCATTGCTGAGAGCACTCATTTTATACTCTTCAGAAATTACTACCAGAATTGTAAGATATTTTGACTAACAAAGACTACTGCAGAGAGAGAAAGACAAGAACAAGTGCTCTCATATACTAACAGAAGCAGGCTGTCCTCTCAATTCATGTAGCACACACAGGTCTTAAAAGAGCAGAGCCTGAGAGACTTGGATCATTTCATTATTTGAGTGGAAAAAACATTAACGATACAAGTAGTTACACCAAGACAGCAGTTGTACTAAAGGTCTTTAACAACAAACGTAAAATAATCCCTCATTTTTAGCAATAGCCCATTCTGCTTACTGCTTAAACAATTGAGTATCCCAATTCTCGGTCATTTGAGATACAACAAGTATTACAAAAAATGAAATTCAGCCCTAAAAGAACTGTTTAGCCAAGCCCATTTTGAGTTACCACCCCTGTGTGATAAACTAACTGGTCAATACACACAGGCTACAGTGGATTACCAACAGATCAATAGCTGGTTGTTATTATCTACAAAAAAGAAATATCAGGCAGAAGCACAATCTGAATGACTATGCTAATGGGGTTAAAAAGATACTCAGATTCACATCTTTTCCCCTTTAGTGAGATTTAAGCAGCCAGCCGAGTAAAGGAGGTTGGCAAGTCACCGGCACTGAAGCTTGCACCTGTGCTCAATATTCACCTTGGTTCAGTCTCAACTTTGACTGCATCAGGAACCCACTGAGTGCACATCTAAATAATTAGAAGGTTTTATGAGGCCATGATTTTTTTTTTATTTATCAGTGTAAGGCAGTCTCAGTCCTGAAACAGAGTCAATAATGTTTACAAAGCAGAACATTGCAGTATGTCACATTTACTAGTTTTAAGTCTAATTACACTGTGAACAATAATGGGATCCCTAACAAAGACTCTAATTACACTACATAAATATTACTGTTGAGGGCCTTATTCATTGCAGGAGGTTTTTAGGAGACTTTTATATAAAGTCATTAAGGCAAATCTGAGCATTTAAAAGACCTCCCATTGTGGTATTTTCCAACTGGTCCATGCTTATCTGTCATTCAATGATAGCAAGAATTACGTGTGTTCACAAACTAAACGGTATTTCACTATTACTGTTGTTTTAAATTATTCCCTAACAGAAGATAACTGAGGATTTTAATTGGCATAATTCAGCTGTTTCCAGCCTCAATATTTCACCAGAACAGTAACTACCAGTATTAAAATATTTTCCTTTCAGAAATTAGACTTCATAATCTCACTTTGATGAGATGGGCAAACCATGTTTCTGATCTTCACAGATACCGCATTTATGAAGACTAGGAATCAGAAGTTCTAGCAAATACAGGTTTTAGTTTAGTCAAAGCCTAAACAATAGAAAGACCAATACAGATATATCACTGTCTCCTGATACATCTGTTTAATTCCCACATACTGTATTTCATGTTGTGAATGACACATTGGATACTTTATATCATTATTTTCTTCAAGAAATACTAAAAGCTGCATTGGTAAGCAGGCTGAGATGAGAAAAAAAGGCTAAATATTTAGCACAGGATTTGAATGTAATACTTTTGTGTCTCACCCTGTTAAATCAAAACGAAAAGCCCCAACCCACAACTGTACTTTTTAGTTTGGAGGGAATGCCTGGAGGTATTTCGTGAGAAGGAAAAACAGAAGAGTAGGTCAAGACCATGCTTGTGGTAGGGAAGAGAGGACTTTTTCCTGTAATAGTTTATTTTCTGGTTTCTTCCCAGATACGTAGCAGACTGCCAAATCCCAAGACATTCATGTTCTGGCAATACTGAATTCCACTCGAGTCACCTTCTCATGATGAGCTGTGAGAGTGAACTGTCAGCATCCTGGTTCTATTCACCCACGTATTTACAGTACGAACCACAGTGTCTTAACAACTCTTCTAAGACCATCTGCTGCCCAGTGTCATTAACAACTCCCCCTCAGCAAATGCTAGTAAAATTTGGCAGCCCAATGCCTTTGCGTTCTCCTGTGAAGCTTCAGTAACATCATGAAGCTCCATTCATATTAAGTCTCACTTCACAAGACCAGGAACAGCTTCCTTCCCCTTCTTCAATACTGGAAATTGCATACAGTGATTCATTATGACAGCTACAGACTTCACCTTGATTTCAAAGGTTGGTTGACAGTGAAAGACATGGTCTACAGGCTGTCCACAAGGAATAAGAGAACTTTGTTCATGTTTCTGGCAATAAGGATTGGCAACTTGTTATACTTCAAAGCATTTATGCTCTTTTTGCCCTGAAGTTAGTGGCAATTCTTTAGGCACTATAACATCAAGTTCTCATCAAGTTCACTTGAGGCAACTTATTACATTTTATTCCTATGCAACCAGCAGCTGTTCAAAAGTTAACAAAATTAGTTCCAAAATACAGATAAGAACGACTGAATGCTACTATTCAATGCCTATATAAATCACCTAGAGTATCCTGGATCTGGGCCTTAGCTCTCTTTCAACATTGAGAACCAGAAGCCAACACCAGACATGATCTTCACTAGAGGTCTGATGTTGCCCTCAACTTTGGAGAGCAGACACTGGATTAGAAGGACCTTTCCAAGACAGCTATTTACCCTGCAGAGCAGCTAGCTAAAAACATCCAGATCAGTGACAGCAGCTTGAAATCACACATCCCAGATGTAACCCTTTCTCATAAAGCAGGAAGTCAAGAAGTTCTCATACCACTACTGACAACTGACATGCAAATCCAGCTCCTTTTCTATACCCAACCTCTGGCAAAGGACAAAAGCACAGGAAATGGAAAAGAAGTAAAAGAAGGCCATTATTTTCCCTCTAGTTCCGCTCTGTAACTCTTTGGCCATTCAGACAGTTTTCAATACAATTTCTCTGGTGGTGGCAGGGCCCTTCATACAGCTGAAAATACACAAGCCTCAAAAAGCCATTATTTCTGAAAATAGTCACCAAGATTATTTCTCTTAAAGCATCTGTGAAGCCCTGGGAAAAAACAGTAATCCTCACAACTTCAAAAGTAAACAAACTCAGGTGTTCGCAAAATTAAGTCTCCATTTCCTTTTATCTAGAAGATGAAATCTAGTCTGCCTTTTTTGTTTGTTTGTTTAGTAAAGACACTAAATATTAAACATTTCTGAAGATACTCTTGGTAAGAAAGATCTGTATCAAAATTTCCTTTACAATGCAAAAGTAAAATAAAAAACATTTCAGATAAGGAATCTCAGATGAAAAAAACCCACAAGAGTCAATAAACTACCCAACTGAGTAAGTGAAATGATTTAGTAAAAATGTGAGTCTCCATGAGAAGAACACATGGTACATAAACTGTATTAAACATAAACTTCAGTTCATTTAAACCTTAACACTGAATGTTCAAAATAAACATAGTCCCACTGCTGCTTGGAAAATGCTATCTATAATATCTGATTATGCATAAAATTCTGCACGAGTAAACTTGAAATCTCCTCAATAAATATGATCCAAAGGCTACAGAAAACCTTCAACTGAATTCAGTGTTTTTTGAATCAGACATCAAGAGAGATAAGAATTTTAGTTTTTTAAAGTACAATTAATTCCTTTGGCAATCACATCCTTAGAAACTTAGAATAGCTGCAGAATCCCTGATTTTTCAGAATGTTTCTTTACTTAATGAAGTAAGTTTGCAGTACCTAGGAACATGATGTTCAGTAGTACTCCAAACCTTTACAGGTTCTAAGGGAATATTTATCCAAAAGAGCTATTAAAGTAGCACTACCTGACAGAGAAGAGATTTATAAGACTATGCCAGTTTCTCATTAACTGTTTCACTGAAAAGCTGGTCAAGAGTCAGAGTAAAGAGAACTCAATACAGACCTTTCAGAGTCCAATCAGTCCACTATGGATCCCAAGTAGTTTTCTTGCCAAGAGCAAGAACCCACTTTTTAAGACTAAAGTAAAACCTGAGGGCTATACAATATAATAAACCCAGACTTGCTAATCCAGTTAGCGTCAGCAGGAAGTTTTCATGAGTAAGGATCCCTTAGTGTAAAGGTCATAAAGACATGAAATGTTACTCACATTTCATGGGGGAGGAAGAATTTAGAATACTAAATATATAATGCATTCTGTGCATCCAATATAACTGTATTCATAGAGCTGGAGTCATGTTTAGATTAATTTGACAAGGGTTCTGTTATACTGAAAGAGAAGCAATCAGCTTCACCAAAATGAAAGAGGAATTAGCAGAGGGAGAAGACAACAGTTTTCATTTTAAATATTCATAGGCATGCTGATATCATACTTGGCAGCTAACTGAAGAGAATTCTGATCCCAACTGAAGCATACAGTACTTAATTTACACACTATGTAGTTCAGGTTTCCCCTTTTGCCCTCCCTTCACTCTTCCAAAGATGGATATTAATCTTCCTCACACTGAAAACATTAAAAACAAACTTGTCTCCTTAATCCTCAGCTCTTTCCAGAAACCAGCAGGGTTTTCTTACTGCAACTATCCACTGAAGAACCTCAGATACAAAACTGTTCTTAAGAATATGTTTAAATTATATTATAGTTCACTGATGTGCTACTGTGCTAACAAAGCAATTTGTCAATAAACAGTTTTCATTTAGAAGCCAGAGTCTAAGGAGAAGAGCAGTGAGCATAAGAAAGACTGAGAAGACACTGGGAATCAAGTGACATCTAGTGAAGAGAAAGAACAAATCTGTTCTTCTCTGAGAAGACAGCTTAAGATGTCAGAGTTTGGAGAGAAATACTAGAAACCAGGGGCTGAGGTTTGGAAGGGATTACTATGTTGAAAATACATCACCTAACTGCAAACAACTGAAACCACACCAAAATAGCTCACAAAAATCTGATGCTTGTTAGCTTCTTTTACAGCATCAAGGAATGATGTGAATAAGAATATATATAAAAATGTGGATATAAACATGCCCTTCATTTCTGCAAATAATTTTGAAGAAAACTAAGTATAAGACAAGCTTTTTGAATTACTGTAGTGAACCACAGCATCTTCAGTAACTGCTTTGTGAGAAGTGCACAGTTTAGCCAAGACACTCGCTGTCTTAATATTTAAGTCACAAGAAAAAAAACCCATGAGGTATACCATGCAAAGAACATTGAAGAACATGGGCTACGTATCCTTATTACAGGTCAGATTATCTGTGTGTGTTGATACTTCAACAGCAGGTGGTTAAGAGAAATAACTTCTGCAGGACAAAAGAACTTTAGTTGATAGTGCTGAAATTTATTATCAGGCTTCCAGGAAATGCAAACAGTATCACCAAATACCAGTGAGTCTCTTTCAGGTGTTTAAATTGCTTAAGCATGATCTTTTCAGTTTCACACTACTGCACAGTTGCTGGCTTTAGATAAATCAACTAGTTTGAAGTTCGTTCAGTGCATTCGCCTTCCTTTTCCTCAATATTCTCTTTACTTCTGTCTATTTAACATGTTTTCTGTAGTTTACAAAAGGGACTAACCAAAGATGCCCTGCACACCAGGCCTTGAACAATTACTATAGGTTACCCTCAAAAGTGAAGATCACTTCAGTCTCTTACTCAGAAGTGTCCATCTACCTGTGTGCTTACCAGTGCTTATTTACAAAATTCTGCTTTCAGTGTGTCTAAAACATTTTTCATAATTTCAGTTTGCCTTATTAGCCAGTATTTGGAGTTTACACTTTTTACACCACTGAAATGTTTTTAGAAACTCACATAGGACTATTTCTCACTGTAACTTGGATCAGCTGAGTCTTTCCCCTATTCAGCATTGCAGACTGCTGTGCTGACACTGCTTAGTGGGGACACCAGCCTGTCCTCTAAACACACTCACAGAAGAGGCTGCAGTAAAAAAGCTCACTGCTCAAAAGCAGAGTCAGCACATGTGTTTCTTGTTCCAGTTCTCAGAACTGGGAATAAATTAAGCTCCCTCCTAGTTTGGGCTCCCCATACCCAGTATTTAAAGCCACCTCCTGAAGTCTGTATGGTACAGACTTAATGCACCTGTGCCTCTGTGTTAGCTTACCCCAGGCTTCAGCTGACTCTACATTCCATTTCCAGCTATGGGAGATACTACTTCAAGATGAGCAACCAGTTACCACATTGCTCATCATCACATCAAGATAGGAAATTATTTCACCCCAAAGGTTATGCCATAGGATGTGAATGGAAAAAGTAAGAGGCCAGATGGTGAATGGTCTGAAGGGAAATGCTGCGTCATTATCCACTTCAACACACCTGACTACTAAAAGAACAAAAAGAATACATAGAAAATATAGTACAAAACCAAGTACACAAAACTACATCCAGTTTCTCCTCAATCTAGACCAAATCTACCTTGTCGCAGTCCTTCCATATTAGAAGCCAAAAACTTCCACATGGCTTGCTAGACAGTAAATTCTATAACATAAAATTAAGCTCTTTAATAAGGTGAGTTCACTTTTGCAGTGCTCACTAACTTTGAAAATACCAAGTGCAAAATAGTCTGTATCTGGCAAGAGGATTTCCATTACAACCTGTATATAAACATGGAGAATGATCATTTATATGGGGCTTCTACAAAAAAATTACATCTATTTTAAGCCACTGGGAAATAAGTGAAGACACAAGAAATTTGTAGTAACATGTCAGAAGACACTGAGACTTAAAAAAATGAGTTAATATGATTGCAGGTGTCTTTTAGTAAGTGAAGAACAACAGTTTCTGAAGAACTACGTTCAAAACAAGTGATTTGTGTCTAGTGTTGTTTTTAGTATGGTCACTTTACTTAAGATGCAAAACTGACTTTGGTGCCATACAGCACAGACCTTCACAATTTAATTTATGTGTAAATTGGGTGGTTTCTGCATGTATCCTTATACCATTACAGCACAAAACTCTTTCACACATTATTCTGTTTCATACTCCCAAAGCTTCTTACAAGCAAAGCTGATATTATATATATTTAAAACTAAAATGCTCTACCATCTGTATTTTTTCAGAACCAAAGGTTTGGGGCTTTTTTCAGGAAGAAAAGAAAAAAGCTAACAAGGTATTTAATCTAAACATTTGAGTAAAACCCAGATGCCACAAATTTAGTAAAGCATATGTATAGGGATCTCCTTTTTCCTCCTTTTCACATCCTCCTATGTACTGCATTCATAAAGATATTTCCCATTAGAGATCCCTGCCTCAGAAATAGGAAGTAAAACTAAACCAAAATATACAAAAAAATGAAGGGCTTGCAGTCAACTTAAAGCATCTCTCCCACACACAGTTGATAGACCACTGCCAGGCACAAGTCCTGTGCTTTGGACACAGCCCTAGTCTCACAATGCAGACATTACTTGTCCCATTTTGGGGTATATTGTGTTAGGACAACAGCACGGAATGACTTACTGGAAGGAAGCAGAGGCAGAAGCAAAGTAAAGGAGAACACAAGAAGCAACAAAGACTAAAGAGTACACAATCATCTCGTTCCTTCCAGAAGTCAGTAAATATGCAATATAAATAACCTGATACCAAGCAAGATGCAAAGTGTCAGACAATACCGGTGGGAGAGACCATAACACATTCAGCAGACTGGAGAAGACAAAGCAGCTAGACTGAGAAGGAATTCAGGACAGGCAGATGCAGTGTTGCTGTCTCTGGGCTACCTCCAACACATCCAGGTATAGACTACACCCAGAAGGGTGACTCAGAAAGGAGACATCCTACCTTAAAAATGAAACCAAGAGATTTTAGCAGCATGCTAAAAAAGATCAAGGACACAGTCAAGAGGGTTAACAGCAACAAAGGGACAAGCTTCTGTGCTGTTCACACACAGAGAGAAAAACAATTTAGGAGATGGCAGAGCAAAGAAGCAGTAAGTCGTGTGAGCAGGAAAAAAAAAAAAGGAAAGTTTTGAACTGCTCTGCTGAAAGAAGGCAAAATGTACAATGATGAGAAGGGGTGACCACATGGATGTCAAAAGAACATGATCAATGAGACACAGCTATTCTGACAGGAGCACTATGTGAACTCGAACAGAATTCAGGTCTGGAAATGGGAACCAGCAGCAAAAAACTAATGGATCACCTCACTAAAAGGAAGAGACTAAAGATGAGTAAAGGACTACATGAGAATCAAGGGAGAAGCAGTGCAAAGATCACAGAACAGTACAGGACAGCAGATCAGAAGAATGGTAGAGGAGGACAGAGAACATGACATCAGGTAACACAGAAGAGGTTTGAGGAAAAAATAGCTGTTCCCGATCTCTCATCATTTAATCATTTAATAATACTGGGTAAGGAATCAGAGCACAAGAGCAAAAGCATACAGAAATCATTAGTAGTGAGCTATGAATAGCAGGAAACTTCTGAGATCATTTACAGGCAGCACAAGAATAAGTGAAGCCAGTGAGCACAGGATCACCTGAGGTTAAGGAGACTGAGGAGAACAGTAAAAACTAAGTTGCTGTCCACCATCACCTACCAGGTGGGATAAACAGCTACCAGCCACCAGGAACACAAGCGTCTTCCCAGGAAAACAACTGCTAAATATACTCAAACAGTGACCTCTGCTGGACAAACCACAGAGTGCTGGTACTTGCACGGGCAGCAGGAACACTCCAGGTACAACCACGTAACGACACAAAAGCTGGAATCTCTGAATAGATTGCTGCAAATGATTGCAACGTTAATTAACCACCACTGGCAGATAACGCAAATAATTGTTATAGTAGTTACAAGTCAAAGACTTACTGCACATCCCAAAATAAGTGAAAATAAAACAGGTTGGCAGCGTAATAGTTGCACATGTATTGATGACAACCAGCACTCACCCTTGCTGTCAATGCTGAAGTAACCTTTAATACCCCAGCCTGCTTTTCAGTCACATCTTCCCCTCTGTGGCCTTCTGAGTGGGATTATAGACAAACTGAGCTTCTGAAACCTCTTCAAATACACTTCCTATTCACAATGTAGTACATGGATTTTAATTGTCAAAACTTCAGGAGCATACCAAGTAAGGATTTCCCATCCCATACTAGGATGTGAAATTTTGTGTATGTTTTAAGTGGCTGGAGAATACCTTGAGTTAGCCTACCTATCTAAAGTCTAGAAGGCTCAGTATGCCTTCATACTTTATGGCAAAATAGTACACAAAAGCTGCTCTGCTAGGAAAAAAAGTTAGGCAAGGCATAAGCCACATTTTTATGCTCTATCAGTTTTCTTCATAAAAGGAAGTTTTCTCTGGTGCTAGTTCTGCTCCAATTATTGCTCAATTACAAATCTAGTAGCACAAGGAGACCAAAAGTTGAAACCTAATTTACCCACTGACTTCAGCCTGCAAAGGTACTTTTTTCCAGTCAAAGGTAGCCATTTGTTGTTCTAGCACAATCAATTTATAAATAAAGTAAATAAATAAATAAATAAATAAACCCCCCAAACCCATGAGCCCTGAAGACACATGACAGACAAACCCTACCATCAGCTGGGAAAAAATCCTCATCCTGACTCAGATGATCTCTTTTACACTGTCTCCCAGAGCTCCACCTCATTGTGCTTGAAATTATATGGGGCAAGGCCCAGATTAAAAACAGACAAGCATGGTAATATCCCTTCCTCCCCCTGACCTGGGCTCCCCAGAATCTCAATATTGTGCAGTTCCCAACCGGTTCCCCAGAACCATTATTAAAGCACAAACTCTAGCTGAAGTGCTCTAACAAAGTAGATAGGTCTAAGTTTGATTTCAAGAACTTTTATGACAGATTCCTTAACACATGACTGGCACTGCCACCCCAGCATGAACCACGGAGCAGCGATGTGAGAGGAATCGCTGCAGCTGGCCCTGCAGAACAGGCAGATCTACACCAACACCTGAAGGTCACTTTCATCCTGCACAGAGGCATCAGATGAGCAAGTGGCCCAGATTGCTGCAGACTTCCAGTTACATTCCACCTGAACTTGAGTGAAGCAGCCCTAAGTAGAAATACATAAAACAGAAGCATAAATACCCATAAAAATTACTACTGTTGCACAGATGATGCAGAAACAGTATTTATGGCTGACCAAACTGATCAAATGTGGTTTCTACAATAGTGTCCTGTGGTTCAAACTCCCTCTGTGCCCCTCTAGCACAGCTACCCCAATTCTCTACCACTATTCATGTCCCATAAATGATCCTATTGAACAGGAGGCGAATGTTACCTGTATCTCCCTCAGCTAACATCAAGTGACATGGAACAAAAACAACTTGGTCACGTCTACCCAAATTAATCCACCACACTGAAGGGCAGGTATCTATGGTTCAGCCACTTATTTTCACCAATTTAAACAATGTTTGTCAGGACTTCTATTGCATTTATTTTGATGGTAGCCAACGGCTTCAAAAGACACCTGGGTCAAGATCAGACAACTTACACAGGCTAAGACTGTCTTCAATTTTGCTTCTCAGTATACTGGACAGAAGGCTTTAAAATGACTAAATGATGGAACAATAAACTCCCAGTACAACATACAGAGAAACTGGCCTCTATGTCTACATTATACTAAGAAAAAGCACAAACACTTTCCTGCTTTCTACTGGATTGTCAAGAGACCCTACAGAGGAATCATCCCAGCTTTGTCACTTACACAGCACCTGGTTCAACAAGACTGCACAATCACAGCTATTTAGCTTCACTGAGAGTTCTGCTTCTCATTTTGAAGCACAAGAATTTCTCACCAAGCAGCAAAGGACAGACTCAGCTGTTTCAGAAGTCACCAAGAGCAGAAAAAGCCAGTTCAAGACTCCTCCATTAGCACCAGATAGCTGAAAAAAATTCAGCCTAGTATAGATCCAGAAAAATCAATGTGAACTTGAGTACTTCTGATAATGAATGATTTAGATACATAAATCCAGTACAAATGGCACACTAGAAATATTAACAAAATCCATGCCACAATAGTATTCTGAGTAGTACGATGGATTTAATAGAGCAGTCCTCATACTTGCTAATGAAACTTTACTTACTTTTAATAGTTTTCTAGCAAAAATGCGAAATATGTTTACATAAAAATATGCACATCCAGTTTTTACATTTATTTATTCTTTCAGATAGACATATTTATTCTAAAACAGCAAAAAAATAGCTAGCAGAACACTCATTTAAATGGCAGAAAACTAGTAGAAGATGCTAATATGACCTTAGTGTAGCATGTCAAGTGTCACTGCCATCAGCTTCCTAGTCATTTTAAGAACAATCTGCTAAGACAATTAATTACATAGCTTAAAAGATTAGGTCAACAGTGTCAAATATGAAAATATGAACTTGAAATTTAGCCTTTTAAAAATGTGTGGTGTCTATTTAAGTGTCTACATCCATTTGTGAAAGAAGAGTAAGTTTCAGACTTGATGAGTTACTTCTCAGAAGCAGTGGTCTTCCCTTCCCATGAAAGAAACCCAAACACAGCAATTAGAAAGGCTGACAGAATTCCTTGGCTGAGAGAAGGCATATACTTGCAGTCTGCTGATAAAATGGCTACTTTAGGAGAAAGCAGTTAATTGACGGCTAAGATTTAACGTAATGTAACACAAACTTATAGTCATGGCAATCTTTAAACTGGTATTTTGAAAACTGAAACTACTTTAAGCATATGGCACACTCTGGATTTTTCTTGAATAGTTAAAGTCAACCTGAGCACATCCTTCTCAGCTGCTCCTTATTACTGGATCTTTCCCCCCCCCAGTCAGGTCTGCAGCTAAGACTCAGCTAGGGCGTAGGTTAGTTACTCAGCTTTTCAGTGTGGAGCTCGTGATGAAGCACATGCCCTCCCCAGGCTCAGATCTGAGACAGCCAAGTTTACTGTGATTCAAGTCTCCATGCAGGAGCTTCAGCCTGTCTCCTCTTCCTCACAGCAAGGCAGACAGCTGCTACCTGCCCAGCCAGCTGTGTGTTCAGCTGAGATCACCCTTTAGCTACACTAAGTTTGCAAAGCACCAGGTGGAAGAGCTGATTCACTGTCAGTCTGAAAGTCTGTTAGACTTCAGAAGTTCTAGGAATTTTACAAATCTCAGAGAAAGAATAGTGATGTTTACAAACAGTAACATTTCCAACTCATTTCATCCTTGTGCCAGGTAAGCAGCCATTCAGACAGAGATACCAGAGCAAATAATCAGGACCAGAGAGAAGCTTTCCTGTCAGCACCGAGGTTCCCAACCTTGGGTGAGCTGTCTGACCACAAGCATTAGACAGAGTTACGCAGAATGAACTGCTACCTCAAGGTGCCTGCAGCCCTCCAAAGGCTGCAGAGAAAGCTGAAGTGGCTGAGGACAACTAACTGCCTAGCTTTCAGAAGCTCAAGTTCAGAGACAGCCATCCCCTTGCAGTACCTGAGGGAACCCACAAAAGTCACCAGCTGGGTGGCCCCACAGCCCAGCTCCACCAGTGGCTGATAACAGATGCCAGATGGCAATATGCCCAAATAAAATTTACCATAATCTTTCTCAAAACATTCTCCCAGCTTCAGGATATTTTTAACTTCATGGCCTTCTAAACCATGGACAGACCTGTATGTTTAACAGTGATGCACTTTGGATTTACCCTCCCTTAACTGGCCCATTAATCTACCCATCAGTCATCATTTACATGCCAGATGGCTGGAAACTGTGGGTCACATTTGTAATGAAATTGAGATTTCTTTGAAAACTACAATGGGATAAAAACAAATAGCAAGACGACTGTCTAGAGGGCACTACACCATCAGAAGAAGGGTCCTGAATAACTAATTCATACTTCTCACAGTCAGTCATGAAATGCCCATAATTTTATCTATTTACTACTACAAACTGTTTGAGCTACACATTAGTACCCAATAAACTGCATCCAGAGAAGTGCTTATGTGCTAAAATCTAAGGATATTTGTGTTTTTCCTCACGTTTAATCCTTTACAAATGCTCAGGGACTCTAGTGACACTTTTGCATTAATTGACATGTTTTAAATAACACATACTACCTTACATCTCATGCAGCAAGAAGTGTAGAGTTTAACAGGCTGGGTTTTATTGGTTTGTTTTTGGTTTTTTAGACCCATCTCAATTTGTAAAGATTTCCTTGGATACATCCTAAAGCACCTACCTAGTCCTCTTGTCAACACATACCCACTTTATTGGTTCCATTCACCTCCCCATTTCATCTCTCCAGTTGAGTTTCAAAAAGGGAAGGACTGGTTTAGAGAGAAATCCACTGGCATACACAGAGAGCAGACAAGAACAAGAACATCAACAAAACCAACACTTCTCTTTAGAAGATGCACAGCAACAGGGATGAGACAAATTTACTGCCTGAATTTCAACAACCAAGAACCAGGAATGTTTGCACAAGATACTGGTAGATAAACCACACAAACAAAGAACAAACAACCCCCAAACCCACAAAAACTTTTGCCTTGCAAAAGTCAGTCTGATATCTGCCTCCGCCAAGTTAAGTCTCATATTTATGTTCTCAACATGCTATTTGCCAACACCTCACTTAGGGGCTTCTTTACTGTGGGAAGCAGGGTCCACAAGCTGAAGGTGGTGTGTGCAGTATGACTAAGAGACAGCTTTTGTTTGGACAGAAATAGGCTACTTGACTTCCACACCTATGCTTACATTCAGTTGGCCTTGCTCATACATGTTTGGTTATAGACATAATGCACTGGAGTTGTAATTGCTTTGCTTCAGCCAAATTCATTATCCATTCACTAAAATGCAAACTGTATTGTTTCTGATACAACTAAAGAGATTTCAAAAGTCCTCACCTTAACATAAGGACTTCAGAGTCATGGTAGGAAGTGGATTTCTGACTGAACTGGTTACAAGACTGAGAATTACAGATCTTCCAGTACACTGCAGGTCTGTATTGAAGCTGTATTGAAAATGGCTGCTAAGTCACACCCTCCATCTCTTCACTTTTAATGAAGTACTAACCAAGAAGCATCACTCTTAATAGTGACATTGTACTCTAAATCAAACTAGCAGTGTCAGCTTTTCCATATTACTTAACTGCCTGCAATGAAGTCCAAAACCAGGAATATACTTACTTGTAAGCTTGTTGTGACTCAGAACCAGCTGTGTGATGTGAGACAGCGTAACTGCAAATGAAGAGAGAAAGAAGTTAGTTTATGGACATGGCAACTGAGAGCTTGTAGCTATTTCAGCTGAAAAAAAAATAGTAAAGTTGTTCTCTCCACTCCAGTAACTTGATTCATGTGCATTGTCAAAATAAACAAGAGAAGATCAAGACTAAAGGACACATCCACCTACTCCTCTGCCCTTTAACTTTACATTTCTGTTACTGCATCAGACACAACTTGAGAAGCTTTTACTCACAGATACCGCAACCTGTTTCAGCTAACCCTTGAAAAAGCTCATGACTTAACAGAGGCAAATATAACCTGTTAGCAGAATGAAAGCAATCACTCAAAGGCACCATCAGATCAGAAAGTTCCGTGTTTTAAAAAAAAGAAAAAAGCACTACCATGGTTCCCTGTGCAATTGTGGGTTGTGAAGGAAGGAAATGCAGGGAGGAGAAAGGAAGAAACAGTGCACCCACCCCAAATTTCTCCTAAAATTTGAGCACTCTTAAGTACTGCCTGCATCACCTCACAATGCAGAACAAGAGGACAGGGAAAGAAGCCCACAGAAAGTCTGTAAGGGTATTGTAGGAAAATCATCACTAAAGGGCAGACAAGCAGCTTAGAGCAGAGCTCTAAGTTTAAAACATAAAAGGCACCCCAGCATCTGAACCATAAGCGACCATGTAACACTACTGAGTGCTTACCCATACAGATAAATACAGGATTGCAATTTACCCAGAAAAATGAGAGAAGATACTGGAGATAGTAACAAGCTTGTGAACAAATGCCTAAGTACACTAGTTTCTCTTGGTTTAGCTGTTTTCTTAGCTGTGACAATCAGTAATAGTCAACATTTCATGGGCCCTTGATATCCAAGCCTGACCACCAAGAACACAACCATCAGAAGGGCAGCCCTACCACTTGACATCCAGAGATGAGAAGTGCTCTAGTCTCATGTCTTCAGTTCCAAGGCAAACTGACATCACCAATGCCAGGGAAAAAAACCTGTTTTCCTGCATTTAACTTCAGAAAAATGTCATTCTAGAGCTCTGAGGCTTTACCTAGACTTAACAGCATCAACAAAAAAATTTACTTTGTACAGTATCAAAAACAATAATGATTTTTTTTCGTTTTTTTTTTTTTTTTTAACAAAGCTGCTTCCATTTTGCTTTGCTTTTAAAACAGATGAGTCGAACTAAAGTGGCAGAACAAGACCAACTAACACCACCTCACCCCCATACTAAAGAGTCAGCATCATGCCATGGGCACAATGACAACTGGACCCCTGCATCGCTTCTGCCTGGCAAAGGTCTGCAACACCCATACTGAATTGTGGGTGCAGCCACTGGGAAGTCAAACTGGGCACTCAGGTACAGCGTATGTTCTAAGAGAACTTTTGCACTATTTCCTTTTCTACTTCAAAGTTGATGCTTTTTTGGTTTATTAAAGCAGAACAAAGACTGAAGATGCCACCACGCTTCTGTGGCCTTGACTAGATCATTCTAGTTTTGCATAGAGCTTTGCCAGTTTCAGAGAATCCAAAATTCAGATGATCTGTTTTTTATTTTGTTGAAGTGCATAATGAATTTCATTACAGTAAGACCATCCCCACCACATGCCTTTTAATAAAAGCAGCTAGAATGACTTGAGAAACGACACGAGGAAAGCTCAAATTTAGTTCATATATCCACCATGATTTGACTTTCTTCACTCTTTTCTGTCCATTAATCATTTATTCTATGAAGAAGATATGACTTCTGTGATTATTTGTTAAAACTAAGGCTAGACATATCCAAGGTATCAAAATAAAACAAACTCTTTTCATGAGAAATGATAAGATCTTCCCCTGTCTCACTATGGGAAAGCATAAAAATCAAAATGACAACTCACATAGACTAAGAGAAGTGTTCAGGATTTTGTTTCTGTGCTCAAGATGCAATTCAATATTTAAAAGCAGGCCAAATAATATTTAACTCCTGCAAAAAGCCAGCCTCTTCTAAGGAGACAGCACTTGCATGCAACTGGCTTGCACCACAGAAGCATCAAGTCACTGAGCTGCACTAAATGCTACACAGCAGCACAAATGCAAGTAACGGCTCTGGATCAGTTACAAACTGAGCTCAGAAAATGAAGTATTTTACTAAGAGAGAACAGAGGCAGACCTCAATTTAAGCCAAGTGTTTGCACATGGTGAACCTCTCCTGCCACAGTGTCATCATGTCTGTACAAAGGAAGTGTGGATGCTTATTCAAGGACAATGAAGCTTTGGGGCTGCAGACTTTGGTCTTCTGAACATCAAACTCCTCATGAATTTAAATGCCATAATGTTCTGTGCATATTTAAAAGTAAGTCTTCTAACTACACCATCAAGCCATGTGCACCACTGGCCTTTAGCAACACAAGGTTAGAAGCATTATTCTCACTACTCCCTCTCCTTTTTTGTCCCACTACTGTATTCTTCAACTGAGACTATTTTCAGAAAGGTTTCTTCTCTCACACCTATACAGAACAGAACAAAGTCCATATCAAAAATTTCAAGGCTGAAATCCCTAGACCAAAGACATTTGAATCTGTATTTTACTGTCCAAATTTGACTGAAGTCTAGACACCTTGTCTGAGACTCCACTATCTCAGTCAATCCTGATGCATGACAAAAAAATCCCATGGCATCTTTGACCAGCAACAGCAGGCTGACATCCCCCAAAGGAGCAAGAAAGGCTACACTCCACTACTATTTTGAAAAGAGCAAAGTTTTAGGTGTCTGTGCTCTGGACTACTTCCAGCAGCATTTTAGACATACCAAGACAAAGAGATACTTCAGTCTTGAAAGGTCCAAAGCTACCACCAGTTCAGAGACAAATTTAAGAAAGGGAGCCACGATAAGAGAGCAGTACTTGCTCACTCCTTACACAGAGGGGAATTTGCTCACTTACATTAAACTGACCTGTGTCAAACGACCAGCTCCTGGAAATGACATGTTTTCCAGTACGCTGCCACATGCCTACTCCTGTGAAAAGGACTGTGTTGTGGGAACAGCTGACTGAGATTTACCTCATCCTATATATAAAGTCATTCTGCAGGACAACTAAACCATCAAGTCTTGATATCAAAGAAGATACTTGTCTTAGGCAACTGATTAACATCCGCAAGTAACATCTAGAAGGCTAAAGGGAGCCTGGTGGGGCAATTTTGATTTGGATGTACACAGTCCAGGTAAGCATAACACACAACAGGTCAGATGACTCATCCCGAGCACCAGTCTGCCAAGAATGGAAGGGCACTGAGATACCCCTGGGGAATTGCTACAGCCTATGATGCCATTGGAGGAGCTTCTGGACACTGCCTTGATAACATTATAGTCATTAGCATACAGGCAATAAGTTACTATGATTTCATGAATGCACCAGATACTCACACAGAAGTCTGAGGGTCAGGACAATACCTACTGCCAGAGCAATTGACTTCCACAGTAATCACAAACTCTCATTATGGTCCCAGTCCCTCTATTACTTCAAAACAGAGCGAGTCAAGGGAAGAACATTTAGGTTCTTCCATTTTGGCCCTAATATCAAGTCTCTTCATATACTGCAGTCGTGCACTGCAAGTTAGCTTTACAAAAAATATCTGGATGACAATACTCAACCTAATTATTAAGGAAAAAATAAAACAAATAAAAACCCTGTCAAAAAAAAAAACAAAAAAAAACCCAAAAAGCCTGACAAACCAACCAAACAAAAGCAAAATAAATTAGAAAAAAAACCCCCACACCCACAAAACAGGAAGACCCCAGTGACTTTGCTGAGCCAAGATAAGACACTGCCTGTCCCACTGGAGGAAGTTAATGCAGGATGAGCATTACAGTATTGTTACAAGTAGCCTGCCTCTCCATCTTACAGTATTGTTACAAGTAGCCTGCCTCTCCATCTTCTGTCCTTTGGTTATTTTAGGAATGAACAATTTTATAAACACTAACTTTCTGATAAATAATTCTAGCCATGTTAATTCTTACCATGCAAGTATGTACTTTATTCAAAATATGAATAGCTTACAGATGGAATGATAATGAGAGCCAATTAACACATAAATAGGATTGCATCCAATATTCCTTCCCTGACAACAGAGCAGATGTCACAAGTTATTTGGGCAGAATAATTCCTTCATTCTTAGCTTCTCCATATCAGTCAGTTAAAAGACACATAAATGAGACTGGTCCACACTCTAAGAACAATCCCATAGTTGCTGATGGCTGTTCAAAGTCCTACCAATAAATACTAGGGAAAGGGCACATCATTCCCTACTTGCTGAACCTGCTTGTTCAGCCTACGGGATGTCTATTAATGCTCTCTACCATTACCTGTCCATGGTGGACACAGCTTTATAAACAAATGTCATCTATTTATTCCACAATATGAAGGCAAAAAAACCCAAACCAACACAACAGAACACTTCCATGGAGCAAGACATTTTTTAACACTATTTATGCACAGAGGATGCACAACTATAGTATAGATGTGCACACAGATGGTGTAACTGTTGTTTTCTCATATGCTGGAATAATAAGAAGAGTCTTTAACACTTAAAATTGTTTCACACAGTCTTAGCATGACAAGCTAAAGAACAGAACACTTAGATCAAGGGATATTTTTTGTCTCAAATTAAATCTCTTTTCTACAGAACGTCTGAAAAAGGGTTCTCATACTACAGTACTGAAAGCATCAGAAATTCAGATGCTCTCAAGGTCTGTAACACAATTCTAGTTTGTACTTTAAGTCATTAGGAGAAAACATGGAAGTGCCCGGCTTCAAGAAATATTCCAAAAACAGAACTCGACTTCTAATGACATTAATGAACTCCTGATTTAGAAGTGGTTCAGGGACTACTTAATTTTTCTTTGTGAATCTGAATGCCACATTGTAAATAAGCTAGTAACCACACTCTTTCTTTGCTAAACATGAAAGTGGGAAGAGATGTAAAGGTTGCCAAGCTTCCAGGTCTAAGCTAACTTGTCAATCTCCTTCCAGATAGAAGTGTTTCATCCTTAATTGGAAAGAGACACCGATATTTGACAGAGGCAAGTTTTGTCTGTTTCGTCTCTCCAACAGCTGCTACAGAGGGTGGAAGTCAATGCAGAAGAAAATCAGAGTGACTGCCCTGTACTGCAGCAAGTCATTCACTAGACTGAAAAAAAAAAAGCCAGAAGAGAATCATATCCAAGACAGGGCATATATTCCCCTTTGCTCCTCTTTGCCCCCACATAACATCAGTTTTCTCTATCACTTACATTTTGCTGGGTTTTTTTTCTAAACACACATGACAAGAACAGGGCTACACCTAAGGAAAAGGATTGATTGGCACACTGAACAGATGTTACATGGTATACTTGTTCCAAATCCTTGTGCCTGTATTAACCCTAAGTGAATTAACTTAAGAAAGCTTAAATACAAGCTCACTAGTCATTCTGCAGCAAGTACTCAAATGTGCAGTGAGACAGGGCTTGGTCCTGTCCTTGAAGAGTAAGGACTATAGGGACCAGCTTACCTTTAGGGGATATTTGGCACCTCTGGTAGGGTCATTCACAACCACTAAATAATTACATGACACAAAATCCTGATCAGGGGCTATTGAACACTGTAACTCAGGCATATCTTCCAACCTACTAAGTCCTTAAAACTCAAATAGTCAAAGACATTCCCTACAATCGTTATCTAAATTACCTTAACTCTCAACATCTGCTGGTGGCCCTCCTTAGAGATGAAACCCTGTGCAAGAAGAGTCACTGGACATGAATAGTCATGATTGCTTTTAACAGAGATCTTTACTTCATGATCTTTTACTTCAGGAAAAAAAAATAGCTGAAAAGGCAAGCTTTAACACCGTCCTGGAAAGGTGTGCAAAACACAGAGAAGGAAAGGTACCAGGTCAGTCTCCTTTAGTTTACATGCCAGTTCTGAGAGCCAGAGAAAACCCAAACACCCAATCTACATTAGAAAAGACCATCCATTTGGAGTCAGATGACAGGGGTTTGAAAACAAGTTTAACACTTCCTCAAACCATTACCAAAAATTCAAAAGTAATACCTATTCATTATTTTTTATTTGGCAGAAGGTATTCCTTCTTCAGAAGGCAAATACTTTCATGGTAGAAAAAAACTCCAAACCCAAAAAACACGACTTATCTGTTCTCTGTCAGTGACCACAATAACTGAAAAAGCAATTAGTTTAACAGAAATCAGCCATCATTTCCCCCTTCCCTAACTTTCATCCCAAATTGAAGAAGGCCCCAAATCCCCATGCTAGATCAAGTCACACAACATGTACCAGGAGTATCTGCAGAGACCCCTCTGATGCAGTCTAACTAGGGTACCACAAGTCTATACCCCATGTAGGGAGATCCCTGCCAAAGACATTTCAGATGCTTAATTAGCAACCTGGTACCAGGGAACATCTGGGGACCACAGTGTTCCACCTTGCGGTCCCTGGCCCTGCCTGAACAACAAATCCTAGAGAGTCTTTGTACAAGAAAAGCTTTTTTTTTTAGGATTATCAATGTGCTTCAACATTATCCTTTCTCTATGCTGAAAGATCAAAGCTGGTTAATTAATTATGCGTCTAGTGCTGATAGAAGGCACCAAGTCTACTTAACAAAAGCAACAGTACTCTGTTGCTGCCCCATATACTCGACAGATCTAAGTATAGTTCTGAAAATTAATCTTTAATTAATGTGAGCTAAACACTACTTTGTCTCAAATAAATGCTCATCCAATAAAAATGCAGTCACTATTGAATGTGAGCTCACGTACATAGTCCTTACACCACCATCTTCCCAAAGTTCCATGCACCACCCAGAAGCAGGAAAAGAGTAAGTACAGCACGAAGACTAAAGTACAGAACCTAGTTCTGCAAAACTGTACTTAAGACTTCATCCTTTATTGATGTGCTTGAAGACACCTTGATGCGCTCTTGACACTGCAGATAATGGCGCATTGGTAGGGAGCCATACCCTTCCCTGTGTTCATATCTCTCTTGTAAGAAGAGTTAGGTACATTTGCTTCTGGCTGCTATCAAGTTTAACAAAGTAAAGAGCTAAACCAGGATACAGTCAAGTTTTAAGTACATTGGTTGGTTGAAATTCTGCTTTTTTTCCCTCATTGCATCACGCATTTAGAAAAATTTCAGCCTGTGGCACACTACAGTCAGTCACAACTTTAACTCCCTGAGTATTGGCTGTGCCATACCATCATGTGCATTTTAGCAAGGCAAAGATACCTGACTTGCTCTTCGTTTATGTGTTCTCCAGAACTGTAACAGCATGTTGTTATTGGTATGCTGTATTTACTGTAAATTAACTACAGCAAATGTACCGTACCAACAGCAGCACCCTGCCATGGTTCAGGAAGCATGTGCAACTGCATAATACCCAAAGCATGATGTTGCTGTATCTGTGTATTACTGTCCTCTCCTTCAGAGACCAGCCACGCGCAATTGCAGGCTGATGTCACCCTATCCCTTTCAAAAACCAGTGGGGATGCTACGTGGCTGGCGATTTTTGTTTCAGTAGCACGACGGAGAAGAGGGAAAGTCTCCCCATCAGTCAAGTGCTAGAATGCCAGCAGTACGACAGGGAACGCTGAGCCCCGGTGCGGGGCTCCCCTGGACACACGCACGGCTCCTTGCGGTGCTGCCGGCAGCCTGATGCGAGGCGTTTCGCTCAGCCCATGGATCTCTCACTAAGCCCCCCATGCCCAAAGGCCACCCCCGCACCGAAGAGTCCCGGGCGGCCGCACCATCGCAGCAGGGCCGGGGCAGCGGCCGGAGCGGGGCGGGGCGGCCCGGACACCCCGCGCCCAGGGCCGGCCCTGCTCGCCCGGGACAAATAAGGAAGTTTCCGCGCTTTCCCCGCCCGCCGCCGCCGGTACCTACAGAGGCCAGGCACGTCCAGCATGCTGGAGATGCCGCGGTCGCACATGTCCACCTCGGGCTGGTTCTTCTCCCTGCTCTCCTCCACGATCTTCTTCAGGGACTTGGACATGGTCTAGGCGGGGCAGAAATGGACACCGTGAGCCGGGCGGCGGGGGAAACCGCCGGGGGCTCCAACCGGAACAGCGCCGGGACAGCCCCGTCTCGAGGGGTCCGAGGGCAGCGATCCCCCTGTCCGGCGCCGCCGAGGGGCCCCGCCCCGTCCCCTCCCGCCCCGCCCTGTCCGCCGCGGCCCGCCCCAGGCCGGCGGAGCACTGCCCGGGATGCCGGCGGCTCTCCCGGCCCGGGCGGAGGACAGGCCCGGCCTGGCCCTGCCCCGAGGGCACTCACCGCACGGCGCTCCGGTGGGAAGCGGCGGGACGGCGGGCGGATCCCACGGCGGGACAGCGGGCGGGTCCCGGCGGAACCCCGCCCCGCCCCGCCCCGCCCCGCCCCGCCCGCTCGCCCCCGCGCGCAGGCGCAGCGCAGCCCCGCCCGCACTGACCGGCGGGGGCGGGAGCGGGAGCAGCGCCTGCCGGAGCCGGCGCGGCCCGGAGGGGTCGGGCCGGGACGGTCGGAGCGCTCCGGGTTTGGAAAGGCTGCCGGAGACAAAACACATGATCGCCAAAATAATCCACAGCAAAAAAACCCGGTGCATTTAACCAGCGGTTTCCTTTTCTTCAGCTGCCTTCATGGATTTTCTAGTCGGCTCTAGTAGCAATACCGGTCACAAGGCTGTGTCCGTGTTCTGAGCACTTGTAACTGGCCTCGACAGACCTTGGCGTTGGAGTTACAGCCTTACTGCCCAGAATCTAGTTAAGCATGTAACCTCTTCCATAGTAGTTAAGAAGCTCCTACTTACTGTCATTCAACAGATGCGGAAGTTCAGAGCAATTAATGACTAAATCTATAAAATTACCTAAAGCCAGCTACCCATTGAGAACCACCGCTTTGAATTTTGCATATGCACCCCATGGTGTTACTTAGTAGCCTAAAAATGGTATCCGCAGAAACCAAGATGATGAACATTTGCCTAAGCCAGCAAATAAAAAACTTTCTGGAGGCGTGCCTTCAACTTTTCCTTTTTTTTGGAATGTAAGGATTTAATATCAGACTGCAGAATTGTAGCATGTTTATTCCTAATTGGAGTTTCCTACCTTGAGACCTTCCTGAAGTTACTGTCTGCTTTCAGGTCTTTCTTACAAGATACAACTGGAAGAACTTCCTTGTAGCTGGATTTCTCAGCAGAACCTACTGTCACTCAGATACACAGGACAGTGATGTACAGTTCTTTTTTTGTCTGCAGAAACATGAATCTGGATCCCTTTCCTGTCTAAGAAAATGCCCTGACTGCCACCAGTCAGTTGTCCCAAAGACCTAAGTGCTAACATGTCTGCTGCTCTTTTTTCATGGCAAATGATCGCAGGTGTCATTTGGTAGCAAAGGCCCCTGCAGATTAATTGTCTGTAAGTGTGGTCCTGCTTCCTTATTCCAATTAACAGCACACGTGACTCTAACAAGACACCCAAAAAACAGTCTTCATGGCTAATGCGAAGCTCACCTCTCTTCTCTCTGCCCCATTTACGCAGTGATCAATACATTGCATGTGGCCTAGATATTCACATTCTACCCCTACCATAGAAGTATTTAGTTACTCCCCACTTAATAAACATATTTTCATTACTCCCTTTCATCAGGATTGTGGGGTTTTCAGCCATCTAGGTAATTTCATTATCCTGTTGTTGTGTAAAGAATTCATCTATTATTCACACCTTTTATGTGACCTTCTCTGGGTCCTGCTTGAGCAAACCTTTTGTCTGAGCATGAATTCATACCCCAGTCAGGTCTGCATTGAATTTGGCAAAGGGGAGTTGCTGTCAAGCCTTCCTTTTAGAGTTTCACAGTGCCTCCTGGACACTGAGTACCAATTGTCTGAGAAGATGTGGGAAGGAAGCTACGCAAGCCACACTGTCCAAAGGTTCTTGATCATGAAAACTGATTTTTCAGATTGTCCCTTCAGCAGTCATGGAGAGTCATTTCTTGCAGAGGGTCTGTGTCACTGCAGTCACCCAGTCTCCTCTTATCCCCCCATCTCTTCCCAGTACATGCAGTCATTCCAAAACCCCTTTGGCCCCAGATATTCCTAGCTCCCTCTATACCCCCAGCTGGAGACTGGTCAGCCTGTGCCTAGGGACCAGCCAGTAGAGCCCTCCCCACATGTACAGTGCTTGAGCTCACAGTAGAAGCTTTTTCTATTTAGGTCTTGCTGTATCTTATAGCTACTGATTTTTTGCTTATGAAACAACGATAAAATATCTTTGCTATCTGTCAGATCTGTTCTAAATCCATCACTTGGCTTAAATGTTTGTAGAGCAGATGCCTGAGTTCTTTGCAGAGACTGGCATATGCCTTCTGTCCTTAGGACTGCAGGCTAAAGTAGGTGACTATTGGTCGATGGATGGCCATGATTGTGTGGCAGAGCTGCAGTTTTCCCTGTGCTGGTCAGAGGAGGGAGAAGTTGCCCCTGCAGTGGTGCTCCAGCCTGCTCCGCCTGGGCAGTGACGGCTGGACCTGCCTCCTGCTGGCTCCTCTCACTGCGCTGGGGATCAGCAAGGGGAGGAGCAGCTCTGATGGCTCCATTGCTTTCGCTGTCCTAGGTACTTCTATTCACCACGGAAATTTTGTTTTACATTATTATTCTATTTCTATCCCTGCTTTCCCCCTCCAAGAAAAGCTGTGATAATGGGCAACATTAATGCAGGAATAGCGTGTCATCAAAACCATACAACAGCAGCACGCCCCTGCAAAACCAGTTGTGTAGTGCTGGGCACTGCTACTACAAAGGTATCCATCAACATTACACTCACTAAGTGTGATAACTGGCAATATTTATTTTTCCAATCATTTCCTTATATAAGCAAACTCCTAGAAGTTGGCCTCTGGTTTTATTATCATTTAATAAACGTTTTATACATTTATTTGTTAATAAACCTGTATTGTTGCAGTTGTTTTGTATTAGGAACAATATAGTCAATCCCATGAATTTTTGTTGCATTTCATTTTAATTAGGACTGAAAAATAATCCTCCAGTTTTAGTTTGGCAGTTGACAAAAAATAATTACTCCAAATTTGTTAATTCTGGTGCCTAGGACACGTATCCTGTGTTATTATGGGGAACTGAGACACCTCCTCCTTTGCTTAATGAACCAATTGAAAACTGTTTTTCAGTCAAAATTGCTTTGTAAATTTAACTAAAATTAGCTAATGTTTTAAATTG